>NC_079228.1:32400623-32755623 GCF_029633865.1 Lampris incognitus | reverse complement strand
TTTCCAGCTCAGCTACTATTTACCTGCAGATACCTGTTTGGCCTTCAGCAGCAAAACCTAATCTGGATGTATGGATGCTGTGCTTATGGCTTCAAACAGGCGATACCAGCCAGGGTTTGCATAAGTGAATATGGCTTAATCAGGTAAGATCTAGTGGCTGTACATCAGTATGGAAACGTTGCAGAAATGCTCTCTTCGTTCCGAGTACACTGGTTATGCTGAAACGTCTCACCTCTCTCGTTTGAACAGTTTTTACATTTGTTTTAGTTTTACACACGTTTGGTCTAAATTGTGACAAATCATAAAGGCGCAAGTGGTGCACATGAGAACACATGATTAGCCACACAGAACACTTCACACAATATGAGCTGACACTTGCAATTAGCAAGAATGCAGCTGGTAGGTTGTGTGTGGTGGGGCGCATTTCTGCATAAATGGTTTAAACAGGATTCAAGCGGGAATGTTTTGTGAGAAGCGAGGGAGTCGTCGATCAGTGACACTCAGCCGCAGAACCTCTGCACGGGCCGCGGAACCTCTGCACGAGCCGTGGAACCTCTGCACGGGCCGCAGTGTGTGACCGCACAGGGCCTCGCCCCTGGCCTGCAGTCCTGCAGGTGTTGTTTTTTTTAAATACATCATTTTAGTGACTGTTCCTGACCCAACATGCTTCCCAAATAAAACTCCTCTGTGTCAGTTCCATTAAGCATAGCCAAGGTCTCAAGTAAAAATCTAACAAATTATTCAGGGCCCCACCCCCATTTACGGTATGACGTCATTACGTAACGCGGTCGCCATTTCACTGCCCGGAAGAAGACGGGGGGGAACAATATGGCGGCGCGACCGATTTCGTAAGTAAGAGCGGGGCGTTACGAAAAGCGAACCAATGAAAAGGAAGAATTTCACGAGTCATAGGTCACTGCGAGGGTCGCCGGGTAACTGTCGACACTTCCGGAGATGTGGCGGCTGAGCGGGTGAGCAACGCTAGCGGGTGCAAGTGACCACGTAGGCTACGTGTAATGACCGGCCTGAAAAATTGATTTAAAGTCCGAAATAAATGTCGACCTGAAATATTGAACTGTGACATGCTGCCATACTTCAAAATGCCAAAAGAGTGACGGCTGAGCTGACTCGACGAGGTAAAGCCAATAGTTTTACGGATGGTTTTTTTTAAAGACTAATAGCAAGAAGTCATAGCTGAGACTGTGCATGATGACGCTGTATTGTCCTAGTGGTTAAAAAATTTATTACACCAAAATTACTCTGCAGGAGAGCTTGGAGAGCCATGTACGTGTGCCCGTGAGCCATGCGCAGACGCGTCAATGAGCGAGAGGGGGGCGCACAGGGCCTCGCACCCCCATGCGACGGCCCTGCTCAGCCATGAGGCCGGTATGTAAAGGTTCTCTTTGCAACCCCGCACCAACTAATTCCCCAAACTGCCGAACCTCCAGCCAGCCGGAGGAGGAGCAGGCCATGACGTCAGCCGGCGGAGTGTTGGGTTGGGATGGGAAGCCTTGCGTACTCCTGGTAAGATGATGAGTCAGCGAGACGAGGACAATCACTTTTCTGTTGTAAGACTGTTTTTGGACCATTTCCACCAGGGTGGGGGTTAAATAGGAGTACCGCCGTCACCCACGGGGAATCTCAATAGTGTTCAGTCAACAAAATCAGTTTTAATGGATGCTGACTGGAAAGTAACTGGACGGTCTTTTAAAACGGCAGGTCAAACTTCCTCTCTGGGAGTCACCTCTCCTAATAAACGTCTTCATCACCCGAGTGATGGGGAAGAGCTCACAGCCGTACGTGTGCCTGTTAAACCCCCAGTGGAAAGGAGGAAGACGGCGATGAAGGACGCGGAGAGGGGACGTGATCGACTGTTACAACGCAGTCTGCGGCTTGTGAGTACAAGTTCATTTGTGTGTAATGTTACACGCCGCTGGGATGAGTGGGACTTGTTTTTACATTTTGTAAAAAGAACTCTCTCTCTCTCACCCTCTCTCTCTCCCTCTCTCTCTCTCTCCCTCTCTCACCCTCTCTCTCTCTCTCCCTCTCTCTCTCACCCTCTCTCCCTCTCTCTCTCTCACCCTCTCTCTCTCCCTCCCTCTCTCTCCCTCTCTCTCTCTCTCTCACCCTCTCTCTCACCCTCTCTCTCTCTCTCACACCTTCTCTCTCTCACCCTCTCTCTCTCACCCTCTCTCTCTTTCTCTCTCCCTCTCTCTCTCTCTCTCTCTCTCTCTCACCCTCTCTCTCTCTCACCCTCTCTCTCTCTCTCTCTCTCCCTCTCTCTCTCTCTCACCCTCTCTCTCTCTCTCTCTCACCCTCTCTCTCACCCTCTCTCTCTCTCTCACCCTCTCGCTCCCTCTCTCTCTCTCTCACCCTCTCTCTCCCTCCCTCTCACCCTCTCTCTCCCTCTCTTTCTCTCACCCTCTCTCTCTCTCTCCCTCACTCTCTCACCCTCTCTCTCTCACCCTCTCTCTCTCTCTCTCTCTCTCTCACCCTCTCTCTCCCTCTCTTTCTCTCACCCTCTCTCTCTCTCTCCCTCCCTTTCTCTCTCTCTCACCCCCCCTCTCTCTCCCTCTCTCCCCCTCTCTCACTCTCCCCCTCTCTCTTCATGAGCCCCAAATTGGCTGGTGTGCGAGCCCTTTTTAACAATTCTAGATAATCCCTTTCAGGAAAATAAGGGAATAAAACAAGCTGTCTCGAAAATAGGGATTTATTGAGACTTAAATTCATGGTTGTACCCAGAGCTAAGCTTTCTACTGTTCACAGAAACACCTAGTGCGACACCTGATAAAGGAGGCCGCGGCGTGTCTCCGCTGAAGGTATTTAAATCAACATGCTCCCACCCCACACAGCCCTCCAACACTTGCCCGAGGCAGGCTGTTTTTCTTTTTTAATGCCAAGAAACAAAAGAGATACCCCCTGCCATACAGCATGCTCTCGGGGCTGGGGAGACATAAGCAGGAGCAGTCAAAACACAGGGATTTGTCGCATGTTCTAAAAGTAACCTTATTAAAGGCAATATGGGGCATGATGTAGAGGAAATCACTGGTGTGTGTTTCAAAAGAGAGAGAGTCATTTTAAAGAGAAGCCCAAAAAACCATCCTGTTTTTCAGGATTTCATTTTTAATGATTTTTTTTCTCCTTTCAAACCTTTTTCTTATTAAAACAAGTTAACTTAAAACTTTATACACTGGCGACCATCAACACTGCTGTTAGTATACTTTATAAAGTTTCATGTAGAATACAAACCTTTCCTGGGCCCGGACCTTTGGATCCGCCCGCTCCCCCGGGGTAACTGATTCTTCTGGTCTGGCATCATGGCATGAAACGGTGGTTTCTTGGTTGAAAAATCGATTATCCAATGAGCGCCGCGGGAGGACTAACAATTAGCCAATCTGCGCCACAGGCGGGACTAACATCGTTGTCAAGCTGTTGTCAAGACAGCATGTCTTCTCAATATGGTTCGACCCGATATCGTAGTTTGCTTTTACTTCGTGCCCCTCCACTCTTAAAAGCCGGCAAAACCAGTATGTTGCCATGGCTACGCATCAGCGTCAACTTAAAAAGATACTAGATTCAGGTAGATATGTTGGTCTCTAGTGACTAGGGAAATTCGAATCCCCCTCCCCCACGGAAATCAGTTAGAGTGGAGGCAACGTCAGACTGACGATGGAAATGGAGTGTAACGCGTTGACAATTATGTCTGATACGGTGCTCAAAGTGGGCCGGTACTCACCGGTGTGCAGTACCGGTACGTCTACATTTTACTCTTTGGTGTACCGTGCCTTTTTTTGTGCACCGGCACTTCTCACAAGCTGTGTGGGGAGCGAAGGCTCGCTCGTCTGGTCCGATCTCGCAGAAGAGCTACTGTAGCTCAGATTGCTGAAAAGTTAATGCTGGCTATGATAGACAGGTGTCAGGACACAGTGCATCGCAGCTTGCTGTGTGTATGGGGCTGTGTAGCCACAGAAGGGTCAGAGTGCCCATGATGACCCTGTCAACTGAAAGCACCTACAATGGGAACATGAGCACCAGAACTGGACCATGGAGCAGTGGAAGAAGGTGGCCTAGTCTGATGAATCACATTTTCTTTTACATCATATAGATGGCCGGGGGCGTGTGCATCGTTTACCCGGGGAAGAGATGGGGTAAATGTAGATCATAAACCCTTGAATATAAAAATGACTCATTGTTTGTTTATAGGCCAGTCTTGCCCCGTCCAATATGGCGGCGATGCATCACAGCAACGGGCCACCGCAGACAATGCGGTGTCTATGTATATATGTCTATGGTTGGCCTGGCTCCAAAAGGGCAACACGCCGAACAGAGTCAGACGATGACACGATAGACCTTCAGAAGTCAAATCCTACGTTACTAAATGCAGAATGGGAGCGGCAAGCTAACGTTAGTGCCACTCTGAGCAGCGAAGAGCCTGTTGTAACTTTAGCATCAGCAAAACCACCTGCGGCTACCGCCACTGCAGCCAACTATGACATTAACAATAATGTGAGTCTAGTTATACACGGTAGAAATTCAGAATGTAATAATAATTTGCTGATACCGGCCAATACACACGCTAACATGAATAAGTGGAGTACTGGCACTTATTTTTCTACCTCAAGCACTGGTCCGATAATCAGGCAAACAGAAACCAGTCCAAACCGAAACTTGAGGAGTTAAATAATTTTATCAGTGACATCGTCTCTCTGCATTAACAATGAACCCAGCTGGAGAAACGGGTCGCTCCCTGTTACCTTAACTCCTTAACAAGGTCATTTTCTTTACCTGGGAAACGGTTTTTTGGACCAATGGACCCTGTTATTCCTGAATTTTGCACCGATGCTGAGTCTACCAGGCCGGGTTAGAAAATGTAATGGCGGTGGTGTTTCATCTTGGCGGTAGTAAAATACATTACCAGTTCATTTGACATAAGTCATTTGATACAGCTTCCCAATTAAGCTGCTTCGCTTTGAAGATAAAAATAAGCACAAAGTCATCCTTCATTTTAACACGCCTTCAATTTTCATTATGTTCTATCAAGGTGACACGCAATACATAAAGTGAGATGAAATGCATAAGAAGCTATTGGAATGAGCATCACTATATCATATATATGACCAGGGCACGAGCAGGACCTCTTTTGGCCACTAAAAGCTCACTAAGAGTGACTACACAGTCCATTAAAGTACAATTCCAACACCTGGCACTGTATGTGAATGAGATAGGGGGGAAAATTAGTTGGTAGGTTAGTTGGAGCCAGATGGACCAAGTGAACGCTAGAGAATCGTCAAACCTTAGATACCACTGATGAATATGAAGCAAAAGATTTTGATTAACAGATTCTGTCACGTGTAAGAGCTGCGGCAGAGCAACAGAAACTGCTTCTGCAGAAAAAAAAACTTCTACAAATACCAGATATCTCCGTCATTAGATGTATTATGGCATTGTGAGCGTCAGTTGTGTACCAATCCAGAGGGAATTCAGGCAGTGATTTAATAGTTACTCTTTGCAAAAGAAGTCGTCTCCTTCGTCATGACAAAAGATGTCACAACAAACACAAAGCGCCACCATGTGACTTTGGCAGGCAGGCAGGCGATGTTTTGTTTGTTCTCTCATGACTCCTGTTTGCTTTAAAGCAAACAGAAAATAAATTGGCTCCGTGTCATCGCCATTACCAGAAAAACAGAGGCGTGCAGACAGCAGCACAAATTTGATGTAAACAAAATGGTGTTTATGACAAGAGAGCCTGTGATGCACTCTGTTATCCATTTACAATAATCAAAATGAAAAGTTTGCCAGTCAAATGGAGCCGATCTCCAGCAGAATGTTAGCATTCGTGAAGTACCAGATGCCAATGAAATGTTCATGAGTGCAGACAGAGGGTGAGGTCTTGTGACATGCATATCATGTTTACTCATAAGCTGACAGCGGTGATGTGATGGAAACAGAGCAAACAGAATAAACCGTGTCCTCTGATGGGTCCCTTACTTACTGTACGGGCAGTGCTCTGTGTGTCACGGCTCAGTGTAAAGGATGTCCTCCACAATCGAATTTCAGCCACCCAACAACGCTTGTTAATTTATTCATTATCCATAACAAATTCAGTGGAATTCAGGGTCACGGGGGGTCGGGGGAGGGACTGGTGTCGATCATTGCAGACAGATGACAGCATGAAGTGTGGAGATAATCCCGGAAATATTCCTGGTCACGTTTACGCCTATTAGCCATTTACGTCTCCAGTTCTGCAAATGTTGAGATTGTGGAAAGAAAACACACCGCGTTAAACGAACCCGAGGAAAAAACTGATCAACTACGGCTTCGCAATAACCGAACAAAAGCTTGATGAAAGCTGCATGGCACATTTCTGAACAGGGTCATGCTGAGGATGTCCGCCCCAAAACCTCGGTAGGGCTTGACTTTAGAAGCGCCTTTAGATTAACAATAAACTTTTGTATTACCAAGTTTTACTTCAGACACCGGGGGCAGGACAGGGCGATCCATTCATCTTAAAATGTATTTATCCATCAATCGTTTTGTAGGTTTGTTTGTTGGTTTATTCATTCATCTAATCTTATATATTCCTGTTTATTAACACAGTGGAAGAGCTGAGAAGGAGATGGAGTAAGGGAGACACAAGCACAAAGGTCCTTATGGGTGTCAGTGCCAGGCCAGCAGAAATAGATGGATAGTGGGGATCCAGGTAACATACCGGTCTATTCTGTTGCCCACCAACACGGCGATCGCCGCTTCGAATCCCCGTGTTACATCCGGCTTGGTCGGGCATCCCTACTGACACAATCGGCAGTGTCTGCGGGTGGGAGGCCGGATGTGGGTATGTGTCCTGGTCGCTGCACTAGCGCCTCCTCTGATCGGTCGGGGCACCTGTTCGAGGGGGAGGGGGAACTGGGAGGGAATAGCGTGATCCTCCCATGCACTACATCCCCCTGGTGAAACTCCTCACTGTCAGGTGAAAAGAAGGGGCTGGCGACTCCACATGTATTGGAGGAGACATCTGGTAGTCTGCAGCCCTCTCCGGATCGGCAGAGGGGGTGGAGCAGCGACCGGGACGGCTCGGAAGAGTGGGGTAATTGGCCAAGTACAATTGGGGAGAAAAGGGGAGGGGAAAAAAAAGAAGGAAAGAAATGGATGGATGGATGGATGAATGGATGGATGGATGGATAGACAGATAGACAGACAGACAGACAGACAGACAGACAGACAGACAGACAGACAGACAGACAGACAGATAGATAGATAGATAGATAGATAGATAACAACCCTTTAGTGTTACCTATTTCTCTATGAGGAAACTTGCACTGTGTGGTGTTAGTTGCTTTTTATCGGCCGGGCCAAATAGTTTTTGGCACCATTCGCACTGTTGTGTGTTTAAATCTAAAGTAGATGTCAGGAGGTACTCACGACTATGAGCGAGTACCTCCTACAGCGTTACAGCCGTGAGCCTCGCTACGCCACGAAATGTCATTTTCTAAAACTGCAAAGTAGAGCAGGACGGGTATTTGAACCGTCCTGTCAGCGTTACAACACGGCACTTAAAGACTTGTCGTAAAGTTAGACCCCGGCGCGGATTTAAAGGGAGACGCCAGCGTTTTGAAAAACCCGCCTGAGACGTCTCATCATGGACAGAGAGTTCAATCCGACACGAGTTGACACATTCGTCCCCGCCGAGATCCGCCGGCCGTCAAACCCGTCTTGTAAAGTGTTGCGCACCTGTCAGAAGTGAGCCTTGTTTGGGAAGATACGGACGACATAATTCATCAGGCCGAGGGGAAGGCTCTTGAAGAATGGAGATGTGACAAAGCCGATTCTTTCGAGAATAATGACGGCTGCCAGCGCGCTGAATGGATGCACTGTCTTCTAGGATTCATCAAAAGCCTTTCTTTATTTTCGGCGGCGCCGGTACTTCTGCAGGGGCCCACAGGTGTGACGCGCACGCCGCCCCGTCATTGTTCAGTCAAAGTAATGGAAGCATCGAGACACGTTTATGTATTATGAAGCGTTATTCATCAGCGTCTCCGCTCCGGTTTTTGTTTGATGTTCCGTTCTCGCCGGCAAATCGCGTCTTGACTGTTTGATTGATGCGCCGGACAAATAAAACGGACGCACAACGAGAAGGGATTTGACAAAAGAGAGCCACTAGGCTTTTTCATTTGCGCGGCTCAGTCGCTCTCCGAAAGGGTTTTGTGTCTTCTGTGCTGCCAAATTTCTCCCACCGCTAGGAAACTTTATTCTCTCTCCCCGTGTCGCCGCAGAATACTGTCAGCGGGGACGTTGTTAGAGGAGAGTAAGGTAGAGTAGAGTAAGTAAATACCGTCAGCGGGGACGTTGTTAGAGGAGAGTAGGGTTTTTAACCCCGCAGAATACACATGCACGCGGTACCGACTGCATCCTCTGCAGAAAAACAGTTGGGCCTCATGCAAACTCTTCATATGCTTGTTTATATGTTTGTTTTGCTGCCTGTTTTGTGTTCTGTAAGGTGGTCTTGAGTGCTCAGAAAGGTGCCCACAAATGAAATGTATTATTATTGTTATTATTATTATTATACAAATTTCCTTTAACTTCATGCCATAATACAACATAATAAGCGGGCCCATTCCTTGGGCCTCGGGTTAGAATGAGGTAGGAGTCTATTTGATGGACGGTGCCTTTCTTAGGATATGAGATGTTCCAAGTAGTGCGATCTTCTGTACTACTTATATTCTGATGTTACCCGGGATCTGTTGGGTGTGTTTCTCCATCCCCCTTTTTTTTTTTTACAAGTCCCAGGGCTCCTATCACTAATGGTATTGTTGTGGTTATTATTATTATTATTAATATTATTATTATTATTATATGTACCCATCCAAGTAAATTTGTGGCATTCACCGGTTTTCTCTCGTTTGCTTGTTTCTTTTTTTTCTCCCCCAATTGTACTTGGCCAATTACCCCACTCTTCCGAGCTGTCCCGGTCTCTGCTCCACCCCCGCTGCCCATCCGGGGAGGGCTGCAGACTACCACATGCCTCCTCCGAAACTTGTGGAGTCACCAGCCGCTTTTTTTCACCTGACAGTGAGGAGTTTCACCAGGGAGACGTAGTTCCCCCTCCGCTCCGAACAGATGCCCCAGCCGACCAGAGGAGGTCCTAGTGTAGCGATCAGGACACATACCCACATCCGGCTTCCCAACCGCAGACACAGCCAATTGTGTCTGTAGAGACGCCCAACCAAGCCAGAAGCAACACGGGGGATTCAAACCAGGATCCCCGTGTTGGTAGGCAGCGGAATAGACTGCTACGCTACCCGGACGCCCCCTAGACTAAGGCTTTCAACCTCGCATAATACACATGCGCCGGGATATCAACTGCATGCTCTGCAGAAAAACAGTTGGGCCTCATGCAGCAACTGTTTCTGCACAGAGAGTGTAACACCTATCCAAGTAAATGTGTGGCGTTCACCACTTTTCTCCCGTTTTGGGTTCGTATGTTGGTCGGATTAATGTCTGAGAGCAGTGCACAAACACCCACAACAGTCCCGTCGCTCGTGCGTGTCTTTCAAAGAGTCCAAGTCCACAATTCATTTGCATGATGTGCATAAAGAGTAGAGAGAGAGAACACACAAAAAATGTGGCCTAGCTAAACAAATAGATCTGCATACAAATACTACAACATAAATAGAGATGACTATGTATGGTTCCTTAAACTGAAATTCGGTTTAAGCAACCGTACATATATAGATAGCATAGAAATTCAGTCAAATGAATTGTAATCGATAAGACCCAGCTGCATAAAGTAGTCTACTTTACCTTTTGTCTGTTCTGACAGCAGCGTTTATATCACTCAGATTTTAAACGTAATTGTTTTCTTGCTTTTTCGACCCTTTTTTATGGCGGCGGGTCTCCATGCAAAGGCGCAGTGGCTGATCAGCTCTCCAGATTCCTCCAAATGCTGTTTTTTTTTTATTTTTTTTTAATCTTTTGAAAATTCAAGAGAAATGTAAGAGAATCTTAAGGGAATGTCCTACCATCAGGTCCATTGATATTTCCCTGGTGGAGATTGAAAAATGTGCTACTTAAGAGCTAGGGAAGGTAAATAGGTCACGCGCACACACACGCACACACACACACACACACACAGTACTGGGATTTCACTCTCAAGTTCCTCATTATTGTGAACTATTCCAGGTTGGGGTTGCCAGATTTGAATGTCAAATGTTGTATTTATTTCATCTCGAGCCGTACGAGAAAACACTGTCATACGGGTCGGGGGAGGCCTGTGGACAGCGTGACGAGTCTCATTCACATTCTGTCCAAACCTGACGTCGTTTGCATGAGAATAAGCCCAAACTATGAGAAACGTGACACATCCCAGACATGGGATCACAACTGGGCTGTCATATTATGCCGGTAAATTCAGGTGACATGGATCCTGTGTCCTCATCTCGGACAACCTGACAGTGGTTCATGTTCCCTGCTGTCTTTTTCTGAGGGGCTTTGGGGGGGGGGGGGTTGCTTTTAATCAGCATGACAAATCCCGCCACCTCCCACACACACACACACACACACACATCCTGGAGTGGGCATATGTTGGGGGGCAGTGGGCTGGCCGCGGTGCCATCATTAGTCCAAGCCTACGCGGCAAGCTTCTGACACATGTCGGAGGAGGTTCACCCGACCTACTGAAGGTGCATCCGCATTATGCAAAAGGTAGCAGCATCCTCATGTGAAAGAGATATGAAGGAGGAACTGAGGGGAAACGTCTGAGGGGCTTCGGGGGGGGGGGGGTGGTGAAAGATAGAGGAAGGCATAAGAGACGGTGTGCAAATCAATAAGGGGGAGGGGATGAATAAAGAGATTTCTTTTTTGAGAAATGGCCACATGCGAGCCACAGCACAATATGCAGCGGTATCGCACAGAGACGCCGTCAGCTGAGAATATCTTCTGATTGTTTTCTTTTTCCTGTTTGTTTTATTTGGGTCATGAGATACATTGTTATCGGAAATGTCAGTTTCTGACCAAAGCAGCAGTGGAAGTGTGGTGGGGTCATCTGTGACCTTAACGGCCCCCAAGCCATCTTAATCCCAAGTTTTAAGACAAGACAGCTATTCGGTATTTGTTTACCGATTAATTTTTTTTCTTCAGCATTCATTTTGCTGAAGTGTTTTTTACTACCGTAAATATCTTTCCGGTTACCGTCCGGGTGGACTAATAAAGAATAGGCCTGTTGCTTAGCGAATTTGCAGTCTACCAGATGGCATTTTTAAAACGGTGCCCTGCTCTCCAGTCATCCTTTGTCTTTTCAGAAATCTTCTGGAAGAAGTGGCTTTTCAGCAGCATGTCAGTGAATAGCTGCTGAGACTTGCAGAGGTGATGCTGCCCCGGTTATGCAGTCGATACTGATTGTAAAGCTTTTTATTATTATTTTTTTAAAGCAATATTTGCCCACCTCGGCGTTATTTACCGTTCCACACAGAAACGCTCTCATCTGCGGAGACACGGAGGTAAAAGTTGAAGAGACTCGTGAAGCGAACAAAGCGTCAAGAGTCATAAATTACAGCATCATCTTCGTTCCCTCTTCCCTCGCTACAAACAGCGGCTCGGCGTCTTGCGTGTCTTTAAAAGATGCATTAATAGGGGGGACAAACAATCTACTTAACGCCCAAAGTGAAGGGTAGATTCATTTTTACAAGTCCAGAGATGGGATTCTGCTTTCATAGCCCACGTCGATGAGATGATTTAGTGCCCGGGCCTGCCAGTCCTCTGTCACTTGGGCACAGCAATCTTTCTCTGTCATTTGCCAGGGGAAGGGTTGAGGCTCAGCTTCTGCAATAATGCTAAATGCATCGCCACCAGCGCATGGTCCGATAGCTCATGAATATGAATATATATATAAATAGACAAGTTGAGGAGGCGGATGGATGTCAGCCTGTCAGTTTTACCTTGCCTAACATCTCCACTGAGGGTAGGTCGTGTCCCAGATCTGCAGCAGCACTAACTTCCCACAAAGTTGAGGAAGAGGCAGAGGAGGCTTCCTTTTCGCTTTCCCATAATATGTCAAAAGCAAAATATTGCAAATGTTGTTTCTTGTATATGTATCCCTACTGTATTTGTTGCTGTTGTTTTCAACATACATACTTTTGCTTACATCCTACAGCAGTGGCCATAGATTTCTTTTCTTTCCCCCTCCCCGGTTGCCTGACAGCGTTTCATTCACAATGCATTGGCCATCAGTATCAGAATCAGATTTATTGCCAAGTAGTTCAAGAGCATACGAGGAATTTGTCTTGGTACACTACCGTTCAAAAGTTTGGGATCACCCAAACAATTTCGTGTTTTCCATGAAAAGTCACACTTATTCACCACCATATGTTGTGAAATGAATAGAAAATAGAGTCAAGACATTGACAAGGTTAGAAATAATGATTTTTATTTGAAATAAGATTTTTTTTACATCAAACTTTGCTTTCGTTAAAGAATCCTCCATTTGCAGCAATTACAGCATTGCAGACCTTTGGCATTCTAGCTGTTAATTTGTTGAGGTAATCTGGAGAAATTGCACCCCACGCTTCCAGAAGCAGCTCCCACAAGTTGGATTGGTTGGATGGGCACTTCTTTGAGCAGATTGAGTTTCTGGAGCATCACATTTGTGGGGTCAATTAAACGCTCAAAATGGCCAGAAAAAGAGAACTTTCATCTGAAACTCGACAGTCTATTCTTGTTCTTAGAAATGAAGGCTATTCCATGCGAGAAATTGCTAAGAAATTGAAGATTTCCTACACCGGTGTGTACTACTCCCTTCAGAGGACAGCACAAACAGGCTCTAACAGGTACTATTTAATGAAGATGCCAGTTGGGGACCTGTGAGGCGTCTGTTTCTCAAACTAGAGACTCTAATGTACTTATCTTCTTGCTCAGTTGTGCAACGCGGCCTCCCACTTCTTTTTCTACTCTGGTTAGAGCCTGTTTGTGCTGTCCTCTGAAGGGAGTAGTACACACCGGTGTAGGAAATCTTCAATTTCTTAGCAATTTCTCGCATGGAATAGCCTTCATTTCTAAGAACAAGAATAGACTGTCGAGTTTCAGATGAAAGTTCTCTTTTTCTGGCCATTTTGAGCGTTTAATTGACCCCACAAATGTGATGCTCCAGAAACTCAATCTGCTCAAAGAAGTGCCCATCCAACCAATCCAACTTGTGGGAGCTGCTTCTGGAAGCGTGGGGTGCAATTTCTCCAGATTACCTCAACAAATTAACAGCTAGAATGCCAAAGGTCTGCAATGCTGTAATTGCTGCAAATGGAGGATTCTTTAACGAAAGCAAAGTTTGATGTAAAAAAAATCTTATTTCAAATAAAAATCATTATTTCTAACCTTGTCAATGTCTTGACTCTATTTTCTATTCATTTCACAACATATGGTGGTGAATAAGTGTGACTTTTCATGGAAAACACAAAATTGTTTGGGTGATCCCAAACTTTTGAACGGTAGTGTATGTTGGTGCAAGAAGGGAAAATTAACAGTAAATAGTAAAGATAAAAGTTAAAAAGAATAATAAAATATATATATAAGATTAAAAAACTAAAAATAAGTTGCAGTAATGGGGAAACACTGGAAATATGGCAAGTACTCTATTTACAAAATGTTAGATGAGAATTTTAAACAAGAAGTTATTTACAGAATAAGTTATTTGTAGAATAAGAGGAAGATGCAGAAGACAGGAAGAAATGGAAACGGATGATCCACTGTGGTGACCCCTAACGGGAGCAGCCAAAAGTAGTAGTGGTAGAATAAGAGTTATTTACAGGGTAGTGCGGGCTTTATGCAAAGTGTCCATGTACAGAGGGCACAGTAGGCAGATAGATTGCACTGTGTTTGTGTATGTGAGTGTGTGTGTGTGTGTGTGTGTGTGTGTGCATGTGTAGGTGTATGTCATGTGGAGAGAGGGTGAAAAGGGGTGGGGGGTGGGGTTCAGTGTCAGTATTTGTGGGTGTCTGGGGGATTGTTAGAAAGGCCTACCGCTGTAGGGAAGTAGCTGTTCTTATGGTGCAAGGTTCTGGTTTTTATAGACCTTAGCCTCTTGCCAGAGGGGAGTGTTCTGAAGAGACTGTGGCCAGGGTGGGAAGGGTTGGCCATGATCTTTCCTGCTCGCCTCAGTGTCCTGGAGGCGTACAGGTCCTGGAGAAATGGCAGGTTGCAGCCAATCACCCTCTCAGCAGAGCGAATGATATACTGCAGTCTGCCCTTGTCCTTGGTAGTGGCAGCAGTGTACCAGATAGTGATGGAGGAGGTGAGGAACGATTCAATGATAGCGGTGTAAAAGTGCACCGTCATTGGCTTTGGCAGGTTGAGCTTCTTCAGCTGCTGAAGGAAGTACATCCTCTGCTGTGCCTTCAGCTCCTACTTGAGGTCCTGTGATGATGATGCCCAGGAAGCAGAAAGATTTCATACTGTTGACTGGGGAGCTACACAGGGTGAGGATGGGGCTGGGTTCTTTCTGAAGTCCAGAACCATCTCCACTGTCTTTAGAGTGCTGAGCTCTCAGTTGTTTTGGCCACACCAGGACACAAGACGGTCAATCTCCCACCTGTAGGCGGACTCATCCCCACCAGAAATGAGCCCAATGAGGGTGGTGTTGTCAGCAAACTTCAGGAGCTTGACTGACAAGTGACTGGAGGTGCAGCTGTTTGCATACAGGGAGAAGAGTAGAGGGGAAAGGACACAGCCTTGAGGAGAACCGGTGCTGATGGTCCCAGAGTCAGAGATGCATTTTCCCAGCTTCAAGTGCTGCTTCCTGTTGGACAGGAAGTCTGTGATCCAGATGCAGGTAGAGTCAGGCACGTGCATATGGGAGAGCTTGTCCTGCAGCAGACCTGGGATGATGGTGTTGAAAGCAGAGCTGAAATCCACAAATAGGATCCTGGCGTAGGTTCCTGCAGAGTCCAGGTGCTGAAGGATGGAGTGGAGCCATCTGAGAAACATAGAAATGGGTAATCTGAGAAACATATCTGTCTTTTTGCCATCATAAATGCCTTTTATAGAAATGCATGAAGTACATTTTAAATGTAATCCTAGGGGGGTTATCCCTGAAAGAGCTCGGTGAGCTTGGTGGGAGGGGAGCAGAGGTGACAGAATGATGGCAGAGGTAAATGAGTAACAAGAGGCTGGCTGAGGAGCAGCTCCCTTGGCTTTATAATCAGAGGCATTGTGAGCAACACATTCAAACTGTTTTCTGATAGAGAACCACGATGTCTGGGTAGAATTAACTTGAGAGTTGACCCTTTCTACTCGACTGAGGACTTCACACTGAGATGTTAAATGTGACTCTTCTAGTGCTTCTTATTCTGCATTTGCACCTGGTAATGCACATCACTTAAGTTGCAGCAGTCCATAATTTAATGTAATTAATTTAATGTAATTTGGAAGTTTGGCATGGTAGTAGCACTTGTTTTCTGTAAGCGGAACTTCCTCGGTGCTTTCAATATATATCGTGATGCTACCAGGCATACAGTAATGAACACTTGATGCCATAACATCTACTTTTCATCTACCACCATGTATTAACCCAGTGGAAACTACTGAGTACATAATAATGCTTGTCCTTCCGTAGTGTGCAAGGGTCCCCTTTGCAGAGCCGCCGCTCCCATAACGCACATCACGTATTGCATAGGGCACCAATTGCCGGAGGAGGCACCAGAATTATTTATTTATTTATAATTTTCATAATTGTTAATTATTTAAATTTAAGATGAAGCACAATTATAATTGGTATCATAAGACCATTATAGGTAATACAAAGATAAACATATTTCCTCGAAATAATAAAATGAATTATGGTGCCCCCCTCCTCCTCCTTCCTATGGTCTGTGCGATTGCACCCAACAAACTCAAGCCTGGCGCTAACTGAAACGTTAGCGACACTATGGCTTCAAAAAGGCAACAGGAGTCGAGAGCAGAGAAGCGAAAAAAGAAGAAGCAGTGGGATGACGCTCGTGCATCACTTGCAGGTATTTTTTTAGAAATGTTAATTCTTAAAATACTACAGTGCATCTGGAAAGTATTCACACCCCTTCACTTTCCCCACATTTTGTTATGTTACAGCCTTATTCCAAAATGGATTAAATTCCTTTTTTTTCTCATCAATCTACACACAATACCCCATAATGACAAAGCGAAAAAGGTTTTGTAGAAATTCTTGCAAATTCATTAAAAATAAAAAACTTAAATATTCACACCCTTTACTCAGTACTTGGTTGAGGCACCCTTGGCAGCGATTACAGCCTCAAGTCTTCTTGGGTATGAAGCTACAAGCTTGGCACACCTATATTTGGGGTATTTCTCCCTTTCTTCTCTGCAGATCTTCTCGAGCTCTGTGAGGTTAGATGGGGAGCGTCGCTGCACAGCTATTTTCAGGTCTTTCCAGAGATGTTCAATGGGGTTGAAGTCTGGGCTCTGGCTGGGCCACTCAAGGACATTCACAGACTTGTCCCGAAGCCACTCCTTGGTTGTCTTGGCTGTGTGCTTAGGGTCGTTGTCGTGTTGAAAGGTAAACCTTCACCCCAGTCTGAGGTCCTGAGCGCTCTGGAGCAGGTTTTCATCAAGGATCTCTCTGTACTTTGCTCCATTCATCTTTCCCTCGATCCTGACTTGTCTCCCAGTTCCTGCCGCTGAAAAACATCCCCACAGCATGATGCTGCCACCACCATGCTTCACTGTAGGGATGGTATTACCAAGGTGATGAGAGGTGCCTGGTTTCCTCCAGACGTGACGTTTGGCATTCGGGCCAAAGAGTTCAATCTTGGCTTCATCAGACCAGAGAATCTTGTTTCTCATGGTCTGAGAGTCCTTTAGGTGCTTTCTGGCAAACTCCAAGCGGGCTGTCATGTGCCTTTTACTGAGCAGAGGCTTCCGTCTGGCCACTCTACCATAAAGGCCTGATTGGTGGAGTGCTGCAGAGATGGTTGTCCTTCTGGAAGGTTCTCCCATCTCCACAGAGGAACGCTGGAGCTCTGTCAGAGTGACCATCGGGTTCTTGGTCACCTCCCTGACCAAGGCCCTTTTTCCCCCGATTGCTCAGTTTGGCTGGGCAGCCAGCTCTAGGAAGAGTCCTGGTGGATCCAAACTTCTGCCATTTACGAATGACGAAGACCACTGTGCTCTTCCGGACCTTCAAAGCTGTAGAATTTTTTTTGTACCCATCCCCAGATCTGTGCCTCGACATAATCCTGTCTCAGAGGTCCACAGACAATTCCTTTTGACTTCATGGCTTGGTTTCTGCTCTGACATGCACTGTCAACAGTGGGACCTTATATAGACAGGTGTGTGCCTTTCGAAATCATGTCCAATCAATTGAATTTACTACAGGTGGACTCCAATCAAGATGTAAAAACATCTCAAGGATGATCAGTGGAAACAGGATGAACCTGAGCTCAATTTTGAGTGTCATAGCAAAGGGTGTGAATACTTATGTACATGCAATATTTCAGTTTTTTATTTCTAATAAATTTGCAAAAATTTCTACAAACCCTTTTTCACTTTGTCATTATGGGGTATTGTGTGTAGATTGAGAAAAAAAAGGAATTTCATCCATTTTGGAATAAGGCTGTAACATAACTAAATGTGGGGAAAGTGAAGGGGTGTGAATACTTCCCAGATGCACTGTATAAAGTGCTTAAATGTTGGCCTTGGAATGCATAACATACATAGCCTAATGGTAGGGAACATCTTGAGGCAACCAGTTTGCTAAAGTTAGCAAGCTAAAGATTTTTTCCCCTGGGGGGTTTATGGGGGTGTGGGTGTGGCTGGTAGTTTGTGCACCACCACACAGCGGGGGGCGGGGGGGGGCACCACAAAGCAATTACGCCTAGGGCACCCAAATGGCTAGCAGCGGTCCTGCCCCTTTGTTTGGGACTGACAGCACCCCAAGACCAGACATATTTGTGATATGAGAGATGGTTTGGTGAAGGCCTGTCGCACCAGACCACTTGATGCTCAAGCAGCAAACCTACTTGGTGTTTTGAATCATGAGCGGGTGCAAATTGTTCTGTATAAACTCAAGAATACAATTAGTTAAACAAATGCAAAGCATATTTAAGATTTCATTGGGGATCATGAATGATTACAGCCAGTCATTGACCCTATGTGGTTTGAAATTGTAAAGAGGCTATATCCATAAGACCTCGGGGTAAAACGGAGTTCGTGGTGTCAAGCTCACCTGCTTACATGAAAATGTGACATTTAAACAAACGCATTACTTTGCCAAATTAACAACCCTGAGCTTTTCATAGTATAGGAAAAAATAAATTCAAGGATCAGACTGATTGTATTGAGAAATTGCTTTAAGTAAAAAAAAAAATTATCTGGGGCGTCCGGGTAGCATAGCGGTCTGGTTCGAATCCCCGTGGTACCTCTGGTTTGGTCGGGCGTCCCTACAGACACTATTGGCCATGTCTGCAGGTGGGAAGCCGGATGTGGGAATGTGTCCTGGTCACTGCACTGGTGCCCCCTCTGGTCGGTCGGGGTGCCTGTTCGGGGGGGAGGGGGAACTGGGGGGAATAGCGTGATCCTCCCACGCGCTACGTCCCCCTGGCGAAACTCCTCACTGCCAGGTGAAAAGAAGCGGCTGACGACTCCACGTGTATTGGAGGAGGCATGTGGTAGTCTGCAGCCCTCTCCGGATCGGCAGAGGGGGTGGAGCGACGACCGGGATGGCTTGGAAGAGTGGGGTAATTGGACTGGTACCACTGACAACTGGGGAGAAAAGGGGGGGAAATCCCCCCCACCCCCCCAAAAAAATTCTCTGTATTAAAAATATTCTTCACACATTCAAAAGTTCACCCTAGTTGCAAATCCAATAGTTGTCCCTATGGTGCTTCCCAAAATAAGTGAGAAGTGCAAAATCTGGATGGCAGGGCCGGCCTTTGACATGAACACACTTGTAGGGGCCCCTAAAAGTCTTGGGCCGGACCTGCTCGCTGTTGGGGTATCCTTGAAGGACACTTGTGGTTTGAACGGTTTTTCTTTTTCCCAAGCCCCCCCCCCACCCCCCCACGTGTTCCACTTGTCCTACCTGTCCAGCCATGCGGTGTGTGCTTCAGACCTCATCTGCTGAGGCACTCGCAGGAAACTCGGCTTGCCAAACCTGCGGTTGGACTCTCACATTGTCACTATCAGCCTTGCTTCTCCCCCGCCGTGGGAGTCTTCGTGGTGTGACATCCACAACGGCCCCGACGCAACACAGCGAGATTGAGTTCCTCATGCTTCCTGCACATATCTCTCTCGCTCTCTTTTTTTAATTTTTTTTTATACCTTCACTCTCAGTTAAGCCGACCCCACTGCTAGGAAACAGAGATGTGACAAAAACAGGGGGAAGGGAAGTGGAAAATAAGGCAGAGCCGTAGTGCATGCCAAAGCCGACCTGCCACTCAGCAGCGGGCGTTTTGACAATCATAGGCTGTCATCACTTTCTGATCAGACCTGTCAGCGAGAAACGCGGCAACGAGACAGCCCTGCAAAAGGAAATCCACATTTCTCCCCTCTTCTCGCTCTCGCACAGACACACACACACGCACGCACACATACACATACACAAACATGCACGCAGTGAGAGTTATGTTATCTATACATGCACACACACTCACACACCACCTCGCTTCACATTGAGATGTACAAGCACATCAGAGGTGTCAGAGAGTGCGACATGGCGCACCTAAGAATAAAATAGGTTTGGTTATGTGTCAGTAAATATGCTCTGCCGCTACTGCCCCTGGGCGGGGGTTGACTGCCCCTTAAACAATAAAAATGATTTGGAAGAATTTTGGTCCAACCCTGCAGCACCGAATGTGGAAAGCTGATTGCATTTCGAGGGGGAAGTGCACTGAATTAGATGTCTCTGCAGCAGCAACAGGAAGTCCAGTCCCATTAAGGTCTCAGGTCCAGTATATCTTTGAGTTTCTTTCTCTTACTTTCTGGGACTAAGAGGAGGGTTGTACTGACACAGATGCATGCTGTTCTTTCATTGCAGTAGACTGGTCCTCACTTCCATATCAGGTCAAACCTTTAACCAGAGGGTCATTCAAAACAATGTAGATGAACTTAAGTCAGCCGTGAGAGAGCAGTCAGCACAAAGATAATTGTTTAGTTTTTTTTTTTCTCCCCAGTTGAATCCGGCCAATTACCCCACTCTTCTGAGCCATCCCGGTCACTGTTCCACCCCCTCTGCCGATCCGGGGAGGGCTGCAGACTACCACATGCCTCCTCCCATACATGTGGAGTCGCCAGCTGCTTCTTTTCACCTGACAGTGAGGAGTTTCACCAGGGGGACGTAGCGGATGAGAGGATCATGCTACCCCCCCCCCCCCCAAACAGGTGCCCCAATTGACCAGAGGAGGCACTAGTGCGGTGACCAGGACACATACCCGCTTCCCACCCACAGACATGGCCAATTGTGTCTGTAGGGATGCCCGACCAAACTGGATGTAACACGGGGATTCGAAGTGGTGATCCCCGTGTTGGTAGGCAACGGAATAGACCGCCACGCCACCCGGACGCCACTTGTTTAGTATTTCTAATGAAAGAGCGCACCTGCGTCCCAGCATAAATCTGCTCTAAGGTACTAAAAGCCTCTAGCGTCCATTACTTTGGCTTCAACCAAGCGGAGACAATAGACGAGAAAACAAAATAACCTCAGTCATGTCTTGTCAATGTGGAGGAGCAAGGCACCGCCAGCTTGCATCGGACAGGGATGAACAGAGATTTCAACAGCTTTGTCAGCCGTAGAGCGGTCTGAGAAAGCATTTTCACTATTTGTCCACCACCTTTATCCCCCCCCCCCCAATTGAAACTGTGAGACGTTTTCAACTGCAGAAGATGTGCGTACCTCTGCAGCACCGGTGAAGGTGATCAGACCAGACTTGTTGAGTCTCGGCAGAATGACGTCTGGTCGTTTCAGAAAGCTTGATTTTTGTTCGCCATGTAATGCTTATTACTCTTAATGTCACGTTGCCGTGATTGGCGTACTGAAACAGAAGCCTGGGTTGAGGAGAAGGGTATTACACTGCCAGTCTGCCCATGAATTTCTACACAATGCCTAACAATTGTTTCATGCCGTTTTAACACTCAATTGTGAGACAAATTTCAGTTTAATTGTGACCCTTCCTGGCTAAATCATTTATGTGCACGTCATGTTTAGTGACGTGTGTTATATATTTCTTATCAGTGCCATATTCAAAGGTAAGAAGAAAGTCACTTCATTCAACATTGTATCTTACAATGAAACCTGTTCTCTGCATTTTACCCATCCTACTGTCGTCAAGTCAAGTCCAACTTTATTTGTATAGCACATTTCATACACAGGGCAACACAATGCGCTTTACATAAAATGACAGTACAATTGCAACTTAATCGTAAAAGTGCAAATACAGAAAATAAATATGCATATTAACAGGTGTACTGTATAGGTGCAGTGGGCAGCTGCAGTACCCAGGGACCAACTCCAGTTCTTCTTTCTACTACCTTACTCAGGGGCTCAGACAGGAGCATTAACCCTAACATGCATGTCTTTTTGATGGTGGGGGGAAACCAGAGCACCCGGAGGAAACCCACGTAAACACGGGGAGAACATGCAAACGCCACACAGAAAGGACCTGGGACGGCCTGGGGTTCAAACCCTGGACCTTCTTGCTGTGAGGCAACAGCGCTAACCACTGGGCCACCGTGCCGCCCATCAACTCCCAATTCTGCCTATTTGTGAAAGTGTTCACTCTTTCTTTTTACTTTGCACAGAAAATACCTTAAATTCAATCATCCTGCCTTCATACCATCTTTACAACATGTATTTTCTCCCTTTCCAGACACACACATATTCTCAGATGTTCTTTCCCAGACAATTCCCCGTTAGTCGGAGTTGTTCATATTCAGAAAGTAATCTCGCATCCGTTGTGCTCTTTATGTCCAGTGTCCCGTCAAATCAAGTTCCTTGTGCTGAACATTCAAACGTACTCGAGTGATAAAAACAACCCCTTATGTTTGAACCTGGATACGAGCGTATGCTTCGCCGAAACCGGCAGTGACCTCTGAAAAGCCCCCAAAATGTGCACCACACGCTTTCTTCTGTCCCATATTGTTCCCAACCCTCCGCCCATTAGCCGTTAAATGAGGCCATGCATGTGTCCGTGCTGATAATTAAGACGGCGCTAATGGCTGCTGGAGGCGGAGAATTATTATCAATTGCAGCATTTAGGTTTCGGAAGAGCATGACTGGCAGGCATTATCTCCCTTCACAATTTTTTGATGACTTAGCGAGTGGCCTGCGCGGCGTGCACATTATCCAAAGGGGTTTAGTTAATGGATCGAACAATGAAAGTGTCTCAAGTTCTGAGGTCATGTGCTCAGTTGTGAAGTCCTGCTCGGTTTTTGAGGGCATGTCTGCATTACCGAACAGCATGGTACTAAATGCACCACACAATGAGGATGGAGAGCAAATCATAATACAAGAAAACCCAGTTAACCCCATAGAAAACAGTAAAACCTAACAAGATTACCAAAGTGGGTTGGGGTGTTGCTGTGACCCTGTAAAGACCTGTAGATCTTCTCGTTAGAGTGGTATTATTCAGTACACATGATGGGATTTGAGCATTTTATGATCATCTGTTGCCATTATCATTAACGTGTCCACAATTAACCACATGTGTCACTCCCATTGAAAGAGATTTTTGACCATCCTACACGGTACAGAGAAGGACAGTCATTCATATGCTTTTATTTTGTTAAGAAGGGGGCACCACTCGCCTAGAGAGGACGAGGCCTTTTCCCTTTTACAGTGAAACCGCCATAGCTGAAAACCCGGCGAAGGTTGAAATCTGCGTTAGTAGTGATAGCAGATGGCTGTTTGGCCCGTACGATTCCCAGAGGCCTCAGGAAAGCCGCTTGATCAGTTTGACGGGAAACTTGCTTGTCGGCTGGACATCGTGTGGAGCGGCATAGATGCAACCATTGAGACGCAGTGTAACTCATAGCCAGGCGCTTCCCATCCTCAACATGTTATATCTTCTTCGGTGGTCTGGCTAGTAGCTGGGCTGCAGTTGCATTAATTCAATCTTGTGTGTGTGTCTGCCTGCCTGCGCTCTTGCTTTGAAATTATGTATGCGCTTGCATGTCTGTATTTAAGTGTGTATCTGTGTCTATAATGACTGCATTGATCTTCCTTTGGTTGAGCATCTTGATTTTTGTTGAAGCAGCCCTATGAACCCCATATGCTGGAGGAAGTGCAGCAGGTTTGAGTCCATTTGATGACATGTCTGCTTCATTCATTTATATTTGTTTATTCGTCAGTCTCCTTGCCTCTGTTGTCATTCTATCGCGCCGTCTTCCACCAGTCCCCCCCCCCTTCCCACCGCTTCATGGTATTCCCAGTCGCTTTAGGAGGCTCTCTGAACAGAATGGGAGGGAAAAAATGTCCAATTTTGGACCAAGAGAGGACAGCAAAACTAGGGAGCGAAAAGCAGCTGACCCAGTGAACGGAGCTGAAATGGAGCGGAGCTATTTCAGCTATTTGCATCTGTGGAGGGAGGAATGTAAATATCTCCGACGGTTTTACGAGTGACATTTTTAAAAAAGCGTGTCAGTAAAATTTCAGGGCCGCTGTGCATGTTGGGCCTCCTGGGGCTCAGGCAGGGACAGACACGGCGGTGAACCGTACCCTTTGTGCAAATGGGTCTTCGATAATATAAAGCAGGAGTGAAAAGGGGAGCCTTTTTTTTTTGTGCTTAGGTCTGATATTGTAGTCGCATCTAAGGGACGTTTTATCGTCTTTTAGAGCTCTTGTCTCTGAAAAGACGCTGTCCATCTTTGTAGAGTTGTGCCTGACACAAACATCCCTCGAGGCAAAAAGCTTGATTTCTCAGGGCCTTCTCTAAAAGAAGTGAAGGCCTTTGCCAGCAGTACAGCGCCTGACATGGCTGGTGGCTGCTACGTGATGCTGCTCTGGCACAGTTAAATCACAATTTTACTTGAACATGGCCACATTATTGCTTTAACCTCGTGTCTAGGAAATCTAATCTTCTCCAGTTGTTATCCGTTAATGGTTGAGGGTTATATTTGTTCCTTATCCGATGAGAGGGTCTAAGGACAGGATGTTGTGTTCCTGTTAAGCCCACTGAGGCAAATTTGTAATTTGTGATATTGGGCTATACAAATAAAATTGATTTGATTTGTGGTAAACGGTAGGTCTTTGTCACAGGTAACATAGAGACGACTCATGGTGCCATATGAACGACTGCTATTTTGGTATTTGCGACTTCGGAAGTAGAAATTTTCTTTTAGCTCCAAGTTCCCGAAGAGTTGATGTGATTCTTATATTTATTTATTTTTCAAAACCGCGGAGCATATGGATTTTATTCTGTGGCGGATGGCAAGCATAAATATACTGTAGTTTTTGTTGAATAGTGTTTTTTTGTTTTTGTTTGTTTTTTTTGTTTTTTAGTAATTTGATAATATATCCAAAGAAAGCGTTGACGTTCACAACACTCGAGTCGTTTCCTCTGTGTGTACACATTTGCATCATCTTACCGGTTCAGAATAAGGCGCTGATATGCTAGCTGTTGGGTAGCTAAGTCGTTAGCCTACGGGTGTCCACGGCGTAACATTCGCCCAGCTGCTAAACAACGAAGTTCTCACGACTTCATCGCTTGAACACCGCACAAATCGTGCATTTGACTTCCATGTCAACACAACGGACTCA
Source organism: Lampris incognitus (assembly GCF_029633865.1). Lineage (NCBI taxonomy): Eukaryota > Metazoa > Chordata > Actinopteri > Lampriformes > Lampridae > Lampris > Lampris incognitus. Next base: position 32,730,899 of record NC_079228.1, on the reverse strand, counting down.
CAAGTGCCAGTTGGAGGTGACATATTGATTTACGGAAGCTTTAACGTTAATCCATCTTGTTTATTACAGTCATACACACGTGTTCGAACAATGTGTATATTTTTTCGTCTTCTTCCAGGAATAGGTTGTGGGGGATTCGTGGTGAAAAGTCAGCTGAAGTTGAAATTGAGGCAGAGGAAGAAAACTATTGTGCTTCTGCCTGAACTCCCCAGATCTGAAAAAGTTTCCTCCTGGCTGCACGGTCCCGGCCCCTGTCCCGTCCATCTGTAATTTCTTCAAAGCGTTTTGCCCGTTTCTCTCAAAACGGTAATGTGTGCCGTTGTCCGTTAGCATGATTAGACATTATGAAAGCCACTTTATTGTGTCATTGTACAGTTACAATGACACTCGTTCTCTGCATTTAGTCCAACCTGTTGTACAGCAGCAGTGGGCAGCTGCAGCACCCGGGGACCAACTCCACTTCTTCTTTCCATTGCCTTGCTCAGGGGCACAGACAGCAGTATTAACCCTAACATGCATGTCTTTCTTTTTTTTCCCCAAGATTATTTTTGCGGCATTTTATGCTTTATTTTAACAGTGACAGTAGAGAGAGACAGGAAGGGCAGGAGAGAGAGGGGATGACATGCAGCAAAGGGCCCGGGCCGGATTTGAACCCAGGCTGCTGCGGAAAGGACTCAGCCTTATGTGGTACACGCTCTACCAGGTGAGCCACCAGGGCGCCCCGCCATGCTTGGCTTGATGGTGGGAGGAAACCCACGCAGACACGGGGAGAACTTGCAAACTCTACACAGAAAGGACCTGGGGCAGCCTGGGGTTCGAACCCAGGACCTTCTTTCTGTGAGGCAACAGCGTTAACCACTGGGCCACCGTGCCGCCCCTGTTTCATGTTCATGTTACGTTTCAGGAGGATGTGCAAAGTAAAGAGGAATCGAGGCTAAGGAATGTCCTGGTGCCGCCATGACCGAGGCCTTGTGCCACATACTGGAAGCAGGTCTGGCTCATGACCTTCATCGCATCAAATTCCTTCCCTCCATCCCTTTTTTTTTTCTTGTTATTCTGTGCCGCATACCGTCTCAAAAGATTACACAATACAGTATTTGGTGTGAGAACGAAAGTGAAGCGAAGCTGTGAAGATCCAAGTCAGAGCTTTGGCGCTCTTGAATGCTGCAGCAAATTGCAGAGTTAAAGCCTTTGTCTGCGCCGTGTGCGTTTCCTTCTCTCTTACTGCGTTTTGCCTCCGTTCACTCACACCAAGCAAAACAACAGCTCCCACCACCGCTGAGCGACTGTGACCTCTCATCAAGTTTCTTTTTTTTTCTGCGAGTCACCTCCCACTCGACTACCACTAGGACACACATCATTAGTGTGCAAATGTTCTCCACTGTTTGATGGACCCGCACAACTGGAGCAACCCGCACCTTTATTTGTGACGGCTGCGGATGCCAATGTCAAGGTGTTTGCACATATTAAGTGACTGTTACACTTACGGCCTAATTAAAAAGGTGAATTTCAAAAGCAATCGGGAAATATGCAAATGATCTCTGTTTGTGTCTAATTTTCTGAAGTGGCGATAACAATGTGGCTTTGAGCGCTTCTCTTAACTGTAATTTCCCTGATCCACCGTAACAAACAAACAGAACCGATAATCCTATTATGTTTTTAAAGGCATGGTTTTGTTTTCTCCGGGCGTTTGGCGAGAGCTGTTTGTTCTGTAGGCAGTGTGTGTTTTTTTTTTTGCTTCACCGTCTCTGACAGAACTTGAAATCAATTTTAAGCCGTTTCTATTTCACTTTACAGTTCATTTAGGATTGTTTGTGTCTATTTTGTTGTGATATGTGTATGTCCTTTCACCGGTCATATACGGAGAGCACAAAGGGGAGGGGGGGGTGTTTTTGTTTGTTTGTTTACTTTTTTGTAGTAGTCACGTTAAGTAGCTTAGCACCCTGCTTGTGTTAGAGTTCAGCAAGTGTGTCATTTCCCCCGTGTGCACACTTGTCTCAGTGAGGCTGGTGTGGCTTTCTTACTAACAAAGTTAAAATTAAGGCCCTGCTGTCGAATGTCACATGTTTTAGGTGCCTGATTCCATCTGAATGATGATGAATTATTTCGAACATGTAAATAAGCAGGATATAACATACAGATAAGCCGTTGCCGCCAATCTGAAGTGATCGACAAATACACCGAACTCGGCGAGCGAATCGCCGTACGCGTCAGATTACTTGTTACCCATCGGAACCTTCTCCAGCATCATCTGATGCATGGGAGTAAGGAGTAGGAGCAAGTATACGCTCGTTTTCCCTACGCCTTCTCACCTGCTCTTAAGTTAATTCAGCTACTGTACATTTCAAACTCAGTTCCCACTGTGCTGTGTAGTTCAAATTCAGTGCAAGTTGTGCTGCACAATCAAAACTCAACTACTGTGAACAATAAGAGAGAGAGAGAGAAAAAAAGGCATCCAGGTAGCGTAGCAGTTTATTCTGTTGCCTACCAACACAGGGATCGTGGGTTCGAATCCTCATGTTACCTCCGGCTAGGTCGGGCGTCCCTACAGACACAAACTGGCCGTGTCTGCGGGTGGGGCGCTCGATGTGGGTATGTGTCCTGGTCGCTGCACTAGCGCCTCCTCTGGTAGGTCAGGGCAACTTGTCAAGGGGAGGGGGAACTGGGGGGAATAGTGTGATCCTCCACACGCTACATCCCCCTGGTGAAACTCCTCACTGTCAGGTGAAAAGAAGCAGCTGGTGACTTCTCATGTATGAGAGGAGGCATGTGGTAGTCTGCAGCCCTCCCCGGGTCGGCAGAGGGGGTGGAGCAGCGACCGGGATGGCTCAGAAGATTGGGGCAATTGGCCGGGTACAGTTGGAGAGAAAAGGGGGGGGCGGTAAAAAAATGAGAGAAAGAGAAAAGAAAAAGACATCCTAATGTCTTGCACCAAGAGTAATCAGAATATTCTGATTCTGATTAGAGAGATCTCAATGATCTAAACAGATCTCAATGCTGCGCACAACCCAGATGTCCACTCGGTGTCATAAAAAGAAAGATGGGGGAAAAAATGTAATAAGAAAGGTTTAGAGATAAGTAAAACTTTTAACGATTAACACAACTCTTCATCATTCCTATGTCTCTTGATAAGCACACCTTTGTACTCCTTCTTGAACTGCGTAACGTTTGTACTTTGTTTGAGTTCCATGCTCAAACTTTTCCACAATTTTACCCCGCAGATTGAAATGCACATGCTGTTCAACATGTCTTGGAGTTTAATTTCCCACTTATATTCCCCTTCTCTATCTGAGAATATTTTTTGAATATTGCTTTACTTTACTTTACTCCAGAGTGTACGATGTGCAATCTACTTACTGCTGATAACAAGGCCCAGCTCGAAGGACTTCAAATTTAAAATCCAGCCATGTTGTATAGTATGCTGTACTGCACATCATACATATACTGGTACATGGTGATGTCCATCTACCTCAGACATGCATGTAAGTAACCTGCTAACATCTATTGCAGCATCTCTGATATATTCTCTGCACCACTGCACCCTATCACCTCTTATTTCACCGGTATAAGTCAATCCTTGTGAAAATGGTGAAGATTGTTGTGTTGTAGTGTTGTTATTCTGTTAAGTACACAGAGAGCCACAAAACTTCAAATTCCATGTTTGTGCAAACCGACATGGCCAACAAACATGATTCTGATTCTGAAAATGATTCAGCAATTTTCCAACCATGTAAAATACCACCCATTCCATTCATTATCCAAACCGCTTATCCCGCTCTCAGGGTCGCGGGGATGCTGGAGAACTATCCCAGCAGTCACTGGGCGGAGGCGGGAAGACGCCCCGGACAGACCATCACAGGACCGACACACACACATTCACACAATGAAGCCTTGCTCAATGATTGGTATCTTGGTCAATATTCCTGAAGCAGTGTCTCGTTTTTATTGCATTAAACAATTATTATTATTAATTATAATAATGATATTCAATTATTAATGAAAAATAATTATTAATTGTTATTGCCTTTTCTCGCCGACAAAAGCATGATTTAATCAAAAACGCTATAGTTTAAAAAGTACCCATTCCACATGTCTGCAAACACGGAGGAGCTTAAAACCGAAAGTTTTTTTTCACCGTTTCTATTATTGTTTTTACAGCTGGCATCTTGGTTGATAACTTTTGTTGAATTCAACATATTTAATCACACGATGATGCTGACACACTGTGTTAGTTCGACTGAGCTTGAAATGTTTTGCAGCTGACTTTCATTTGTACTCAGCATCTGGGGCCTCTTGTGTTAGTGTCCAACAATAGCCGGCCAGCGTTGATGGATTCCAGTTGTCCTGATACCTCTTTTCCATGGTCGCAATGTCCTGGTGAAACCTTTCACCAAGTTCGTCACTGACTGCACCAAGATCAGCAGGGTAGAAGTCCAAGTGTGAATGCAGAAAATGAATTTTCAGTGACATATTGCACATGGAGCCCCTCATAAACTACAGCAATGGAATGCTGTTAGCTGATCTGCAGCTTAGTTAAAGTAGCCCACTTATTTCCCTGCAGTACTCAAAATATGCTCATAAGTCATGAGCACTTAACAGGTCTGTCCTTTGGACAGACTTTGCTTGTAAAAGCTAACACTCGGGGGCGGCGGCACAGTGGTGCAGTGGTTAGCGCGGTTGCCTCACAGCAAGAAGGTCCTGGTTTGAGCCCTGGGGGTAGTCCAACCTTGGGGGTCATCCCGGGCCATCCCAGTTCGTCCGCTGTGTGGAGTTTGCATGTTCTCCCTGTGTCTGCCTCTGGGTGCTCCGGTTTCCTCCCACAGTTCTATGACATGTAGGTCAGTGAATCAGCCGTACTAAATTGTCCCTAGGTGTGAATATGTTTGTGTGTGTGTGTGTGAACCCTGTGGTGGCCTTACAGCCTGTCCAGGGTGTCTCCCTGCTTGCCGCCCAATGACTGCTGGGATAGGCTCCAGCATCCCCGTGACCCTGAGAGCAGCATAAGCGGTTTGGATCATGGATGGCTGGATCTTGGTCAACGTACCTGATGCAGTGACTGGTTTTTATTGCGTCAGACGCCGTTTCTTGCCAAGAAAAGCACGATTTCATCACAAACACTATAGTTTAAAAAGCTCCTATTCCACATGTCTGCAAACACAGAGGAGCTTCAAACATAGTATATAAAATACCGAGGGTGCATTACTGAGCGTCTCTCACCATGTTTTACAAGGGGGGCCAGTAAGGATATTACTAGCAAAAGTAAGCCATCTGTAAATTGTGACGGTGTGCTTAATGCTTTATAATCTTGTATAAAACATATAATGACCTGGAAATTCTCTCCGGCCATTAATGAAGTACAGTCCTTTTGAATGCCTCGTAGCAAAGAAACCAGGCAAGCGTGGCATATCAGGCCATTTGACATTTATTTTCACATTCACTTGCACTAGCATTGCTAACAATGCTAGCAAGGGGGGTGTTGAAAATGTCTCAAAACACAAAAAAAAAAAAACCCAAGAAAAGGCTTGAATATGAATCAATAAGAGCAGGGTTCTCTGAATCCTGAACACTGATGTTTAAGCCTTGGTTCGAAAAGAAGGACGAATGTTTTCTATCGGTCCCCGGAGAGGCCGATAAAAAGATCCATTTTCCTATTAGTTTCCCCAAGCAACTTTTAAACGGGGACAAAATGAGCGCTCTGTGTCTCTCCTCAAACCAGGTTGCCATTTTCAACAGTCACCCCTCAGCCTGCCAAGTTTGTACAAATGGCCACTCATGTTTACATTCAATAGCAGCAGTCACAGCCGCTTGGAGTTTTGACAGGCTCGTCTGGAGCTTAGCCACCTTGTCTGTGTTGACAGCTACTGCTATTAAGGGCATCGGCACTCCATGGCTCCCCACTGTGCAACTGAGTGGTTAAAAGAACATGATCATTGGCGTGTGTGTGTGTGTGTGTGTGTGTGTGTGTATGTGTGTGTCCCTGTCGGCATGCACACACTTGTGAGTGTGTGTGTTTCCCTTCCAAAGTCTGCAGCATAAATTTGATGGAACACTGGAACTTTTTCTATGGAAATAATAATGTTGTGTTTTTCTCTTTGGCTTGCCCTTCCCACAGGGAGATCATAGTGGAGGGTCAACTCCATAACTGGACCTCTGGATGAGCCGTTGGAGATTCGAACGTAAGTAAGTGAGCCAAACTGAGCTTCCAGGTTGCAAAGGAAAGCTGAGGAAAATAAAAACTAAAATTAAAAAAAGAAAGAAAGGAAGGAAGAGGAGAGAAAAAAACTTTAAAAAGAAAGGAAAAGCTCTTACGGGCGTTTGGTTAGCATAGTGGTCTACTCCGTTGCCTACCAACATGGGGAACGCCGGTTCAAATCCCCGTGTTACCTCCGGCTTGGTCTGGTGTTCCTACAGACACAATTGGCCGTGTCTGCGGGTGGGAAGCCGGATGTGGGTGTGTGTCCTGGTCGCTGTACTAGCGCCTCCTCTGGTCAGCTGGGGCACCTGTCCAGGAGGGGAGGGGGAACTGGGGGGAATAACGTGATCCTCCCATGCGCTACGCCCCCCCTGGTGAAACTCCTCACTGTCAGGTGAAAAGAAGCGGCTGGCGACTCCACATGTATCGGAGGAGGCATGTGGTAGTCTGCAGCCCTCCCCGGATCGGCAGAGGGGGTGGCGCAGTGACCGCGACTGCTTGGAAGAGTGGGGTAATTGGCCAGGTACAATTAGGGACAAAAAGGGGGGGGGGATTAAAAAGGAAAAAGCTCTTATCCTTGCTATAGCTGTGTCGATAAAGCGATTGCGTGAAGAAAATGGAGTCATCATTTCCCCAATGGCAACCCTGCACGGTTTTACTCTTGCATTATCTTGGGGACGTTCTCCTGCACAGAGATGGTTGTTTAATCCCAAGCAAAAGGACACCCACCTGATTTGCATTTGAATTTTTGTTTTTCAGCTTTTCAAAAAGTTTGAAGTTCGATGAAGTTTTTGGCGGTGACGTGGCTCACGGCAGCGCTACACTGCTGCTCGGTGCATCACGGTAACCGCACTGAAAACAAGTAAGAGCCGGGGTGGCAGAGGAGAATCGCAAGTATAAATTTACATTTCACTGCCTATGTGCAGGTCTGGTCTTCATCATTTCCATATAAAGTGACTGTTATGTCCTCTACCCTGAAAAGCATTACACAAGTTCACTCAGTTACATATATACATAGGCCCAGATGCACTGCTGTTGTGCATGTGTTAATGACAACGTGAAGTGAAAACTGACATTTTTCTGTTATCTCGTTTCCACAGTCACATTATGCAGCTTTCAATGACTTGTCGCAAAAAGAAAATCGCAAAAATTCCGTTTTTTTTATTTTTACTGGTTTTACATCAAAATCTAAAATGGCCAGGTTTTTGCGATGGTGTCACCGAGTCAGAGCCGGCGGGCGAGCCACGCTCCAATCAGTCACGTCATAAAATGTTTTATACCATCCAATGAAATCCCGAAGGGTCAACTCACATCCCTCGTATTGTCCCACCCTAATATTCTGTTTTACTACGGAAGCGAGATCCATTCTGAATGCTGCCTCACGCTGCCTTTAATGAATCTATGGCTCTAGCTACATCACCGTTTGAAAGAATACCTGGAAGTGGTTATTAGCTATACTCTACGAATTCATTCGTAATAGACATTTCAATTACGCAAAAACCCGAATGTGATTTAAATGTGAAATTATATGCAGTGTCGTTAAAAGGCTGTAAAAGTGTTAAATTGGGCCCTGAGTGGTGTAGATTTGTGTGTGAGCAGCTCTCCACAGACTCGCTAGCATATGCACAGTCGCTCCACAGAGGAGGGAAATTGGGTAAAGGTTCAATATCGTAAGCATGGGAGGGACGAGTTCATTTCCAAGGGTAGCGTGTGTGTGTGTGTCTGTGTGTGTGCATGAGTGTGCACATGCATGAGTGTGCGTGCATGCATGCATGCATGCATGTGTGTGTATGCGCGTGCATACATGCATGCCTGCTTGTGTGTGTGCATGAGCATGTGCATGCATGCGTTTGTGTGTGCATGCTTGCACATGTATGTGTGTGTGTGTATGTGAATGAGAGAACTAAGAGGAGTTTCGAATGGCTATTACTTGGAGAGAAGTGTTGCCACTGTAGGAAGGACACCGTCAGAAAGAAATTTGTCATGGTGGTATTTGTCCTGATCTAGAACACCTTAAGAGGTAAGTAGGGCAACCACTGACACGTTCATTTCCCAACTAATGAAACGCATTACGCGCCCTTAAACTCAAGAGGGGTTTAACGTACACTACCTCTAGTTTTCTTTGCCGCGTGCCTTAATCACTGAAAAGGTTTTTCTTTTCTTTGCTAAAATGTTTTCAAAGCGAATAAACACCGTGAAGTACTTACACCAACAATGCCGGAGTTTCGTTTGAAACGTTCTACCTTCTTCGCCGGCAGCGGATGAAAAGTCAACATGTAATTATTGTGGAAGTGTTTGTTTGAATCTCAGCCGACAGAGGTATTTAAGAGGCTGAGCCAAATCCTCGCGCAGTCTCCCTTGAACCCGAAAGAAGACACCGAGACCCCTTTAATCTTGGAGGTAATGCACTGACAAGCTCTTCTGACGCACCTTTCATTTGAACTGTTTTAATGTCTCCTCACATTCTGCTCCTGTCGTCCCTCTCTCCCTCTCTCTCTCTCTCTCTCCTTCTCTCTCCCTTCACCCCTCTTCGTCTTTCGAGGTGTGTGTTGTCAAATGTATTAAAAATGGAAGCCCGAGCTAACTTCAGAGGAACATCAGTCCTGCTTTAATCAGACTTTTAGCACAGACTCTGACGGAGAGCCTTGTGTGTTCGGGTCGACCCACGCACCATGCTAAACGCTACGCTCCGCGCCTCCGAGATGAAAGGAGGACTGGTTTTCCTCCTTACCCGAATCAGGGTTCACGTCCAGCCGGGGTCAAGCCCCAGCTCCCCCCCCCCCCCCCGCACGCCCAGTTACACTGCGAAAAAGACAAATTGACCAAGTTATTTGATGTTGTTTCAAGCCTCATAACGCCTGTTTCTCCATATCCCTGCTAAAATGTTCTCGCCTCGCTGGCAGATGGTGTTGCATGTTTCGAGAGAGAGAGAACTTGTTTTGCGATTATTATAAGGCTTGTTATGAGACATTTTCACGAAACGGGAAAAGAAAACAAATTTTTGGATTTCTTTTTGCCCCTTTTCCTCCCCAGTTGTCCTTAGCCAATTACCCCACTCTTCCGAGCCATCCAGGTCGCTACTCCGCGCCCTCCGCCGATCCGGGGAGGGCTGCAGACTACCACATGCTTCCTCCAATACATGTGGAGTCGCCAGCCGCTTCTTTTCACCTGACAGTGAGGAGTTTCACCAGGGGGACGTAGTGTGTGGGAGGATCACACTATTCCCCCCTCAACAGGCGCCCCGACCGACCAGAGGAGGCGCTAATGCAACGACCAGGACACATACCCACATCTGGCCTCCCACCCGCAGACACGGCCAGTTGTGTCCATAGGGATGCTCGACCAAGGCGGAGATACTATGGTGATTGGAACCAGCGATCCCCATGTTGGTAGGCAACAGAATAGACCGCCACACCACCTGGACACCCAGGAAAAGAAATCTTGAAAAAAATCGATATAATCTTTCTTTTTTCTTTCTTTCTTTCTTTTTTTAGAGTAAATATCTTGAAACAAGTCTTACCATCAGGAAACGAGCACTTTCTTGAGACGAGCCACATGATCTGCCAGTGGGGTGAGAACATTTTACCGGTAGTATCTGGAAACAAGCATTATGGAACTTGAAACAAGATCAGATGCCTTGACAAAAGGTGTTTTTTACAGTGTAGGACCCACAGAGAGGGTCCAGTTCCTGTTTTACAAGTCGTCTGACAACAGAAACAGGATGAAATGTCGACAACAACACCTGTATTTTATTTTATGTATTGTTGAAACACAAAATAACGGTCACAGACAGAAATGAAGGCGACAATGTATTTTTAACATTGCGGGCAATGAGGAGAACAGTGCAGTATATGCACTAGCCTTTACCCTAACCTGGCTTTCTGCCCCTATGCACACAAAGTTACAAGTCTTACCCTGTGTGTGGGTAAATTCTTGTCTTTTTCTTTAAAACATTTGACTTGTTTTGATATAAAAAGCATTAAATTGCATTTTGATGTGCCTCATGGTAACTGGTCTTTCCATAACCTGTTTAGCCTCCACACACCTCTTCTGTCAAACCTCTGTTGTTGCTCAGACTTGGACCTGTACTCATGCTCATATTTTTACTTTTTATGTTCATATTTAGTTTTTGGTATCTAACCTCATACTTAGCTCGTTGTTAATATGCCGCTTTCTTGTGTTGCTGTGTAGCGCAATGTACCAAGTGAAATTCCTTGCATGTCATTGCCCATTAAAGCTGGTTTGAACTGACTTGATTTGGCACGGAAAGCTGCAGTATAAATAAGGTTTGATTGGTTGATTTCCCCAATAAGGTCTGTGCTCGTCTTCCAGATTCCCATCTTCAAATGAAAACTCTCATTGGATGTAAAGGTCACCGTGTACCGTATCGCTCCCCTTCAGCTTCTTGCATCCAGCTGAACAGCTGCATCCTTTATCCGGTGTGATGTACTGCGCTGAGGGTCAGGGGTCGCAGCATATGGAAAACATCATCTTTTTGCCCCGAAGGGTTGGCATCCCTTTCATGCATTCAGGTCAGAGATTTATCACAAGTTACATTTCCAACACATAACACATCCCCCCTCTCTCCTCTCTGTGCCCTGGCTATTTGACGGTCAATAAAGTAGCTCAAATAAATCTGCAAATAGCAGTGTGATATTCTGCCATGCTCGGCCATTTTGATACTTCTCCGTCTGCGGCCACACGTTGCTTAAACACCCAGAGCAATGAGTAGCTTTGAAGAGGGTTGTTTTGTTCAATTTTGGGTGCGTGTGGAAAAAAGAATAATAATTGTGGACCATATTTGCCATTTCTGCCTAAATCAAATCATGACATGGACATCATGTGTGATTTACAAGTGCCCGTCTCCTGCCCTAAACGACATAATGGACCTTTAAGACTTCCTTAATGGCAATCCCTAATCTCGTGCACTTTGTTAATTGGAGTCTGATATTTTGTCTGTCGTGTTCAGATGTCAGACTTTGATAAGAGGATTGAAATGGTTCACATTGATTCGAGACTGATCTGTCCTAATACCAGAGTAGACAGGGTAAAGACTTTGAGTCCTCCTTACGGTACAGTTTGTGTGTCTGTGTGTGTGCACCTGTGTGTTTGCATGGACGTGGGTGGCACGGGGGGGGGGGGTGATATTTCTTGTTTCCCACTGTGTCCACTGCAGGACTCCGCCACTCACCATATGGAGAGGAGTTCAGACATTTTAACATATGCTGCTGTTTGATTTTCGCCTGTTTTCAAAGTGCCTCAGAGTTTCGTCACTTTAAATAGCACATGCTTTTTACTGCACACTGCAATGGTTTAGAAGTGTGGAAAGGATCCAGGGGGTTGTTAGTGTCACCCTCAGCCTGCTGAGCTACATAGGAAATGCCCCCTACAGCCCTGCCAGTGTGTAGGCTATGTTCTTACCCATAGATCTACACAGCGCCACACTTCAGGGGGGGTAAATCTAGGATGGTAACTGACTGTGTGGGATGTGGTGTTCCTCATTGAAATGAAAATAAGTCCTGTTTGTGCTTTATTTCCACATGTGACAGTCGAAAGTGAAGAGAGTCACTATGCATGTGCATCGAAACTGAGGTTTCATTGGAAACAGCGCTATTGAATCATGTTATAAGAATAGTAATAAACATGTGCTCCTCTCAGAAATGCTCCACTAGGGCGTCCGGGTAGCGTCGCGGTCTATTCTGCCAACACGGGGATCGCCGGTTTGAATCCCCGTGTTACCTTCGGCTTGTTCAGGCGTCCCTACAAACACAATTGGCTGTGTCTGCGGGTGGGAAGCTGGATGTGGGTATGTGTCCTGGTCACTGCACTAGCGCCTCCTCTGGTTGGTCGGGGTGACTATTCAGGGGGGGGGGGGGCTGGGGGGAATAGCATGATCCTCCCATGCGCTACGTCCCCCTGGTGAAACTTCTCACCATCAGGTGAAAAGAAGCGACTGACGACTCCACATGTATCGGAGGAGGCATGTGTTAGTCTGCAGCCCTCCCCGGATCAGCAGAGGGGTGGAGCAGCGACCGGGATGGCTCAGAAGAATGGGGCAATTGGCCCGGTACAACTGGGGAGAAAAAAAGGGGGGGGGTCAAAAAAAAGAAAAAAGAAATACTCCACTACATTTCAGTTACTGTAGGGCAGGACACATGAATATAAACTCTTGCACCCCATCAGGCTGATTAATTATTGCGCCCCGATTCTAGATCTTGATCCAATCACTTGTGTAAAAAAAACACAACCAGACTACATGTCGACTACATGTCACCACATTACTGAAGGTGACATTCCCAGTCAAACAAACAATAATATGATATATATATATGTGTGAGTGTGTGTGTGTATGTAGTATATGTACACTCATGTTTAAATGTTTGCCCTGGACAATAAGTCCCCCCGTTCCTTAATCTGAGATGATTAAGGTATCTTAATCTTGTTCTTATTCTGAGGTTAATAAAAAATTATAGCAGATTGTTAAGGCTAAGATTTGGGTAGCTCTTCTTGAGAAGCATGGAAATGAAAATAAATTGGGAAAAAGAAAAAAAAGAAATGTAAAAATGAACAACTGAGTATTCAGCCCCTGTGAGACCCTCCCCACATGGAACAAATCGTTTTTCCTCCTACGGGCTGTTGAAACCTCTTAAAAAAATATGGCTTCATAAGTATGATGCCAAATGAACACAATGGGACATCTTATACTCTGATCATACATGGATTCTTTGTCACCAAAAAATAGTATTTTGTTTACTTTTGCATGTTGAAAAAAACAATACACAAAACAGCACAAACTTTTTTGAACTTTGAATGTACATCTTACAATTGTAAATATCAGGAATGAGGAACATTTATTTGTCATTTCATTCCATGCACCTGTGCACATGAAATGAAATATCGTTTCCCCCAGCTCACAGCAGTGCAACACGAAGACAAAAACACATGTCCACACTAAAGAACACATATATCCAACATATCCAAAAAAAAACAAAATTTCACTGTCCAAGAGAGCGAACGCCAGGATGACTGTCGGAACTGCCAGTCTGCATGGGCTAGCAATTAGCTTAGCCTGCCCCGCTTCCGTGTCCTGTCAGACCGCCCTTTGTGTTTCCTCCTCGGGCGCAGCTCCAGGAAGGGGCCGTGGTCCCTGGTCCCACCGGACGCAGCAGATCAGCCCCCCCCCCCCCCCAGCCAGACACCTTCGACACACTTCCCCACACTCCACACGATGACACCAAAAACACAGTCAACGCTAGGCAAGGCCGCCGCCAGACCGCCCTCAGTCTTATCGGAACTGCCAATCTGCATGGGCTAGCAGTTAGCTTAGCCTGCCCCTGCTTCCGCATCCTGTCAGACCGCCCTCGGTGTTTCCTCTTCGGGCGCAGCTCCGGACAGGGCCGTGGTCCCTGGGCCCACAGGATGCAGCAGACCAAGCTCTCCCTGCCGATCCAGCGCCAGCTCTCCCAGCGATCAAACAAAGACAAACTTAGACACAGCCATGGACAAAGACACTGCATGGACGGTACTGGGTGAGGCCGCTGCAAACACGAAATTGTGCAGCCATCTTCTGCATATCTGCTGCATACTGCCAGTCCTTGCATCAGAAGCAAAGTCTCAGTTGATAGAAGTGTTAAAAAGGGCGCTGAATGTAATTGTGGGCTGGGTTATCGGGTCCCAGTGTCAGTTCGGCACATTTGATACCTGATGCCTTGTGGGAGCAATCACATGACACATTTTGAATTTTGGTGTAAAAGGCCAAAATCTTAAACCGCTACAAAACACAAGATACATCATTTATAACACAAAGATGGTCTCATATTGGTTGAAGGAAACCTTAATCATCATCAGGATAATGTTACGATTTTAGTATTTTTCTGCTTTATTTGTATTAAAGGGTAAACCGGGAAGTAAAATACTGACCTGTATTTAATTGAAGGCATTTTTTTATGGGCAGAAATACGTGTCACTAGAAACTGAATTTGAATTTGTAAGAAACTGAATTTGAATCGCATAATTTGAAAAAAACTAATTTCAAAACACACAATTTGAATTTGTATTGTTTAACTTGAATAATTCGTTGAAACACTAAATCTGATTAGTCACCGAAAGTTGAATCAGTTTATCTGGACACAACGTTGATTGAGAGAGAAACGTCTCATCACTCATCTAAGTGACCTCTTCAGTCTCAACTGACTGCAGGTATCCCCACCCTTATAAACAATACAGTGGCGTAATGACAGAAACCGACGATCAGTTTCATATGCAGATTGCCGTGACCATTAACTGGAGTTTCGATGGCCATGTGTACTGTTCACAGAGGATTGGGGAATAGTTGCAATCACAGCATTCAGCAATTGGCATCTGAAACCTGCTCGCTTGCAGGTTTTCTTCAACTATCCCTGAGTTTCTCCTCTTTAGCTGAAGTCTGCAGACTGAAGGAAGTGTCAGACATGGCGTGTCCTTTTCTTGATGAGCCAGTTGATACTGAAGCATAAATACTCTGCAGAAATCTCCGTCGGGAGAGGGCGATCAGACCCTGCTTGGATGTTTTATCATTCCCTGATTGTCATCTGTTTGAGCGTTACCATTTTTCTGAACAATCGATTATTTATATGAACAATATTCTCAGCCCTCATATAGTTCATACGACACATCATGGACATGCTCTCAGTTCGGAACAAATACTTTGTGTTGCACTTTGTTTTTTATTTTTTGTTTTTTGCCAATGGGAGTTTTCTATATAACATCAGCGACGCTGAGTGTATTTCCAAGGCACCCGTCTGTCGGGCTGCCAGAAATGTGATTCTTTCACTGAAACGTTTACTGTACACTTTAATGGTGTTCCCAAATCACAGACCCACAAAACTCAAGAACTCCACAGAATTGCAGGTATCGGTCTAAGCAATAATTAATTTATTTCGTATGAAGCTTTGAGACTTGAAGCACTAATCAGTTAATTTGATATATTTTAGGGTTTCCAGGTGTGATTGGCTGCACAGATGGGGCTCATATTTCTATCACAGCTCCTTGAGTAAATGAAGGAGATTATGTGAATAGTAAATCTTTCCACAGCATTAATGTGCAGCTAGGCCTACGTAGTAGCCTTTAGCATTCCAAATTAAAGCTACTTCACGACGCAGCTACTGCAGCTAATTACTGCTCTGCACTGCGAAGACCATATGTGATGCAGCCCACATCATCACCAATGTGAAAGCAAATCGGCCTGGGTCTGTGCATGACTTGCGAATTTTTCAGGAGTGTACACTAAGCGCTAGATTTGCCCATATCCTATCATAATCAATATTTTGTTTCCTCCATTTGCAACTGCACCCCCCTATTATAGAGTTCGATGGTTACCTGCTCGGTGATATAGGGTATACCTGCCAGCCCAATTTGCTGACCACTTACCCTGTTCCTGAGCCCAGCCCACAACAACGTTATAACTTGGTTCACTGCAGGATATGAGCCAGGGGACCACTGGGATGCTCAAGGCCCAGTTCCAGTGCCTTCGTGAGCTCAGGGTCACCCCAGAAAGAGCACCTGACATTATTATGGCATGTGTGATTCTCCACAATATTGCCACAATTAGAGGAGAACAATGTCCAACGCCAGCAGTGAACAATCCAGATAATGATCCTGACCACCCCGCTGATGCATGAGCTGGAAGAGCAGTCGGACACACAGTATGCTACCATCACTTCTGATTCACCCATCACCTCCCCAGTGTCAAATAACAACAATATAGCCTTCCTTTTTATGAAGCCTTCTTTATTTCCTGCAAGTACAAATGCAGTACAGTAGTTAATATTTTTTATGTTGTTCAGACAAGTAAAATCATCCACCTGTGGGCGCCTCACCCACCTTTAGCTGCTGTTTCAGCAGTTGTATTTCTATTTTTGACTTTTGCATCTGCAGCCTTGTGTGGCCCGTTTCTAAATTAGATTTTTCAATTTGTTTCTCTAAGTACAACTTGTACAGCTGTTTCACGGGGAGCTATAGGAACACAAAAAAATGACATTGAATTTCCCAGTGCCAGGACTACTTAGTTTCATTGTAAGTCATGGGCCAATGCTGAACAACATCTTACTGGGGTAAGTTGTGCTGTGGAGGTGGATGCACCATCTTCCCCAATGTAATTTCTAGCATTGCTCTGTTAGAGAAAAAGAAGGTGCAGGTTTTATTATGGTGCAACACTATTATCAACTGTTAGATGTTATTTTCAAGGCGTAAACCTCAACAGGCTTCCCTCGCTGTGGCAGCTGACGAGGTGTCTTCATCATCCTCCTGTAATGAAAATGAACAATTTTTGTGTTCTACTTAAACCAATTGTGAAAAATCGGCAGAGTATTGAGAACACTTACACCTGCATGGAGGTCTGTTATGGCAGCAGGCTCCACCAGACAGATTACACCATCAGTAACAGGTTGAAGATGACGGTTAGACAGTTAAATTATCACTTTACTCAGAAAAGTGTCCCACCTAGTTTGAATTTTGTTTTTACAACAGTGTGCAGGCCACAACCGAATTTTTCAAATATATAAATCTGAGTCACCTCGAAATAGATTATGACATCTTAAGGACAACTAGAGATCTGAAACAGTAATAGCAGTCAATTACAACGAGTTTGTACCGCTACAAGAAAATCAGGGTGCCAAGTTGTGTCTAAGATGGATGGGTGAGAGTCACTGAGCTAACACTGACAACAGGATGACTGTACATCTACCATTCATTAGAATAACTGACCTCTTATGTAGGCACCTGGGGGTAGTTGACTCAGATCAGCTTCCTCCAGAGATGCCTTCAGCAATAGCTTGCCCACTGTTTTCACTGCGGGCACCTCTTCAGCCTCTGTGAGTGTTGGTGGTGGTGGACCCCCACCTGTTTTTCAGGCCTCAGCCTTTTTTCTATTGCCTATAATGGAGGTCAGATTTGAGCATCTCCAGTAAGCACAAATATGGAGACTTGTATATATAAAAGGTGCTGTTTTCAAAAAGCCAATATTAAATACTGGCAGTGTTGGATGAAAAATTTATTTTTTTTATTTTGCTTAGAAAATGTCACTAACTACTTAAAGTTATTACATATTGAATGTAGCCTCTGAATGCTGTTTAATTGGGTAGGGTAAGCTAAACAAAATCACAATTGCTTTTAATGAAATTATACCTTACATGTTTGAACTATATTTTTATATTTCATCTTCATTTGCTGCCAAGTATGTTTTGTTGGGTTGCACCTGCATAAATATTAAACACGTGTGCGCACACACACACACACACACACACACATATATATATATATATATATATATATATATATATATATATATATGGTATAAATGTTGAATAAGTGGAACACTTGAGATAAAACTTTTATTTTTTTATTCAATTAATACTCACGCATTGAGTTGGTCAACAATTTTCTGCAATGCCAACTCACGTTCTTTTCCTGCTGCTCCTGTATTGCTTTTTTTTTCCTTCTTGACTATGTATTTGTATGGGCGGCATGGTGGTGCAGTAGTTAGCACAGTTGCCTCACAGCAAGAAGGTCCTGGGTTCGAGCCCCGAGGTAGACCAACCTTGGGGGTCGTCCCAGGTCGTTCTCTGTGTGGAGTTTGTATGTTCTCCCCGTGTCTGTGTGGGTTTCATCCAGGTGCTCCGGTTTCCTCCCACAGTCCAAAGACATGTAGGTCAAATAAAATAGAAAATAGGCTCCAGCATCCTCGCGACTCTGAGAGCAGGATAAGCGGTTCGGATAATGGACGGATGGATATATTGGTATTCTGCATACGCATTCATTCATTAATATTTCTAACTCCAGTGGGATGAAGTAGGATGACCTTTTTGTTCTCGCTGGTTGCCATGGTGAATCGTAGTATTAGAGCTCCATTGATGATGGCTTTTTATAGTCCTCACGCGCACACTTAACTCAAGTGAACATATCAGAGTTGATTGAACTAACTCCGATCAGCTGTTCTGAAACCAAGAATTCTGGTTTGGCAGCTCAGAGTTAGTCAGCCCTCTGGTATCTGGCACCAAGATGTTGGTAGCAGATCTTTCAAGTCATGTAAATTGTGAGGTGGGGCCTCCATGGATTTGACT
Organism: Lampris incognitus; assembly: GCF_029633865.1. Taxonomy (NCBI): domain Eukaryota; kingdom Metazoa; phylum Chordata; class Actinopteri; order Lampriformes; family Lampridae; genus Lampris; species Lampris incognitus. The sequence goes on along the minus strand of NC_079228.1, from coordinate 32,712,608 downwards.
TGTTTTTTCAGCACATCCCACAGGTGCTCAATTGGGTTTAGATCCGGGAAATTTGGAGGCCAAGGCAACACCTTGAACTCTTTGTCATGTCCTCAAACCATTCCTGAACATTTTTTGCAGTGTGGCAGGGTGCATTAGCCTTCTGAAAGAGGCCACTGCCATGAGGGAATACCGTTGCCATGAATCTGAATCATCAGAATCGGAATATCAGAATACATTATTCATCCCCAAGGGAAAATTGGGTCCTATTACAGACACTAGTAAAGAAAAAAAAAAAGAAAAAAACGAAGGGGTGTACCTGGTCTGCAACGACGTTTAGGCAGGTGGTACTTGTCAAAGTAACATCCATATGATGGGCGAACAATCAAGATGGCGCTGCAGACGGTAGCCTTGGTTCTGCGCCTTCTTGTCATTTTTCTGTTGTTGTTTATTTGTTTAGTTTTCAGCGCCAACTTACTGATCATATATAGCAGGGGAGAACTTTTAGGCCTCCAACTGGCCACTGAACAGACTTTTCTACCAACTTTAACTGAATGTTTTAACGAAAGCCTTGCCAAGCTCTTGATTGGTACAGCCCTGTGCCGACTACACCGAAGATGCCGAAGGGGAAACCGAGCTGGAGTGCATGTTAAACTGTGACAGCGGGGATTTAGAACTGCGCTCCCATCAATCCACCTGGCGAATGGCCGCTCTCTGGCCGACAAGATGGATGAACTCCTACTCATAAACCGAAAAAACTCGGGATTTTTCAGATCTGCCGCCCTGTGTCTCACTGAAACCTGGCTTTGTGAGCATATACTGGACAGTACACTTCATCTGCCGCAGTTCCAACTTCTCCGAGCAGGCTGCGAAATGTAGCTATCGGGAAAGAAACGGGGTGGTGGCACCTAAATGAAGGTTGGTGTACTGATGTCACAGTGTTGACAAAATCATGCAGCCCTCACTTAGAGATCTTTTTCAGTGATTGTAAACCATTTTGTTCACCACGGAAAGGTTCATCATTTATTCTGGCCGGTGTCTATATGCCACCCCAGGCATGTGTTAAAGAGGCTGGCTGACGATCTAAATGGGTTCCACTGCAGGTTTGATAAGTGCACTTTCATACCCCTCCCCAGCCACAACACACAACCAACTGCACCCCCTCCCAACCTGACCCCCCCCACACACACACACTCACTCTCAGGATCTGTGTTGAGGACATATGCCAGCTCTTCCAGAGACAGAAGACCAGGAAGGCACCGGGCCCGGATGGCGTGTCACCCTCCTGTCTTAAAGTCTGTGCTGACCAGCTGGCCCCCATTTTCACACTGATCTTCAACAGATCCCTGGAGCTGTGTGAAGTCTCCTCCTGCTTCAAGAGCTCTACTATCATCCCGGTCACCAAGAAACCCTGTGTCACAGGGTTAAATGACTACAGGCCCATTGCCCTGATGTCTGTGGTCATGCAATCCTTCGAGAGACTGGTGTTGGCCCACCTGAAGGAAATCACAGACCCTTTCTTGACCCCTTTAACTTTAACTGAATGTTTTAACAAAAGTCTTGCCAAGCTCTTGATTGGTACAGCCCTGTGCAGACTATGACGAAGACGCCGAAGGGGGAAGCGAGCCAGAGCGCACGTTAAACTACGACAGCGGGGATTTAGAACTACGCTCCCGTCAATCCACCTGGCGAGTGTCCGCTCCCCGGCCGACAAGATGGATGAACTCCTACTCAGAAAGAGAAAAAACTCTAACTTTTCCAGATCTGCTGCCCTGTGTCTCACTGAAACCTGGCGTAGTGAACATATATCGGACAGTACACTTCATATGCCACAGTTCCAACTCCTCTGGGCGGACCGCGAAACAGAGCTATCGGGGGGAAAACATAAACAAAGGTTGGTGTACAGATGTCAGTGTTGAAGAAATCATGCGGCCTTCACTTAGAGACCTTTTTCATTGACTGTAAACCATTCTGTTCACTGCAGGTATTTTCATAATTTATTCTGGTCAGTGTCTATATTCCACCTCAGGCCTGTGTTAAAGAGGCATTAAAACACCTGGCTGGTCAAATTACAAACATGGAGCCCAAAATCCAGACTCTCTACTCTGCTCATTATCCTTGGGCATTTTAACAGAGCAAACCTCAGCCACTAACTGCCAAACTACAGACAGCACGTTAAATGTCCCCGCAGAGACAAAAACACTAGATCATTGCTACACAAGGACGTCTATCGCTCTGTCCCCCGTGCAGCCCTGGGCCTCTCTGATCACTGTCTGATTCATCTCATCCCAACCTACGGGCAGAAACTAAAATCTGCAAATCCTGTAATTAAAACTGTGAGGAAATGGACCAATGAGTCAAAACTGGAGCTCCAAGCCTGCCTCGGCTGCACTGACTGGAGTGTTTTTGAGGCTGCATCTACAGACCTGGATGAACTTATTGATACTGTGACATCTTACATCAGCTTTTGTGAGGACATGTTTGTGCCCACCAGCACTTTCTATACCTCAGTGGTGCCGACAGCCATAATCCTGTACGCACCGTACGCACCGTGCGCTATTAGCCAGTGACGTTAACACCAATCATCGGCCTTCAGAATCATAAAAAATGTACGCACGGTGTGTACAGGATTACGGCTGCCGGCGCCACTGCTGTACCTTAGACAAAAATAAGCTCTAGTTCACAGCAAAACTCAGGCAGCTTTGTCATGCCAAAGAGGAAGCCTACAGGAGTGGAGATAGGATCCGGTACAACGAAGCCAGAAATACACTCACGAAGGAGGTCAGAGTGGCATAAAGGTACTACTCTGAAAAGTTGAAAAACAGGTTTACTGTCAACAACCCAGCATCTGTCTGGAGAGGTTTGAAAGACATTACCAAATACAGACCATCCCCCCACACTGCAGGGAACCATCAACTGGCTGACGACCTAAATGGGTTTTGCTGCAGGTTTGAAAAGCTAACTTTCACACCCCTCACCCTCTCCTGCCACAACACACAACCAGCTGCACTCCCTGCTAGCCACTCTCCCCTCCCCACTGAACCCCCACCCGCACTCAGGATCTGTGTTGAGGACGTGTATCAGCTATTCCAGAGACGGAAGATCATGGTTGGAAGGCACTGGGCCCAGATGGCATGTCAACCTCCTGTCTGAAAGTCTGTGCTGACCAGCTGACCCCCATTTTCACACTGATCAACAGATCACTGGAGCTGTGTGAAGTCCCCTCCTGCTTCAAGAGCTCCGCTATCATCCCGGTCCCCAAGAAACCCCATATCACAGGATTAAACTACTACAGGCCCATTGCCCTTACATCTGTGATCATGAAATCCTTCGAGAGACTGGTGTTTGACCACCTGAAGGAAATCACAGGCCCCTTGCTCGACCCCCTGCAGTTTGCCTACTAACCAAACAGATCATTGGAGGACGCGGTCAACATGGAATTGCACTACATCTTCCAACACCTCAACTCCCCCAGGGACATATGCAAGGGTCCTGTTTGTGGACTTCAGCTCAGTGTTCAACACCATCATCCCAGATATCTTCCACTCCAAACTCACTCGACGGACTGTCCCAGCCCCCATCTGCCAGTGGATTAAAAACTTCCTGACAGACAGGAGGCAGCTGATGAGGCTGGGGAAAATCACATCCAGCACCTGAACAGTCAGCACTGGTGCCCCCCAGGGATGTGTGCTCTCCCCTCTACTGTCCTCCCGCTACACAAATGACTGCACCTCAGGAGATCCATCTATTAAACACCTGAATTTGCGGACGACACAACCATCATTGGCCTTATCCAGGATGGTGACAAGTCTACATATAGACGGGAGGTTGATCAGCTGGCCCTCTGGTGCGGCCATAACAACCTGGAGCTGAACATGCTCAAAACAGTGGAGATGACAGTGGATTTCAGGAGGAGCCCCCCAACACTGCCCCCCCTCACCATACTCAACAACACAGTGTCTGCCGGGAAAACCTACAGATTTCTAGGTTCCATAATCTCTCAACATCTAAGGTGGGCATCCAACATAGTGCCCAGCAGAGGATGTACTTTCTCCGGCAGCTCAAGAAGTTCAACCTGCCTCAGGAACTGCTGATTCTGTTCTACACTGCAATAATACAGTCTGTCCTCTGCACATCAATCACTGTCTGGTTTGGATCGGCCACCAAACAGGACAGGGACAGATTACAATGGACAGTTAAGTATGCAGAGAAAATCATTGGTGCCAACCTGCCCTTCATTCAGGACTTCTACACCTCCAGAGACAGGAAACGGACAGGCAATATCACAGCAGACCCATTACACCCTGGTCACAACCTGTTCCAACTCCTCCCCTCTGGCAGGTGCTACAGAGCACTGTGCCCCAAAACAACCAGATATAGCAAGTTTCTTTCCGAGTGCTGTCATTCAAATGAACGGTTAACGCTCAAATAAATCCAACCATTTTGTATATACTGTACTGCACATTGTACGTATACTGGTACGCTCTGTCATGCCCATCTACCTCAGGCATGTACAGTGCATCCGGAAAGTATTCACACCCCTTCGCTTTCCCCACATTTTGTTATGTTACAGCCTTATTCCAAAATGGATTAAATTCTTTTTTTTCCTCATCAATCTACACACAATACCCCACAATGACAAAGCGAAAAAGGTTTTGTAGAAATTTTTGCATATTTATTAAAAATAAAAAACTGAAATATTGCATGTACATAAGTATTCACACCCTTTGCTTTGACACTCAAAATTGAGCTAGGTTCATCCTGTTTCCACTGATCATCCTTGAGATGTTTCTACATCTTGATTGGAGTCCACCTGTAGTAAATTCAATTGATCGGACATCATTTGTAAATGGAAGAAGTTTGGATCCACCAGGACTCTTCCTGGAGCTGGCCACCCAGCCAAACTGAGCAATCGGGGGAAAAAGGGCCTTGGTCAGGGAGGTGACCAAGAACCCGATGGTCACTCTGACAGAGCTCCAGCGTTCCTCTGTGGAGATGGGAGAACCTTCCAGAAGTACAACCATCTCTGCAGCACTCCACCAATCACACCTTTATGGTAGAGTGGCCAGACGGAAGCCTCTGCTCAGTAAAAGGCACATGACAGCCCGCTTGGAGTTTGCCAGAAAGCACCTAAAGAACTCTCAGACCATGAGAAACAAGATTCTCTGGTCTGATGAAACCAAGATTGAACTCTTTGGCCTGAATGCCAAATGTCACGTCTGGAGGAAACCAGGCACCTCTCATCACCTTGGTAATACCATCCCTATAGTGAAGCATGGTGGTGGCAGCATCATGCTGTGGGGATGTTTTTCAGCGTCAGGAACTGGGAGACTAGTCAGGATCGAGGGAAAGATGAATGGAGCAAAGTACAGAGAGATCCTTGATGTAAACCTGCTCCAGAGCGCTCAGGACCTCAGACTGGGGCGAAAGTTTACCTTTCAACACGACAACGACCCTAAGCACACAGCCGAGACAACGAAGGAGTGGCTTCGGGACAAGTCTGTGAATGTCCTTGAGTGGCCCAGCCAGAGCCCAGACTTCAACCCCATTGAACATCTCTGGAAAGACCTGAAAATAGCTGTGTAGCGACGCTCCCCATCTAACCTCACAGAGCTCGAGAAGATCCGCAGAGAAGAATTGGAGAAATACCCCAAATATAAGTGTGCCAAGCTTGTAGCTTCGTACCCAAGAAGACTTGAGGCTGTAATCGCTGCCAAGGGTGCCTCAACCAAGTACTGAGTAAAGGTTGTGAATACTTATGTACATGCAATATTTCAGTCTTCTACTTTTAATAAATTTGCAAAAATTTCTACAAAACCTTTTTTGCTTTGTCATTATGGGGCATTGTATGTAGATGGATGAGAACAAAAAGGAATTTAATCCATTTTGGAATAAGGCTGTAACATAACAAAATGTGGGGAAAGTGAAGGGGTGTGAATACTTTCCAGATGCACTGTAGTATTTTAAGAATTAAAAACCTGCACTGTATGTAAGTAACTGCTAACATCTATTTCAGCATCTCTGATATATTCTCTGCACCATTGCACTTTATCGCCTCTTACTTCACTTGTATAAGTCAATCCTTGTGTATATATCTGAAGATTGTAGTGTTGTTATTCTATGTTAAGTACTGAAAGAGCCATGGAACTGGAGTCAAATTCCATGTTTGAGGGGGAAGTTAAAATTAAAGCCCTTCTAGGTGCCCGGGTAGCATAGCGGTCTATTCCGTTGCCTACCAACATGGGGATCACCGGTTTGAATCCCCGTGTTACCTCCGCCTTGGTCGAGCGTCCCTACAGACACAATTGGCCGTGTCTGCGGGTGGGAAGCCGGAAATGGGTATGTGTCCTGGTCGCTGCACTAGCGCCTCCTCTGGTAGGTCAGGGCAACTTGTCAAGGGGAGGGGGAACTGGGGGGAATAGTGTGATCCTCCACACGCTACATCCCCCTGGCGAAACTCCTCACTGTCAGGTGAAAAGAAGCAGCTGGCGACTCCACATGTATCGGGGGAGGCATGTGGTAGTCTGCAGCCCTCCCTGGATCAGCAGAGGGGGTGGAGTAATTGGCCGGATACAATTGGGGAGAAAAAGGAAAAAGGGGAAAAAAAAAAGATTGGTGCTGACGGTCACCTCAGCAAGAGGGTCTTGGGTTCGAGCCCCGGGGTAGTCCAACCTTGGTGGGTCATCCCGGGTCGTCCTGTGTGTGGAGTTTGCATGTTCTCCCCGTGTCTGCGTGGGTTTCCTCCGGGGGCTCCGGTTTCCTCCCACAGTCCAAAGACATGTAAGTCAGGTGAACTGGCCAACCCAATGACTGCTGGGATAGGCTCCAGCATCCCCGTGACCCTGAGAGCAGGATAAGCAGTTAAGATAATGGATGGATGGATAGACAGGTGGTGCTGACTGGCCAAAAAGGAGTTCTGTGAATCTGCACTCGACTGCTTTCCCTCGACAACCAGATGTGTCTCACTAAACTGAATCTGAATTTCAGGAAGGGAATTTGAATTGTGGGAACCGAATACAGTTTGGAATTCCCTTCCAAACTAATAAATTCAATTGCAAATTATGCTCTTCAGATTCAGTTTTTCAAGGCAATTATTCGAGTTAAACAATGAAAATTAAAATTCATTTTTTTTAAATTCAAATTCCATTTGTAGTGACACATATTTCTGCCAGCACTACCCCCCCCCCCCGCCCTTGAACTGATCAGTAGCTTTGAGCAAAGACTGGCAGGCAGTCACAAGGAAACCTAACTTAAAAATGTTGAACTTGTAAATAGTTTGAAAATGTTATTAACCGAACTGTAGTTTATTTTTCCCTTTGGATGTAAAAGCTCAAAAGATTATTTTTATCAACAGGTCCTACCCTATAACAATTGGTATGAATATATCCTTAAATCCCAGATTAAGCCTTTAAGTGTTTGTATCCACATGATTTTAATCCCGCCTCGTGGCGAAAAAGCAAAATGAATGTGACTCATGTTCCACTACTTTTACTGTTTGACAATAAAACTTGTTCGAAAAGCCTTCATACAATGCCCCCCACCTATTACAAAAGATTAAATTCTGTATCCTGAAGACAAATAATGATGGCAATGCTAATATAATTCAGTACCTATTACAGGCCGTACCCGACCCCAACACACACACACACACACATATCCCAACGGCACTACAACCACCATAAACATGCTCAAACGCACACACAAAAACACGTTCAGACACACACGCGTACCCTCACAGACATAGCACTCGTTCGTATGGAAACGCAAACACACACACACACACTCGCACACACCATTAATGTGTTTCACTTCAAAGTCTTGCCAATTTTCTGATGACATTCACACTCCTCCAGGGTCAAACAACATCTCAGTGCCTTCATATCAATTATTAAATATTTTAAGCAGCGTTCCACTTCCACCTCTGTCACCCCCAAGAGACCGATGCCGTTATCATTTTTGTCAGAGTCATTTTCCATCTGCATTTGTCATCCCAGCACACATTTACCAGTTATCAATCGCTGTGTCAGGATGCAAAATAACGGATGTTCTTTGGGGCTGTATTGGATGGGACTATCTTGGGCTTTCAATCAATGCATATTCTCCCTCGCTCATCCTCTCTCTCTGTCTCTGTCTCTCTCTCTCTCTCTCTCTCTCTCTCTCTCTCTCTCTCTCATGCCACTATTCCCTCATAAATCTCAAAGCATTGTGAGAATGTGTAATGTATTTGAGAGTGTGTGTGTGTGTGTGTGGGGGGGGGGGTTGAGGGGTGGGATGGGCTGGCTGGCTGGCTGGGTGGGTGGGGTGGTGGTGGTGGTGGGGGGGGGTGTCTGGTGACAGAAGCAATGGTTATATTATCAAACATTGCACCTTAGGGCAAACACGGTATCAAGGGTTTTCAGACTGTGTAGGCCAGACAACGTGGCAAAGCGCAAAGCAGCGGGGAATGGAGGTGTGTGTGTGTGGGGGGGGGGGGGGGGCTATGACTACGGTACACAGGACAGGAAGGGATTGCTTTCTGTCGTCCATGAATCAACTCACCAGCAAAGCTAATCTTTCTCTGCGCGTGGAAGGGGAAATGCGTGGGGTGTGTAGGGGTGGGGGTAATGCGCGCTTGATGCACCTGCTTGTGGTCGCCTGTGGCTGTTTTGCAGGGAGGCTAACCTCTGTTTGTTAATGCATACGCTCCTACACATCTAGATCCTCCTCCTGTATGTCGCCGTGTGTTCGAACTCATTAAGATGTTTGCATATCTCACTGTGCAACACAAACACATCTGTCTGGGTGTGTGTCTGTGTGTGCACTTGTATCTGACGTCCTACATAAACGTGCTGTTATTTTAATCTAGGTGGTGAATCACAACTCGTTTAATAAACAAAAAAGAGCATGTGAACTAGATGGAGAAGGTGCTTCTGCAGGAAGTAATTGGTTAAAACTTGAGTTTGTGTATCAGTAGGTTGCCGTGCAGTGCGTAAGAAATGTTTAATTTTGTAAACGTGCCATCGAGTGACCTGAAGACATCATAGTTTCAGAGACTAATTAAATGTCCCCCTGCGAGGGATATTTGCTAAGATCCAAAATCCATGACCCAAATCTCAGTAGGCTGTTACCCTGAAATGTGACAAAAACTACAAAAACACTAAATTTCATCCCCGTGCTTATTAGCCCCAGTTAAAAGTAGTGCCCCCCCCCCAAAAAAAAGGGAAACATAAATGGATGCGATAAAATCGCTGATAAACTTTGGCAAACTCGTCCGCGTACTTTCAGCTTCTGCACATTGATACGTGTTTTCTTATCTGCCGTGTTTGCTCAGATGCAAAAAAAGGTAACACACAATCATTGGTGGCATGTGCATTCTAATTTATATGTAAATTTGTCAGCAGAGAGTGAGCAGCTTTGTGTTGCATGTTGATAGTATGTGTGTACGTCACCCGCGTCGTCGTCTGCAAAATAGTATCGGATGGTTTGTCAGAAGTTTTGGATGTTTTGCGTTGTTAATTTTGGTAACTGTATTTGTACAAAGTGCCGTTATTAAGAACAGGTATTAAGTCGTTATTTATTCAAAATACAATGAGTATAATCTGCAGCTGGACAGTAGCCGCTCACTAGATGAGGTGAATTTATACTGTAGCAAGATGGACGCCAAAAAAGGTCCTTGTTGTTTCAGTTTGTAAGTGGAAAATGAAATTCCGTTATAAAGTCGAGACGCTGGTAAAACAGTAATAATAATATTGATATATCAGCGGTAAAGATACCTCGCCAACTGTAGCGTGTTGTATTTCTGTCTGCTCAGGTTGATTTGGAGAGTGATGCAGCGGAGGACAGTCGTGCTCTATTGACACCAGCCAGTTCAATGTGAAATACTTCTCCTGCATCTCCAGTGACAAAGTAAAAAAAAAAGGTTGGGTTTCTCATTTTGGCACCTCTTAAACCGGAACACTTGGATGAGCTGGAACCGAGTGCCATTACAAACCTCGGGGGTGAGACAGATGGGTAATGTAGTAATGGTGGGCAATGATGAGAGCATGGCCCCGGCACACCGGGATGCTTAACATCGGAGCGGTAGGAGGGGCAACATAATGGGAAGGAAAGCGAGTCCTCACAGAGGCAATTTAAGTCCAAATCAGACCCACTAAGGGAGGCGAAGAAAGCCGTTGTGACATTCAGCCTGCTCACAGCAAATCACCTCTTACGCAGTGCCGGCTGTGTCGGCAGGCTCACCCAGGGCTTAATTTGTGTCAGATCCTGCCGGAGCAGGACCCTCCCTGTGTTCCCGGACCTCCTGATTTACAAATTAAGCACTGGGCTCACCTGACAAGTTAGTAGGTTTCTACGTTCCCCCGTGAAAAGGGCTTTGCCACTCAGTGTGGGAGTCACCATTGTCTTCTGTTCAGGGTTTAAACAACTGTCTGGGTTCCCAGCATTGGACGCCGTCCTTACTAGCATGTAGCATGGTTATTCTGCCCGACGCCGTCTGTGGAAAAAAATTAAAGAGAAAACAATGGGCTCAACCGCAGAGAGCAGCTGTGGTTGTAAATATGTGAAGGAAGAGCAGTTTTGTTGCTTGCTTTTGCCATTTTCAGCCTTAACATTTCTGTTGTGCGCCTTCAAACTATATCCAGCGGGCGAAACTCAAGGCCTTGTCTGTCCTAAGCACTAAGATTTAGTTATCTGTTAAAAATCTATTTTTCGACGTTAATTTCATAAAAAGATCAAGAGCGTTGCCTACCAACACTGGGATCGCCGGTTCGAATCCCCGTGTTACCTCCGGTTTGGTCAGGCACAACCTGCAGACACAATTGGCTGTGTCTGCAGGTGGCAAGCCGGATGTGGGTATGTGTCCTGGTTGCTGCACTAGCGCCTCCTCTGGTTGGTCAGGGCACCTGTTCGGGGGGGATAGCAGGATCCTCCCATGCGCTACGTCCCCCTGGCGAAACTCCTCACTGTCAGGTGAAAAGAAGCTGCTGGCGACTCCACATGTATCGGAGGAGGCATGTGGTAGTCTGCAGCCCTCCCCGGATCGGCAGAGGGGGTGGGGCAGCAACCGGAACAGCTCGGAAGAGTGGGGCAATTGGCTGAATACAACTGGGGAGAAAAAGGGGGGTGGGAAAAAAATGCACCGGCTTGTTTATTTCTCACGTAATCGTCTTTTTTCCTGATTGTGTGCTGTGATTTAAAAAGCGGTGATCGATACCGTGCAGTGGAAGTTTTACAGGGTGAGGCATCCCCATTCCTGTTTATTTTTGCCATCCGGTCGGCCTCGTGGGTTTTCCGTGTGTTTGCCACAGTGTCACACCTGTTCACCACGGCTCACTCAGTGGACTGCACCCACCAAGCAGATGAACAGTATGAACAGTACATGGCACCAAATGCCACAGGGGTGGGTCTCTCCCCTGTGACATTTGTTGGAGGGCAAGGAACTGGCCCGTCACAGGACCCGCACACGTAAACATTCAAACACCACTCATACCAATGGGTAATTTAAGGTCTCCGGTTGCTCCGGTTTGGGTGTCGTGGGACTGGGAAACTCACACGGCGGCAGATAAATGGCACACAAAAGGCCCAAGACTCTCTTCTTGTTGGACAGTCGTGTATACAGAACGATATGTGGATGTGTGCTGTTAATACATACATTATATACCATGACTTCTGATCCTGACTGCAGTCAAACTGCAGAGAGAGAGAGAGAAAGAGAGAGCGAGCGAGCAGTACTTATAAGAGCCTTCACTTAAGAGCAAGAAGTCAAACCCGGCACCCTGACCACGACTATATCTCTCTGACACCAAGGTCAGGTTTGAAACCTATTAGAGCCCTAATAGGATCTGTTGACCTTGTCGGTGAATGCCAACGCGCGTTCACCTTGTATCTATTTCAGCAAAGAGAGCTGTTTGCTTGTCTGTAGGCGTCCATATGTCTGTACGTCACTGCTGAGATCCAGCTGGCCAGTTGCAATATTGCATTATTCATTAAACACAAACATACAAAATGGATTCCGCTGGTCCACTCCCCTCCAAAGTCAGAAGATTAATGAGTCAGTCTTTGGGTTATAATTCAAAGTTCATCCTCACATATATCATATTTTGAAGCCCATAGATTATAGGAGAGAGCACATTTATCATGCGACAGGGCATACACAAGCCCCCTTGCAACCCGACACAACACACAAAAACATGCACAATCGCGCACACACATTCTCGCTCTTTCTATCTCGCTCGCTCTCTCTTGACACACACACAGACACACACTTTGTGTCTTGTTACATAAACACGTACACACGCTGACACGCCGTCACAGCTACACACAGTTCGCTCTTACAAGGAGCCCCACCGGGGTGAGCCTCTTCTTTCGCATCCAGTTATTTTCCTTTTATTCGGAAACATCTGCTCTGGAGCTTTGCGTGCTATTGGCACCGACAGATGAGAGATAATAGTCTCACAAACTAGTCATTCTTTTACTCCGTGGCCCTGTAAGGCCGAGAAAGATGATAATCGTTTATCATGATATGATACGCACAGATTTCACTCAAGTCCCTGCAAAAAATGTAAAAAATGGGTACTTTCAGTTTATATTTAGGTAAAATATGCCCAACTGAAGGGTTTCAGCTCATATGCTGTGTGTGACACCGGGCATCCATTGATGAAGTATGTAGGAAGAAGGAGAGTTTGTTTTTCTGATGTAATGAATTTGTATTTGGATGTACAGGCTCAGACAACAAATTTCCTGTAGTAACAATAAGTTATCTACCTATCTATCTATTCATCCATCCATCCATTCATCATTATCTATCGATCTATCTATCTATCTATCTATCTATCTATCTATCTATCTATCTATCTATCTATCTATCTATCTATCTATCTATCTGTCTATTCATCATCCATCCATCCATCCATCCATTCATCTGGCTGTCTATCCATCCATCTATCCATCCATTCATCTATCTATCTATCTATCTATCTGTCTGTCTGTCTGTCTGTCTGTCTGTCTGTCTATTCATCATCCATCCATGCATGCATCCATCCATTCATCATCTATCTATCTATCTATCTATCTATCTATCTATCTATCTATCTATCTATCTATCTATCTATCTATCTATCTATTCATCATCCATCCAGCCATCCATTCATGTGTCTGTCTATTCATCCATCCATCCATTTATCCATCCATTCATCTATCTATCTAGCTATCTATCTGTCTGTCTATTCATCATCCATCCATGCATCCATCCATCCATCCATTCATCAATCCATCTATCTATCTATCTATCTATCTATCTATCTATCTATCTATCTATCTATCTATCTATCTATCTGTCTATCTGTCTATCTATCTATCTGTCTATTCATCCATCTATCTAATACTGATAGCCAGTTTGAATAATCACTCTTCTTTTTTATGGTCATAAACGTTGAGAAACGTTTCGTAATTCCACAAAGTTGTTTTGCCGGCGGCCATTTTGTAGCGGTGGTCTTTCTTTTTCCTGTATGTTTGAAAATTGACGGTTTCATATTTCGTTTATATATCAGCATGACACACCCTTTTGTATAAATCAGATTTTCAGAGTCATAACGGACACAAATATTGCCCTCCAGAAGACGTCTCTTATACTCCGGATTAACTGGCGGTGACAAAATGAAATGCACAGACTTCATCAACTTTTCAGCAATTTGTACTGACAGCTGATAAGCCCCCCCCCCCAAAAAAAATAGCATGCTACTAAACATTACTCTGCCTCTCAACATGATGGACTGTATTATGTTCTAATCTTCGTTCAAGTGCGTGATAAGAAAGGCTAATTTGAGGGCTGATGGAGTTCAGAATAGAGCCGAACCCATGAATAGATACAGATATCATATCATGACCACAAAAAGCCTTGACTGCACACATTCAGAAAGAAATTGGTCTCTTTAGAGGTCCAATCAAAATTTAAGGGGGCTGATGCCAAAAGATTGAATTCTGTAAATTGGCATGGTAATGTCATAGATGCCACTTCAAATGAGGTTTAAACATACATTCATTCCAGAGTTCATTGGCTTATGTTGCAGTAATCCTTCCCATTTGCCAGTTGTCAGAAGCGTGTGCCATTTAGGATTGCCATCATCGCGCGTTCCTCTGGATTTTGAGCCTTTTTTGTTGAGTAAGTCACACGCAGTGTGTCAGTCTCTCAATCAGGAAAAGAGGTTTCAGATTAGCCTGGCCTTTGCTGGCCATTGATTGGATAATGAATTATGTTGGGAATCATTGTAGCTTTGTAGAATGATTTATTGCTTTGAAGTTTGAGCTGTGTTCATGTTCATTTATGTGAAGGTGAGAGCTAGAGAGAGAGAGAGAGACAGAGAGAGAAGTTAGAGAAAACTACTGTAGAAGAAAACATGGATACTTCATTTCGGTACTTAGGTACATTTTTCAAGTGTCTGCACAAGAGGCTGACATCTTGTCATGAATCCTGTGGGTCACGGGATTCCTGTGGGCTTTCCCGTGTGATGGGAGTCTGTTTCACTACTCATCACATGACTGGGACGGGATGGGACGGGGGGAGTCAATGGGAGCATGTGGGATCGGGAATCATAATAACAATAGGTGAATTTTTAGATATAAACATGCAGTTATAATATTGTAATGACCAAGGATGTGTAGACTCTCTAGCCAGTTGGCTAAAGGGTCGGACCCTTTAGTCGACTGGTTAACGCGGTCGCCGTGGTGCAGGAGACCCGGGTTCACGACCCGGCTGCCCCCCGAATTTGCTACAATATGATTAAACTGGGCAGTGGGACCAGCCCTACTACTGCCAGTGTCTGTTGCTGATCATGTGTAAAGTGTCTGAGATTGTTATTGGGCCGCTGGATCAGGTAACCAATGGCCAATGGCGTCATTGAAGTGACATGATTGGTCAACCAACCAAAAACGTCGCTGGTAAACATGGAAGTGGGAATTGCTGCTCGTGGATAATACTGAAAAGCCAAGAACGGAGTCATTTGCAACTCTTTCCACATCTGGTTATGTCCTGTAACAGTCCAGCATAGAGCAGGACAGAAAGCATGTATGTTATGTCCTGTAACAGTCTCCCACAGAGCAGGACAGAAAGCATGTATGTTATGTCCTGTAACAGTCCAGCATAGAGCAGGACAGAAAGCATGTATGTTATGTCCTGTAACAGTCCAGCATAGAGCAGGACAGAAAGCATGTATGTTATGTCCTGTAACAGTCCCCCACAGAGCAGGACAGAAAGCATGTATGTTATGTCCTGTAACAGTCCCCCACAGAGCAGGACAGAAAGCATGTATGTTATGTCCTGTAACAGTCCAGCACAGAGCAGGACAGAAAGCATGTATGTTATGTCCTGTAACAGTCCCCCACAGAGCAGGACAGAAAGCATGTATGTTATGTCCTGTAACAGTCCCCCACAGAGCAGGACAGAAAGCATGTATGTTATGTCCTGTAACAGTCCCCCACAGAGCAGGGCAGAAAGCATGTATGTTATGTCCTGTAACAGTCCCCCACAGAGCAGGACAGAAAGCATGTATGTTATGTCCTGTAACAGTCCCCCACAGAGCAGGACAGAAAGCATGTATGTTATGTCCTGTAACAGTCCCCCACAGAGCAGGACAGAAAGCATGTATGTTATGTCCTGTAACAGTCCAGCATAGAGCAGGACAGAAAGCATGTATGTTATGTCCTGTAACAGTCCAGCACAGAGCAGGACAGAAAGCATGTATGTTATGTCCTGTAACAGTCCCCCACAGAGCAGGACAGAAAGCATGTATGTTATGTCCTGTAACAGTCCAGCACAGAGCAGGACAGAAAGCATGTATGTTATGTCCTGTAACAGTCCAGCACAGAGCAGGACAGAAAGCATGTATGTTATGTCCTGTAACAGTCCAGCATAGAGCAGGACAGAAAGCATGTATGTTATGTCCTGTAACAGTCCAGCACAGAGCAGGACAGAAAGCATGTATGTTATGTCCTGTAACAGTCCAGCACAGAGCAGGAGAGAAAGCATGTATGTTATGTCCTGTAACAGTCCCCCACAGAGCAGGACAGAAAGCATGTATGTTATGTCCTGTAACAGTCCAGCACAGAGCAGGACAGAAAGCATGTATGTTATGTCCTGTAACAGTCCAGCACAGAGCAGGACAGAAAGCATGTATGTTATGTCCTGTAACAGTCCAGCATAGAGCAGGACAGAAAGCATGTATGTTATGTCCTGTAACAGTCCAGCATAGAGCAGGACAGAAAGCATGTATGTTATGTCCTGTAACAGTCCAGCACAGAGCAGGACAGAAAGCATGTATGTTATGTCCTGTAACAGTCCCCCACAGAGCAGGAGAGAAAGCAGCTCTCCATGGGCCGAGAGGCACGAGCACACAGGTAACGCACCCCAAATAACAACCCCTCTGACAAAACACTCACTACAGAGTGAGTCTTAGAAAAATGAGACACGTCCACCGATATAAACAGATGGGGGGGGGGGGTAGCAGATAATTGGAATAGTTATAATTACAATTGCATTAATTTCTCTTTCAAATCAAACATCCCAAGATATGTGTGGAAAGTATTGTTCTTGCAACTGCATTCATAATTTCTTCTTCTTTTGTTTTACTCGAACACCACGTCATGTGATATGCTACTTCAGTACACTTTAACAACAAATATTACTGGGACCACTACAGAAAATTGTAGATGAACATTTAATATCCAGCAATTCACATTATAGACACCGCCACTGACTATCCCTGTAACAAATTGGCTGCAATTTCAAACAACGACCATGCACAGTCCAGCCATATATTAGATTTTGATCTAGTTTATTGTTTTTTATTCTCTCCTGTGTGCGCTGGTGGCTGGTTGGTTGCAGCCACCTGACCAGTGCATGACGTGTGTGTGGATTGATGACGCATGGTGCAGCCACCATTCAAATGCCAGTAGTGGAGTTGAAGTCAGATTCAGGGAAGACGGCATTGCAACGCAGAGTCAAGGACAATGATCACACTGATGGAGCTTTCAGGCGAGTCTGAACCTACTGGCTAAATGGTGCGTATAAAAAAACTGCAGTAGAACACAAAGTAATCTAAGAAGAGGATGGCGAGAACATCAAATCAAAATCATTGCATTGCCTAATGGGTAGACCCCCCCCCCCCCCAAGAAAAAACAGGAGCCAATCCATTGAACCAGTCAGATGGTTGAATAAAATGTCCTAAAAGTAAGATAAAATGTTCAGTTTAATCATTGTCTTTAGGGTTTGTAATATTCCCCTTGCCTGTCTGATTTATAGAAAACGTAGTGTGTCCAAGAAGAAATGTGGTTTGCGTCATTACATCAGGGTCAGATGTAAACAAATAAGGGACTGGATTTATGCACTCGAACCAGCGCATCCATTCCTCTTGCCTTTGTTTTCTATAAATACAAAAGCCTGTTTGTAGTTTAGCAATTTATCTGACATCTAAAAGGCCTCCCGATGGAGGATCGCTCGTCAGCGTTCAATGTATTAGGTACATATCCTTGGACGATGACACCGCCTCCACATTTATTTATCTTTTTGTAAATTATAATCTGTGTGTTTATTAGCACTCATCTGCAGGAAAAGAGGTACAGTAGGTACACGTTAGGCCATTTAATAGGCTCTGTGATATCAGGACCCTGAATATGACAAGCACTTTAACACTGCACTACCAAGACAGTTGGTTATACTGTAATGGTGAACAGGATGATACCATTTGTATTGTCCAGTAGTTATCTTTAATTGTGCCATGTTGCAAGAGAGAGACGGGCTGTTGGCTTTGGCGACGATCGCGTCAGAAAATCCATCGTTTTGTCGGCCTTTATGAAGAATTGGCAGGCGGTTGCCAGTGGTGTTTGCGGTGAGGTTTGACAGGGAGCATTTATGAAAATCAAACAAAAATTGTGAAGACTTTCTCACTGACACCTGGCCAGAAAAGAATTGTACACACAGTATGAAAGAAATAGAAATGCTTTTTTTAAGTACTCTTTCATGTAAAGAATAAAAAACACCCTCACACAAATTATATGTAGTAAAAGTGAAGGTACCACACTGACATGTTTTTGCACAAGTAAAGATATATAAGCACTGTGAAGTGCTTTGGGTGTCTAAAGCACTAATGGTGATGATGGTGATTATTATTACTCACTCTTAAATGTACTTTTACTGATAAGAAGTATTTCCTGACTGTTCAGTGAGCGTTCCCTTTCCTCGTTTTCTTGTCCTCCATGCTATTGTTTATGGGATGTCTTTAAGGGCAGTTGTCTGTATGAGTATTTTCTTTATGTTGCCATAAACACTGACTCCTCCTCTCGGTTCCCTTCGGGGCATTGTGGTTGGCTCATGTGATCGCCCATTGCCCCTCATCTTCCCTTTGATAAACATACAAGAGGCCTTGTGCCCTATTTATATGGCAGCCTGGAGGGGATTGTGTGTTTGGTCGCTCGCTTGCGTGTGTGTGTGTGTGTGTGTGTGTCCACGGCTAATCTTGCAAACTACTGGACCCATCAATCTAAATTGTTTTGTGCAGGGGGCGTTCGGGTGGTGTGGTGGTCTATTTCGTTGCCTATCAACATGGGGATCGTCGGTTCGAATCCCTGCGTTGCCTCCGGCTTGATCGGGTGTCCCTACAGACACAATTGGCCATGTCTGCGAGTGGGAAGCTGGAGGGGGAGGAGAAGGGGAAGTTGGGGGGGAGGATGGCACGCTCTTCCCACGCGCTACGGCCCCCTGGTGAAACTCCTCACTGTCAGGTGAAAAGAAGCGGCTGGCGACTCCACGTGTATCGGAGGAGGCATGTGGTAGTCTGCAGCCCTCCCCGGATCGGCAGAGGGGGTGGAGCAGCGACCAGGAAGGCTTGGAAGAGCGGGGTGACTGGCCGGATACAATTAGGGCGAGAAAGGGGGAAAATTCACGACAGTATGACCAAGAACCTCTCGTGGTTGCAGTACTTCAAAACCTTGGAAAAACTGTTGTTCTCGCTATCGCCGCTCCCTCTCTTCGTTCACTTTCTAGCTCGCTCGACCAACACCGCCCTCCGTCGCTGCCCGCGCTGAGTCAACCGTGCGCATGCGCTACTCACAGCTACGGTCGCGTCGGATCGGGCAGAATAGTGTCAAAACCAAAACATTATGTGTTCAGGTATGAGTCTTGAAAGTAAACGAGGAGACGGCGGTATTTCGCAAGCCAGCAAATCATTCGCCGCTGAGCTCGGCTCAGAAGAACTGGAGGAACCAAAAATAATTCGCCTCATTCACCTCGCTGCCACGCGGAAGCGCCATAGTCTCCAATGTTAAAAGTCCGGCATAAAAATGAAATTTAAAGAGTAGGACTGATTGCAGTCACAGCTGGAAATCTTCTCAGTAGCTACAGTAAAACGTTTCCCCTGGCTGAGCCAGTGTGTGTTTTCTTACCTTTGTTGTATAAATGAAAGTCAGCCGGCAGAGCAGCCGTTCGCCTTGATCCATTTCACATCGTGGAAACCGTGACGGTTAAACACAACTTTTAACAAGGGCTTTGAAATCCTGATGGCCTGATCTCTGTCATTACATGTCAGCGTTGGTGGCATTCCTGCGAGGGTCCACCTAGGAGGCTGCACATCCACAGACACATCCACATCCACAGACTGACAGGCAAAACGTTTTGAGTAGGTAGAGTTTTTAGCCTGAGCGCTGCATATTAAACCCCCCCGCCCCGCCCCCCGTAGTTCCCATTCAGCTGACCTGAGCGCTGTGCCAAACTCTTATAATGCAAGAACACCGGGTTTTCTGGCCGTGTGTGCATATGTTTTCCTTCTCCTGGTTGGCAAAAAAGGGGTGGTTTGTCGCCAAGTCCAAACACCAGAGAACGGGGGATACGTACGCCTGGCAGAGAGCTCCTCTAGTTACAACTGTTTTTTTATGAAGCACTGTCAGGCAATTAATGCTTACTGTTGATATCCAAACGAGATGAAATATGACGGCCAGCAATATGGATGCAAAGGAAGCAAGCAAAGAACATGAGTGAGGAGTCAAGGGGGGGGGGGGGGGAGAGGAGGGATGGGTCAAGCTTCGACGCCTCCTTTCCAGGTGTCCTCACCCGCTTGATTTCATGCGTGAACTGCAATCAGCTACCTTAATGAAATAAGTAATTAACATATTATAATTTTGCTACAGTTTGATTTGACAGAAATCATTTTCCATATCCAAGACTATGCTAATTTAATCTGTTCCTCAAATCGCCAACATGACCTTTTGTGATTAGGTTTCATGGTAGATTTCTTCAGTGTTCTTCAACATGTGTGTGTGTGTGTGTGTGTGTGTGTGTGTATGTGTGTGTGTGTGTGTGTGTGTGTCTCCATGTGAGAGATTGATTAAGCCACTGCGAACGCACAGATTTTACAAATTTAAAGATCTGGAATTTAACAAGAGATGGCGATGGAAGTGGCCTTTTTAGTACTATTTTTCCTCATCTATCTATCTATCTATCTATCTATCTATCTATCTATCTATCTATCTATCTATCTATCTATCTATCTATCTACCTGCCTATCTATCTATCTATCTATCTATCATCCCATCTATCTATCCATCCATCCATCCATCCCTTCCTCCCTCCACCTATCTATCTATCTATCTATCTATCTATCTATCTATCTATCTATCTATCTATCTATCTATCTATCTATCTATCTATCTATCATCCCATCTATCTATCCATCCATCCATCCCTTCCTCCCTCCACCTATCTATCTATCTATCTATCTATCTATCTATCTATCTATCTATCTATCTATCTATCTATCTATCTATCTATCTATCTATCTATCTATCTATCTATCTATCTAAAATAAGGGCCACCTACATCAGGAACAACACAGTTATGCATAAAAAGGTATGACAGTTTTTCTGATGCTCTTTGCACACCATGTGCTGTTGAAGCTGTGAGTTAAAGTCCAATGAGTTATGTGTTACCAGGGCTCTCTCTGTTCTCCCATTTCACTCTCCCCTGTATTGTCGCTCTCCTGTCAGGCGTACATCTCAAAAGGAAGCGTTTAAAGCGGAAAACGTGCAGGTAGTAATCTGACTAAGCAGGACATGCGAGTCCTGACGTGTGAGATTCACAGACAGTGGTGTGACACAAGTCCCTCTCCCCCTTTCTCTGTCGTTGTCTTTGTCGTCCTTTCATTGCCCCGCCAGAGAAAACAAAATGGCTTTAGCCATCAACAGACTCTATCATGCCACCGTGATCACAAGAGTCCCCAGCTACGATGATCACAAGAGGCTGCAGCTATCAAACTCGTGTGTTTTACCCCCTCGTCTTCATGAGATGCCTGCCACAATAAAGAATCCTTTTTTTTTTAAAATGCAGCTGTGAAAGGTCAAGCAAATCTATGAGAAATGTAGGAAGTGAAGAGGAAGTAATCGGTGAAGCGGCCTACCATCAGGAGGACCATATAATGACTGACAGGAAGTGTGCCAGCTCGTAACGAGACGGCGTTTTGCGCAAGTTCTTGTTTTTCTTGCACGACGGCTCCAATGCTGCAGGGTGCACAGACAACATTATCATACTCTTCACCTACGATACACAATACCCGTGTCATCGTCACATTGGTGTGAGCCTCGGCGCCGTTGTTATTGTTTAGACTGACACTTGTGGTTTCGGGCGTATTAGTTCATTGAGACTCTGTGTTTGTACGCCTGGGTATGCCAACTTGAATTCAGACCAAAGCCCCTGACACTCGAACGCCTACCTTTGCCAGATCTCCTTGGGTAGTTCCTATTTACTGAAGAGTTCAGTATTATGAATTGAAACGAATCCTTACACTGCGAAAACGACATATCTGAACAAGTCCGTCGGTCTTAAAGTCATACAGAAATATCCTATCATTTTGTTTGAAGAATGTGTTACGAATCAAGACTGGCTACTTGTCATGATTTTTATAAACATGTATCTTGAATTGTCTAATTTGGTTATTTCGTCTTTAAAGGAGCTGTTTTTTTTGGGGGGGGGGGTCACCCTTTTTCTCCTCAATTGTACTTGGCTAATTACCCCACCCTTCCAAGACATCCTGGTCGCTGCTCCACCCCCTCTGCCGATCTGGGCTGCAGACTACCACATGCCTCCTCCGATACATGTGGAGTCGCCAGCCGCTTCTTTTCACCTGACAGTGAGGAGTTTCACCAGGGGGACGTAGTGTGTGGGAGGATCACGCTATTCCCCCCAGTTCCCCCTCCCCCTGAACAAGTTCCCCCGACCAACCAGAGGAGGCGCTAGTGCAGCGACCAGGACACATACCAACATCCGACTTCCCACCCACAGACACGGCCAGTTGTGTCTGTAGGGATGCCCGACCAAGCCAAAGGCAACACAGGGATTGGATCCAGCGAACCTCGTGTTGGAGGCAATGGAATAGCCCGCTTCGCTACCTGGACGCCCTGAAAGGAGCGTTTCTAGCAGTAAAATAACAAAGCAATTTGTGGAGAACTGCTTTAAGTGATTTTGCCTGATGATTGCACGATAAAACCTAAAGGTACAATCTGTAATATCATGTGCCGCCATGGCCATGTGAAGTGCTGCGACAACGCCATCTCTGCTGACAGCAATAGTCATGGCATAGTATCTCACCATCGGGTCAACATTGTGAATTTATTAGAGAAACGGAGGCAACTGAAAGCCTCAAAAGGAAGCGAAACTGGTGCAGCATTGCCTGATTTTCTCATTCGCAAGTAATGAAGTGAATCTGAAGTCTGACCAAAACAATGAAGTCTGACCAAAACAGCGGTAGAAGCAGGGCAGACCGCCGCTGTGTGCATCAATGTAGATTGTACCTTCAACAAGTTCTCATTCAGACACTATAGAATATCTTAACACCAATGGAATTTAACCTGTTTGAAGACAAGGGTCCTTTGGGTAAACAAGGGTTTTTAGCTTGTTTCAAGAAATCTTACCCAGTTAAAATTGTCAATTGCACCAGGAGATTATTTTGCATGTTTGGGGGATTTTCTCATTTGAATATGCTAAATTTTGTCTGTTTTTGATATGGCATTTTTTTGCAGGGTATAACATAGAATTAGTATCTTGCATGAGCGGTTAAGTGTAAAAAATTGGATTCCTATTGAAGAGGGATGGGGGCAACAACCTCGCCAACAGATTTTATACACGAAGTCTTTTGTCAAAAAAAAAATTACTACAAAGAATAAAATTTACGGTAACATGTTTTGTCAGAAGTAGACTCCTGTCTCGCTGAGTGACAGTCACACCAAATGTCCTGGCGTGATTTGAGAAATAAGTATTCCTTGTTGGAGGTGGATTGCATTCAGGTTGCAGGAATCAAGACATCAACTGAACCACGAGTTTTCACCAGCCTCAGAGATATTGACATTATCCACCTCACTGAGGCATGAATGCACCTTATCCAGTTTACTGTTGACTTGTAGACAGCGTCCTTCTCTATTTGCAACTGTGTCTGCATCTAATGTTCTTCCTTGTATGTTCCCCTGCTGCCAGGATGCTCAGTTTTATCTCCCCCTATCTCTCACTCCTCCATTCCTTTCTGTGGCTGAGGATGTTAACACTATCCTCCGCCCTCACCACCCCGCTACTCTGTTAGCAATCAGTTCAGCTGGCTTTAGTATTGTTTTTATGGCCTTCCAAAACACAATCTAATTTCCCTGTAAAGAGTTCCAAGGAGTATTTCTTTTGCAACTGTGGAAGAATAAAAAAACTTCGATTTCTCCCGTAATGACCTTGCAGCTCTTTTATTTCTAAGTGAATTTAGTTTTGTGAGACTTTGTCTTGGGGGGGGGGGGTGTCGCAGTTTGTAAATAACATTGACTTTATACACAAGGATTTTGCAGGACAGTGCCACTCATTAGCAGAAAGCTTTGACATACTCTCTCTCTTCCCTCTGTACTATGGTATGGTAGGGCTTTTGGACGAACTCATCTGGGTTCCCCCTCTTTTCAGGAAATCATTTTCCAGGACTTTTCAAGGATATTCTCCGTGACTTTTGCTTGGATGTGCATGACAGCTGTTGCTCACAGAAGGTCATATTATTCAATATATTTGAAGCCAGCCTCTAAATGGAGTGTGTACGCATCGCTCAAACTTCAACCACTAATGTGCAATCTCAGCAGCTAAAAATATGCCATCTCAGCTAAACACTATGTTAAATATATGCAATCTCAGTGGGTAAAAATATTATTCTATAACCTAACTTAAAAATGTTCCATGACTTAGATCATATTCCTCGGACATTTGGTCAATTTGTATCATTTCCCATGTGTTTTCCGTGACTGGCAAGCTACTCAAGCTTTTCCAGCGCCCTGATCACAGTTACAGTGAAATGTTTGCTTGTCTTTAAGCATATATACATATATACAGCCTCATCACATGGCAAATACTTTAGTGTCTGTATTCCAGAGTAGATGCTGTTTTGAATCCAGCATTGGTGTTGTGGCGTTGGGTATTATAGGCAGGGCTGTCCATAAGGGGGTGGGGGGCTTTCTGGAGCCCAACCACTGGGGGGGGGGCATGGAGGCCAGTAATAATCATTTTCATCCTAAATATAAGCAATGATAATGGCTATACTTGCCACTGAGTGTGAACTGGCTAAACAGGACTTTAAAGACGTTATAAAGGGCTTTACATCCAGTAAGACAAGGACGATGGCTGTATAAGAGGCAAAGATGAAGGCTTAAGGTAAGAAATTGCATTTTGTACTAAGAAATGTGTGGCGTAAGCATAGCAGATCTTTGTTGACCTTGGTGGTGTGTCGAAGAGTTCTATTATGGTGTGTGTGTGTGTGTGCTTATGCCTACGTAGCCCCTGTTACTGAGTAGGTCTCTCAGTTTACATGTATGTCTTTAGTAGGAGAGAGAGATATGAGTAAAGAAGATTTTTTTGGGGGGGGGGGGGGTATCCCATTCACTGGACCTTGTCAGGGGCCCAGCCATTTCTGTGAGTCGGCCCGATTATTGGAAGAAAAAGAAAACACAGTCGTTGGAAAAAGTCACATTGAGTTTGATTAAACAGGCAGAGTTTTAGGCATTCAGCTCTCTCCACCACGGTGTTATCTCAGACCAGACATTTTGGATTTCGGATTAGTGACAGTTGTCCCGGTGGGGTGGCGCTGTCATAACTTACAGCTGTGAGATGTAGTCATGGACTGACAAAAGATTTTACATTAGCATGCTAAACAGAACAGGAACAGATGAGACAACAGTATCTGCAGTGTGCTCTATTCTGGGATCATCAGCTAGGAAAATAAGTGAAGCGACACCAGATTAGGCTGCAGCGTCAACTTTGAGGATGGCTACGTATGTTTTAATGCTTTGCTACTCTTTCCTATCTTTGTTTGGCCCATCGTCGATTGTTTAAGACATATAACTGTCTGGGTTTTCACCTCTTAAACAAAATGTCTACAGTATGAATATTTGATTCGGAAGATTCCCTCTAAGTTTTGAGATCGCTATTCATAAATGGCTATTAATATCATCTACGACCATGGCGGGACGTTTGTGTCTCCGATCTCACGTTGTCATATATACTTCTTCCAGTCTTGTAGGCTCGAAGTCGTCTAGAAAACAACTACTCTTTTTTTGTTGTTGCACATTTTCTGAGTTCTCCAGTTTCTGTCATCCTTTTTCATTTACTTCGTCACTCCCCCCACTCCGTTTTTGTTTCTTTCTGTCTTTTGTGTGTGTGTGTGTGTGCATTTGTGTATGGAAAATGGAAAGAGAAAGAAGGAGCAAAAGCTCAACATGACACATGCGTGCTATCCTACCCAAGCTCTCAATCAAACAATGGCCTCGTGAACAGAGAGCAGCGCCGGAGCATCATCCGCCTCGGAGCTTTCCTCTTAACCTAACCCTCTCTCTCTCTCTCTCTCTCTCTCTCTCTCTCTCTCTCTCTCTCTCTCTCTCTCTCTCTCTCTCGCTCTGTCTCTCCCCCCCTATCTCTTTCCCTGCAGCGTGTGTGAGTGGTATCCATCTGTCAGTTGTCAGTGCCAGCGAGTGATACAGAGAGCTGTCACTTCTCGTCAGCCAGCACTGGTGAAGCCTTTTGCAGCTGCCCCGCCTGACTTGGGGCCAGAGGAAATGGAGGAGGGATGGAGGGGGGGGATAAGGGGTGGGGGGAGGGAGTGGGGTTGTATAGAGAGAGAGAGAGAGAGAGACAAAACAGAGAGAGAGCGAGAGAAAAAGATGGGAGAAAATAAGGCAAGGTTTCTCAGAGGGGCAAGCGAGAGTGGAATGGAGATAGGAAGGGGTGAGGTGAGCGTAAAAGAAAGAGAGAGAGGAAGCGAAAGAGAGGGAGACCAGTGGAGGTGGCGGTAGTGGCGATGGATGAATGAAGACGGACTCCTTCAGTATCAGAATCAAAATGATTTTATCCTCCAAGCGTGACAAATGTGCAGGAATTTGTCCCAGAGTCACTGGCGCAGCAACACGTCAAAAGCTCGCACGCCATAATGATCTCTGTACGGATTTGCACACATGGCCGAGGACCAACGCCGGGCGAGTCGGGGCAGGAAATCGACAGTAGACTACAGATATCGCCCTACCTACCACCAAAGCACTTTAAGAGAAGCAAGGTAAACTCATTCAGCCACAACTGGCGCTGTTGAGCATGAGGGAGCGCACAATGACTTGGTCTCTATGGAGAGTAGCCCCCCAGAAAACACCCATTTACACCGCGAAATATCCTTTCATTCTCTTTATCCACATAATTGTGGAATATTATACATTACTGAACATTGCCGCACTATTCAGAGGTAGCCACCCCCCTTAATTCATGTGGGGTAAAAAAAAGTCAGTTCAGCGGGTTTTGCTAATGAATATTCATGAATTTAAAGGCGTCATAATGTAACGTCATTTAATATATTACACTGGATTGGCTGCACATTCAAATATTCATGAGCATTGCAACCAGCATCAGTTAGCTGTGATGCTATCTAGCGCTGGCACACTTGAAATGGTGTTCGCCTGAGACAGTCAGGCCGACAAAAATAAACTAGTATTTGACACTGGTTAATATGAATACTAAACTGCATTAATATAGGTATGTTTCAGTTCTTTGTCACAAACAATTTCAGCGTTTTACCCCAAACAAGTCCAAGTCATTCAGAGGGAATCCACATTTTATGACTCACCCAACACCCAACATAGCTGCAAATGCCAGCTATGTTGCAGGTTCAGGGTAAACGGCGCTTAGTTTATAGATCAGGAGGTCCCAGAACACAGAGAGGGTCCTGTCCCGGCGGGTGGAGGACAGAAAAAGTCATGAAACGCATCAAAAAATCCACAGAGCCTGGAGCACATTGGACAATGGCGCTAGCTGTTAAAACTAAACTGTCATCACAAACAAAGCCTTGTTTATTTATATTTATTAATCAGAGCACAATAATCACTCAGAATTTGAGGGGGGGGGGTAGAAACAGCTGTTTAAGGTTTGCATCTCTCTCTCTCTTTTTATATATATATATATATATATATATATATATATATACACTACCGTTCAAAAGTTTGGGATCCCCCAAACAATTTTGTGTTTTCCATGAAAAGTCACACTTATTCACCACCATATGTTGTGAAATGAATAGAAAATAGAGTCAAGACATTGACAAGGTTAGAAATAATGATTTGTATTTGAAATAAGATTTTTTTTACATCAAACTTTGCTTTCGTCAAAGAATCCTCCATTTGCAGCAATTACAGCATTGCAGACCTTTGGCATTCTAGCTGTTAATTTGTTGAGGTAATCTGGAGAAATTGCACCCCACGCTTCCAGAAGCAGCTCCCACAAGTTGGATTGGTTGGATGGGCACTTCTTGCGTACCATACGGTCAAGCTGCTCCCACAACAGCTCAATGGGGTTCAGATCTGGTGACTGCGCTGGCCACTCCATTACCGATAGAATACCAGCTGCCTGCTTCTGCTCTAAATAGTTCTTGCACAATTTGGAGGTGTGTTTAGGGTCATTGTCCTGTTGTAGGATGAAATTGGCTCCAATCAAGCGCTGTCCACTGGGTATGGCATGGCGTTGCAAAATGGAGTGATAGCCTTCCTTATTCAGAATCCCTTTTACCCTGTACAAATCTCCCACCTTACCAGCACCAAAGCAACCCCAGACCATCACATTACCTCCACCATGCTTAACAGATGGCGTCAGGCATTCTTCCAGCATCTTTTCATTTGTTCTGCGTCTCACAAACGTTCTTTTTTGTGATCCAAACACCTCAAACTTGGATTCATCCGTCCACAACACTTTTTTCCAGTCTTCCTCTGTCCAATGTCTGTGTTCTTTTGCCCATCTTAATCTTTTTCTTTTATTGGTCAGTCTCAGATATGGCTTTTTCTTTGCCACTCTGCCCTGAAGCCCAGAATCCCGCAGCCGCCTCTTCACTGTAGATGTTGACACTGGTGTTTTGCGGGTACTATTTAATGAAGATGCCAGTTGGGGACCTGTGAGGCGTCTGTTTCTCAAACTAGAGACTCTAATGTACTTATCTTCTTGCTCAGTTGTGCAACGCGGCCTCCCACTTCTTTTTCTACTCTGGTTAGAGCCTGTTTGTGCTGTCCTCTGAAGGGAGTAGTACACACCGGTGTAGGAAATCTTCAATTTCTTAGCAATTTCTCGCATGGAATAGCCTTCATTTCTAAGAACAAGAATAGACTGTCGAGTTTCAGATGAAAGTTCTCTTTTTCTGGCCATTTTGAGCGTTTAATTGACCCCACAAATGTGATGCTCCAGAAACTCAATCTGCTCAAAGGAAGGTCAGTTTTGTAGCTTCTGTAACGAGCTAAACTGTTTTCGGATGTGTGAACATGATTGCACAAGGGTTTTCTAATCATCAATTAGCCTTCTGAGCCAATGAGCAAACACATTGTACCATTAGAACACTGGAGTGATAGTTGCTTGAAATGGGCCTCTATACACCTATGTAGATATTGCACCAAAAACCAGACATTTGCAGCTAGAATAGTCATTTACCACATTAGCAATGTATAGAGTGTATTTCTTTAAAGTTAAGACTAGTTTAAAGTTATCTTCATTGAAAAGTACAGTGCTTTTCCTTCAAAAATATGGACATTTCAATGTGATCCCAAACTTTTGAACGGTAGTGTATATATATATATATATATATCTGCCTCTCTTGTTGACGGTCCCTTCACTTCCCTGTTGTTTCCATGCTGTCTGTGGTTTGCTGCAATGGGGGAAAGTGGAATTAGGGCCGGAAGGTCTACTTAAAACCAGATAAAGCAAGCAGGAGAGAGACCGAGCTAAGTGATGTGTTCTGTCTGTCTGTCTGTCTGTTGATCTCCTCCACTCTGTTTCAGCACTATTGACAGCACCATTATCGCCACCCTGTTGATCCGCCGAAACAGCTTCGGCCTTCTCAGGGTCTGACTGACCTACTGGTTTGAAGAAATTTGACAATTTTTTTTCCTCCCTTTTTTCCTCCCCAATTGTACTTGGCCAATTACCCCGCTCTTGTGAGCTGTCCCGGTTGTTGCTCCACGCCCTCTGCCAATCCGGGGAGGGCTCCTCCGATACGTGTAGTCGCCGGTCACTTCTTTTCACCTGACAGTGAGGAGTTTCGCCAGGGGGACTTAGCGCATGGGAGGATCACGATATTCCCCCCAGTTCCCCCTCCCCCCCAAACAGGCACCCCGACCAGCGGACGTGCTAGTGCAGCAACCAGGACACATACCCGCATCCGGCTTCCCACTCGCAGATTGTGTCTGTAGGGACGCCTGACCAAACCTGAGGTAAGACGGGTATTCGAACCGGTGATCCCTGTGTTGATAGGCAATGGAACAGACCGCTACGCTACCCGGACGCCCCACGAAATTCAACAAATTTGATTGTCTTTATGACATTTTACCAGTTTCCTCCATGTCGCTGAGGGTATAACTCAGAGGCCTGCTTGGCTGCTGTGAAAAATTGGACGTCACTGTATTTCCTGCTTTTAAATTCTGATAGAACTGAGATGCTGGTCGTTGGCCCTGCTAGACACAGACTGCAATTTGATCCAGTAATGATAACAATCGACAACTCTGGTGTGTGGCAGCCGAAAATCTTGGTGTTATGTTGGACCCCAATCTTTCCTTTGATAACCACAAGAAGTCACCAAGACTGCCTGTTTTCACTTATGTAACAGCTAAAATAGGCCTTTCCTGTCTATGGCTGACGCAGAGACTCTAATACATGCATTTGTTTCATTCAGACTTGACTACTGTACGGTTCTGTTTTCAGGTCTGCCACCATGCTAGTACTAAAAGTCTTCAGATGGTGCAAGATGCTGCTGCTAGAATCCTAACTAAATCCAGGAGATTTGACCCTATTACACCAATTCTTGCCTCCCTTCATTGGCTTCCTGTCCATGTTAGATCAGACTTCAAGGTGCTTCTGCTGACTTATAAAATCCTAAATGGGCTTGCCCCATCTTACCCGTCTGATCTCCTTAAACTGTACATTCCATCTCGAGCTCTTCACTCTCAAAATACAGGGCTGCTGTGTGTACCCAAAGTTTAAAAAAAAGTCAGCTGGTGGCAGGGCCTTTTCCTATCGGGCCCCGTTCTTCTGGAATAACCTGCCTGCTGCCATCAGAGTCTGTTGAGTCCTTTAAATCCAAACTTACAACTCATCTTTTTGCCTTAACCTACAATTAGTTGTGTTTAAATTAAGCACTTAATGACCTGTGCTGCATGGCGGGTCGGTTTCTGTCTCAAGGAATTTACCAAGCACTGTTCTGCTGACGAGATAATAGATTATAGATTATTGACTATTGCAAACTGTTCTCTTCTCCCACATGCCTTTTCGCTCTCTTAATGATGTCTTCTCCTTACTCTTCTTCTGTGTATGTGGATGGTGTGATATGAGTCTCCCCCATGTGTGATAGTGGTCGCCACCTGGATGCTCCTTGGCATCCTCCTCATCACATTCTTTATATGTCTTATAACTCCATATAATTTTGTTATCCTAATTTAATTTTATATCCTTCTCCCACTCCGACATGTGACTAATGTTTAATCTTGTCTCTTCTCCTGTTGATGTGAATGGTGTGATGTGAGTCTCCCCTGTGTGCATGTGTAGTCTGTCCTATCAGGTCTACATGGTGATGCTGGTCACGTGACCCGGGTCCTAGGCTGTTCCGGTGGCATCTGGACACTGCTTGGCATCCTACTCATCACATTCTTCATATAGTTTATAATTCCATTATAATTCTGTTAACCCCTTTCAGCGTTGTATTGTGTAAATTGTGTAAACGCAACATCCATTGCACGTTGTCCGTCGTGGGAGAGAGATCCCTCCTCTGTTGCTCTCCCTGAGGTTTCTCCCTATTTTTTCTCCCTGTTAAAGGGTATTTTTTTTAGGGAGTTGTTTCTTATCCGATGCAAGGGTCTAAGGGCAGGATGTTGTATTTCTGTAAAGGCCCCTGAGGCAGATTTGTAATTTGTGATATTGGGCTACACAAATAAAATTGACTTGACTTGACTTAACATTAGCTCACGTGATGTGCACAAAACTCACATGCTTCAGGCGTCACTGAGTGACCTGACATATCTCTCTCTCTCTCTCTCTCTCTCTCTCTCTCTCTCTCTCTTTTATTTAAATCCGATTTAAAATGCATCCAAAATAGGCAAACAAGCAATCCACAAGTAACTCCAATGGGAAATAAAAGAAAGACAGATCAGATAACATTAAATATTGCACAAAAATTATTTATAGATTTTGATAGTGACAGAGGAGGTGCCGAATCCAATCAAATAGGTGCTGGTCCCAGTTGAGCCCTGACTGTTAACCTGTGGGAGATAATTGGCCATGATGTGTCTGTCCGTCAGCTTTCTGTCATGTGCGCCAGTATGGCGTGGAACAGACTGGAAGCCGCAGCGTTGAAGCGGCCTGCCGTGACATGGCTGAACAGAGCACAATGGAAACACGAGAAATAAGTTCTGGTGCTTCGTGGAGCAAAGATGTTGGTCCCGGGGCTAAAGTGAACAACCGTCAGTGCCGACAGATGGTGCAGATGACACCAGGGCATAAAGAATAACTTGACAACACTGGCATTTCTCAGTAACCAACCACAGCTGTGTGACTCGGCTGACATTAACGTTGTACCGCAGGACCTTATTCCTCGGGTGAAAGGGAACAGGGTTGGGATTATTCACATGTTCCTGCTGCCATCCATAGCGGAGGGAGTTTCAATAGCAGTGTTGGTACAAGATGGGGACAACATCTTTTCAACAGGAAAATAACCGGTTAAAGTGGCAGTAGGCAATTTTTTTTGCTGTAACGTATCATTAGGAGGTAAATGTTGATTGCTCCGTGTAATGGTTATAGATTCATGACACCACTGGCGTTCAGACTGGTTCCCTATAAACCTCGCTTTCACCGTGCAGCGCTGTCTGCCACTGGGTACAATCTCGCGGGAAAATGAAAGCTCAATTTATGGTACAAAGGGGGCATCCGGGTAGCATGGCAGTCTATTCTGTTGCCTACCAACAAGGGGATCGCCGGTTCGAATCCCCGTGTTACCACCGGCTTGGTCGCGCACCCCTAGAAACACAATAGGCCGTGTCTGCGAGTGGGAAACCGGATGTGGGTATGTGTTCTGGTCGCTGCACTAGCGCCTCCTCTGGTCGGTCGGGGCGCCTGTTCAGGTGGGAATAGCGTGATCCTCCCACGCGCTACGTCCCCCTGGCGAAACTCCTCACTGTCAGGTGAAAAGTGGCTGGCGACTCCACATGTATGGGAGGAGACGTGGTAGTCTGCAGCCCTCCCTGGATTGGCAGAGGGGTTGAGCGCCGACCGGCACGGCTCGGAAGAGTGGGGTGATTGGCCGGATACAATTGGGGAGAAAATCCACACACAAAAAAAATTACGGCACAAAGGAAGTGCGTCAACCATTGCGCAACGAAAATAGGAAGAGGTAGCGCTACGGTTTTTCCCAGTAGCTATTGGTAGCTATCCCCAGTAGCAGAAATGGCGGACCGTGGAACAACCAAAATGACCGTGGAAACTCTGCCTGGCAAGAGAAAAGGAACCCCGTTGATGGAGGAGGCAAAGAAGGCGAAGAGAGTGATAGAAACAGAAGGAAGAGTGAATCTAGGATGATGGAGTGAGCTCCGGTCTTGTATCGAACCCTGACTTGAGAGGGCTCCAAGCCATCCTTCAGTCTGCATTCTTTCTACTGGCTCGGTAAGTAACACAGTCTACCTATTCATTAATACTAGCGCAGGTTTTACTCTGCAGTTATCATAGCACTGAGGTGAGGGGTTTTAGTCCAAATTGGGATTCGTATGGTTGTTTCTTGCTTTGGACGGTAGCCAGGCTGCTAGGAAACAGAAAGCGATCCGGTTGTCTTTGCGACAGCGGCGCAACAATAAAAACACATGGAAACGCTTTTGGGGGGGGGGGTGCTGAAAAGTTGGCTACAGCTGCTTTAAAGAGTGTTTAAGCGCTCTTTC
This sequence comes from Lampris incognitus, assembly GCF_029633865.1. Classification (NCBI taxonomy): domain Eukaryota; kingdom Metazoa; phylum Chordata; class Actinopteri; order Lampriformes; family Lampridae; genus Lampris; species Lampris incognitus. Next base: position 32,679,179 of record NC_079228.1, on the reverse strand, counting down.
ATGAACAGGTGTTGAACATTTGAATACGGAGCCTTGACCAAGTGTAAAGAGGTAATGACAGAAGACAACGCGTGGTTCTGGTTCACGGGGCCCAGATAGCGTCCGGATGTGGGCTACTTCAGCCAATGATGCGGCACTGATGGCCTTCTTCTGGCCCTGACAAAATTGATGTGAGCCTGAAGTGGCCCACATGTATAATAGCAAATATGGCCCAAATGTGGGCCTTTTTTGGCAAAGAGGCGGCGCTCTGGGCAACATGTAATCTGGATGTGACCCTGAAGTGCCCCGTGTGGTAAATGGGGAATATGGCCCAAATATCACAAAACAAATATGGGCCACCTTCGGCAAATATGTGGCACATGCAGCATTCTAAGGGGTATGTGGGCCGGATGAAGTGTCGGGTCACAGGGACGGGTCCGGGTCACAGCAATTTTGCTATCTGGGGAGGGAGATGGAAAGCTGTTTAGCGCAGAGTAATACACAAACAAACAAGAAAGGATAAAGATCTGATTTTCTCACCCGGTCCTCTTTATCATCATGTTTGTTTGCCGTGTTGGGCAGTAGCGTCGTGATTAACTACATTTCTCAGTAGCTGACGGTAGCGTCACTGTTTTCTGAATCAAATAACTTTTCAGTAGTGAAGCTTTTTATTGATAAAGTAGTGCGGTAGCGTCCACACAAACTACATTTCCCCTAACATTTCTCCCCCCTTTTTCTCCCCAATTGGGCTTGGCCAATTACCCCACTCGTCCGAGCCGTCCCGGTCGCTGCTCCACCCCCTCTGCCGATCCGGGGAGGGCTGCAGACTACCACATGCCTCCTCAGATATGTGGAGTCGCCAGCCGCTTCTTTTCACCTGACAGTGAGGAGTTTCACCAGGGGGATGTAGCACGTGGGAGGATCATGCTATTCCCCCCAGTTCCCCCTCCCCTGCGAACAGGCGTCCCGACCTACCAGAGGAGGCGCTAGTGCAGCGACCAGGGGACATACCTACATCCGGCTCCCCACCAGCAGACACGGCCAATTGTGTCAGTAGGGGCGCCTGACCAAGCCGGAGGTAACACGGGGATTCGAACTGGCGATCCCCGTGTTTGGTAGGCAGTGGAATAGACCGCCATGCCACCCGGACGCCCTTCCCAAACATTTCTGAAGCTCAAGCACAGCGGAGCTTTCTGCTGCTGTCTGAAATAAAACTGCTAAGGACCAGTGAGTGACGCCACCGCCACACTCGGACCTATAGCCTGTCACCTGTATGACAGTGGCATCACGTACCAATCCTTGGGCGGATGCCTTCAACTTGTCTGCTGCAGGGGAATACACACACACACAGACACACACACACACACACACACACAGACAGACATACTACGTAGATGAACATACACATCCTGTCGACATCTGCTTTTTGTTATCATGTGAAGCACATGGTTTTTTTTTTCTTGCCAAATTGATTTTAGAGCAGTGAGAGCAGACAGCACAGCTTATTGTTTAATAAACTTTTCTTTTTTTTGCCTGCCCATCCGTTTGACTGGCAGTTTTATTGATCACTGAGATAGCAATGACTTAGAATGAAGTTGATTCGACAAAATAGCTTCGATGTAGTAAAGTACTTTTGCCATGTTGCTGTAGTTTAGCTTCCTACTTTTTTTTTTTAAGCTTTTTTTTTTCCACCTCTTTTTCTCCCCAGTTGTACTTGGCCAATTACCCCCACTCTTCCGAGCCGTTCCGGTCGCTCCTCCACCCCCCCCCCCCCTGCCGATCCGGAGAGGGTTGCAGACTACCACATGCCTCCTCCGATACATGTGGAGTCGCCAGCCGCTTCTTTTCACCTGACAGTGAGGAGTTTCCCCAGGAGGATGTAGCACGTGGGAGGATCACGTTATTCCCTCCAGAACCCCCCGAACGGGTGCCCCGACCAACCAGAGGAGGCGCTAGTGTGGCGACCAGGACACATACCCACATCCGGCTTCCCACCCGCAGTCACGGCCAATTGTGTCAGTTGGGATGCCCGACCAAGCCGGAGGTAACACAGGGATTCGAACCAGCAAGCCCCGCGTTGGTAGGCAACGGTATAGACCGCTACGCTACCCAGACGCCCTCAGCGTCCTACATTACTATGGGGGGTAACCATGGTGAAGCTTCATTTAATGTAGAGTAACTGGTAGCTTAGCTCACTACTCTTTCCAAGTAGCTTGCCCAACACCTTTTTTATTTTTTTTATTTTAATAAATGTATTTCTAGTTTTTCCCCTTATCCCACCCGATTAACCCAACGGCATATGGCCAGAACTCCCCTGGCTCACGTTTCCACAGGAAGGAGATGGTCGTAACACCAGCTTCCTTCAAACTCGTGTCGGCTGCTCTCGCTATTTTACACGCTGAAGCCTCCTCGCATGGATTGCATCACCTTCAGGCCACGAAGGAGGCGTAGGGAGAAAGCTTTCGGTTGCTTGGCTGCAGGCGCCCGGATGGGCCACAGGGGTCGCTGCAGAACGATGAGTCCCCGAATACTACACCGATCTACATCCACTATCCCTCGGGTAAGGGTGGCCTAATGAAGGCCTTACCCCGTGGACGCTCTGGCTGGGACCGGTTACGGCGAGTCTGGGATACGAACCTCCCAGCCACGTGACGAGCGGACCGCAAGAACGGCGGTTTATTCCGCTCCGCCATCAGAGCGGTTGCCCAACACTGTTTGTTTGTTCTTTTTCTATCTTTCCTGTCACCTTCCTGTTATCTCCAGCCGTTACAATACACCAGTTTCAACCCCACCTGGATCTGCAACAGGCCTGCAACACAGCCCTGCCTGGATGAGTACGTCAGAGGGCTGTTTGTACTGTATAGTCCATACATGTGGATGTGCAACATAGAGCAGCCTGTATGACAAGACAGACAAGAAACGGCATTTTCCATTTTTCAGTCGGCTGAAACGGTACCAATTATGTTTGGCTTCATGAAATTATATTTCTCTTCTTATTGCACATAGTTGGCTGGAACCAGTAGGATCAATGCTTATCCAAAACGAATGCATATCATTCACTCAGTGCTTTTTCGTGGAATTTTACCTTTCTTTGCCAACTTTCTTTGAGTCTGTTTTATTTGAGATTTTCCAGATTGCTTTCTTTGACCAGATAATTGGCAAAGCAAACTAATCAGTGCATGTGAGCGAAATCGAAATTTTCAAGCTCAGCCTTTGCAAGCGTGTTCTTTGACATTTTAGACCTGTTTCTACACTCTAATATCAATTAAAAAAAAAATTCAAACAATATACCAGATATTGTTGTTTTCATGCGCTGAAAGTATTCTCAACACAATTTTGTTTTTTCATCTCCCACAATAGCCATCTGATAACCATAAAATAGCGTTGGCTATGTATTTAGAGCACGTATGAAAAGCTCTGTCTCCAAATGTGTAGCTGTTCAGCTGTGTCCTGAGGTCAGTGAAATATTCCTCCACCTCCTCTCCCCCCAGCCGTTTAGATAAGGCAACCTCCAGGAACATTGAAATGACAAGCGTGACAAGTATACTGGTGATCCAAGATCCAAGAGCTGAGGCCCGGGGGGGGGCTGCACCGTATGAAAATGTTCTTCATCCTCGATTCTACCGTACGATCATTTCAAACAACACGATTAAATATTTAAAATAATCTACGACATCCACACCGCCGACAGGGGCAAGAAAAACAGTCCATTATGTCACTTTCGAGCTGCATGGAGGGGAATGTGTCCATTAAAGAGACAGACAGAGAGAGAGAGAGAGAGAGAGAGAGTCAGTCAGTGGACTAAGAAAGAAGAAGTATGGGAGGATGAAGATGAAAAAAGAACAATGTGACTGTATTCCCTTTTGTTAGTGATGGCACAGCCGAAACATCTTTTCTGAAATTGAAGGTGTAGTCATGTCTTTTCATCAGTTCAGGCTGGTGCGTCACAGCCAAGTCCAAGTCCAGTATGTCAGTGCAGGTAGAGTTAAAAAGAGTGGTAATGTCATCAGCACTGACATTACAAGAGTCGTCCAGGGTGTGAAGCACGGAGCCTTTAAAAGCAACAGAAAACCTGAGAACAAGGCAGCGTCACAGTAAATAACAGGCAAATGGTCCGATATACACTACCGTTCAAAAGTTTGGGATCCCCCAAACAATTTTGTGTTTTCCATGAAAAGTCACACTTATTCACCACCATATGTTGTGAAATGAATAGAAAATAGAGTCAAGACATTGACAAGGTTAGAAATAATGATTTGTATTTGAAATAAGATTTTTTTTACATCAAACTTTGCTTTCGTCAAAGAATCCTCCATTTGCAGCAATTACAGCATTGCAGACCTTTGGCATTCTAGCTGTTAATTTGTTGAGGTAATCTGGAGAAATTGCACCCCACGCTTCCAGAAGCAGCTCCCACAAGTTGGATTGGTTGGATGGGCACTTCTTGCGTACCATACGGTCAAGCTGCTCCCACAACAGCTCAATGGGGTTCAGATCTGGTGACTGCGCTGGCCACTCCATTACCGATAGAATACCAGCTGCCTGCTTCTGCTCTAAATAGTTCTTGCACAATTTGGAGGTGTGTTTAGGGTCATTGTCCTGTTGTAGGATGAAATTGGCTCCAATCAAGCGCTGTCCACTGGGTATGGCATGGTGTTACAAAATGGAGTGATAGCCTTCCTTATTCAGAATCCCTTTTACCCTGTACAAATCTCCCACCTTACCAGCACCAAAGCAACCCCAGACCATCACATTACCTCCACCATGCTTAACAGATGGCGTCAGGCATTCTTCCAGCATCTTTTCATTTGTTCTGCGTCTCACAAACGTTCTTCTTTGTGATCCAAACACCTCAAACTTGGATTCATCCGTCCACAACACTTTTTTCCAGTCTTCCTCTGTCCAATGTCTGTGTTCTTTTGCCCATCTTAATCTTTTTCTTTTATTGGTCAGTCTCAGATATGGCTTTTTCTTTGCCACTCTGCCCTGAAGCCCAGAATCCCGCAGCCGCCTCTTCACTGTAGATGTTGACACTGGTGTTTTGCGGGTACTATTTAATGAAGATGCCAGTTGGGGACCTGTGAGGCATCTGTTTCTCAAACTAGAGACTCTAATGTACTTATCTTCTTGCTCAGTTGTGCAACGCGGCCTCCCACTTCTTTTTCTACTCTGGTTAGAGCCTGTTTGTGCTGTCCTCTGAAGGGAGTAGTACACACCGGTGTAGGAAATCTTCAATTTCTTAGCAATTTCTCGCATGGAATAGCCTTCATTTCTAAGAACAAGAATAGACTGTCGAGTTTCAGATGAAAGTTCTCTTTTTCTGGCCATTTTGAGCGTTTAATTGACCCCACAAATGTGATGCTCCAGAAACTCAATCTGCTCAAAGGAAGGTCAGTTTTGTAGCTTCTGTAACGAGCTAAACTGTTTTCAGATGTGTGAACATGATTGCACAAGGGTTTTCTAATCATCAATTAGCCTTCTGAGCCAATGAGCAAACACATTGTACCATTAGAACACTGGAGTGATAGTTGCTTGAAATGGGCCTCTATACACCTATGTAGATATTGCACCAAAAACCAGACATTTGCAGCTAGAATAGTCATTTACCACATTAGCAATGTATAGAGTGTATTTCTTTAAAGTTAAGACTAGTTTAAAGTTATCTTCATTGAAAAGTACAGTGCTTTTCCTTCAAAAATATGGACATTTCAATGTGATCCCAAACTTTTGAACGGTAGTGTACGTGCATCACATAATTCACTGACGCATACACTTAAGCCAAAGGCCAACACAAGGGCCAGTGTGTGACCCTTCTCATGCGTCGGGCCAGTCACCAGCTGAGTGAGATCAAAAGAGTCAATAAGATTTAAAAAATCTTTGACCAGAGGTCTGGTTTCACAACAGACATGGATATTAAAATCACCAAGAGTTAAGAAACTGTCGTAGTTCACTATAGTCCCCGCCAAGTCAAGAAGTGGGAGAGTCAGAGAGATGGAAAAAGTAGACAGGATTACAAGGAGATGCGGCGTAAGGGGGAAGAGAGAGGTGGCGAAGGCAAAGGAACAGGCGTATGGTGAGAGGTATCAGAGGTTGGACATTAAAAAAGGAGAAAAGCACTTGTACCGACTGGCTAGACAGAGGGACCGAGCTGGGAAGGATGTGTAGCAGGTTAGGGTGATGAAGGATAGAGATAGAAATGTGCTGGCAAGCGAGGAGAGTGTGTTGAGGAGGTGGAAGGAGTACTCTGAGGGGCTGAAGAATGAGGAAAAAGAGAGAGAGGGTTGGATGATGTGGGGATAGTGAATCAGGAAGTGTGGTGGATTAGCAAGGATGAGGTGAGGGCAGCTGGGAAGAGGATGAAGAGTGGAAAGGCGGCTGGCCCAGATGACATTCCTGTGGAGGCATGGAGATGTTCAGGGGTGATAACAGTGGAGGTTTTAACTAGATTTCTTAACACAATCTTGGAAAGTGAGAGGATGCCTTAGGAGTGGAAAAGAATCGTACTGGTACCGATTTTCAAGAATAAGGGCGATGTGCAGAGCTGTGGTATCTACAGAGGTATAAAGTTGATCAGCCACAGCATGAAGATATGGGAAAGAGTAGTGGAATCTAGGTTAAGAGGAGGAGAGGTGACGATTAGCAAGCAGCAGTATAGCTTCATGGCAGGAAAGAGCACGACAGACGCGATGTTTACTTTGAGAGTGTTGATGGTGTAGTACAGAGAAGGTCAGAAGGGTACCAGCACAAGTGAAAGTGAAGGTTTACAATATGGTGGTGAGACCAGCTATGTTGTATGGCTTGGAGACAGTGGCACTGACAAAAAGACAGGAGGCAGAGCAGGAGATGGCGGAGTTGGAAGATGCCAAGATTTTCATTGGAAGTGATGAAGGTGGACAGCATTAGTAATGAGTATATTAGAAAGACAGCCCAGGTTGGACAGTTGGGGACAAAGCAAGAGAGGCGAGACTGAGATGGTTTGGACATGTGTGGAGAAGAGATGCTGGGTACATTGGGAGATGGATGAATGATTGATGGATGATGATGGGTTCCATGTTTATAGTGCTTTATCTAGGCCCCCAAAGCGCTTCACAGAGAAGGTGGGGAAACTCACCTCAACCACCACCAATGTGTAGCACCCACCTGGGTGGTGCACGGCAGCCGTTTTGCACCAGAACGCTCACCACACATCAGCTTGAGGTGGAGAGGGAGGAATCGCTGAGTGAATTACACAGGGGGATGATTAGGTGGCCAGATAGAGAGAGCCAAGTTGGGAATTTTGCCAGGACACCGGGGGACTCCCCACTCTGCGATAAGTGCCATGGGATCTTTAATGACCACAGTGAGTCGGGACCTCGGTTTTAACGTCTCATCTGAAGGACGGCGTCTGCTACAGCACAGTGTCCCCGTCGCTGCACTGGGGCACTGGGATTTTGGTTGTTGTTTTGTTTTTTGGATCAGAGGGAAGACTGTCCCCTACTGGCCCACCAATACCACTTCCAGCAACTCAGTTTTCCCGGGAGGTCTCCCATCCAAGTTACGAGCCAAGTCCATACCTGCTTAGCAGCTGTCATTTGGCAGAGTCAGGGTACATGTTGATATGGATGCCGGCGAAGGAGGGTGCTGAAGATGGAGCTGCCAGGCAAGAGGAAAAGAGGAAGGCCAAAGAAGAGGTTTATGGATGTGGTGAGGGAGGACATGCAGGTTGTTGGTGTGACACAGGAAGATGCAGAGGACAGGAAGAGATGGAAACAGATGAGGCAACCCCTAATGGGAGCAGCCGAAAGAAGAAGAATCTCCTCAGGCATCAACCTCAATGAGAGGAGGAAGTCAACTTTTCACAGGTGAGCAGTCAATGAAATGAGTTTGAAGCTTTGCCCTCGTCTTATAGTTAGTACTGTGGCCCTGTTTGCATGTTTGTGGTAGAGAAGGTGTCAGCAGGGGTGGATGAGGGAGGGAAAAAATGCTCAGGAATATTGACACTGAGTTCCATTATGTCAATGAATGTTTTTTTGACTTTATAACTTATGTAGGACGCTCATGAGGAAGTCGGGTCCAGTTTGTTCCTTACAGCAATACAGACCACAACCGTCTTGAAATGTTTAAGGTTTCACCCAAAAATTATACATTCTTAAGCTTTTTTATTTACGTTTCATGATTGTTTTTGTAACACACGGTGCCTTACATGGCGTTTGTAGTGTAATCCATGACTTTGCTTGGTCGGCAGGATGCTTCAGGAGGTTTCTGGTAACACGGTGGACGGTTGTATGGTATGTTTCATTTTGCATCCCTCTCTTTCCTTTACAGTCACTAAAGCACAAAAACACACAAGTACAACGCAGACACCTTTCTGTGTTGCTGTTTTTTCACGCTTCTCCCACATTCACATGGACAATTATCTTTTCTCGATGGAGATGAATGCATTCACATCTAAATTTCTAAGTTAAGTGAAGCCGGCGAGTAAAATTCCATCGTAATTGATATGCACGATGAGAAAAACTGCAAAAATAAGACCCAGCTTGTAAAAAAAAAAAAAAAAAAAGCAGAAATATTCCTTTAACTTTTCACTGTTTTCAAAATAATAAGGCCAGCCCTTGAAAAGTGAGTCGATGCTGAATGGCGTCACACTGAAACTATGGATGCCAGTGAACCGTATCCTGAGGTGTAGACTGCTGTATATGAAAACACCTCAACATCGGAAAAATATGGTAAATTCTGTTGATCTTTATCTTGATAGGCATCCAGTTCGCACGGATGTATGAACATTTTCAAGTCTCACAATCTGCCTCATTTGCATATCCTCTCTCGGCTACATCCCTCTGAAGTGTGTGCGGTGTGTGTGTGTGTGTGTGTGTGTGTGTGTGTGTGTGTGTGTAGTTTTGAGAATAAAATAAATAAATAAATAAACCCACCAAAAAATAAAAGAGAGGGAGAAAAAAAAAACACCAAAAAAAATCAAACGGTTTTTAGACAGGCATACAGCGTGTACCTTTTACTCATTCACTCACACACACTCTGCAGGCCTCTTCAAAGCCTCGCTGCCGACACTTGAAATTCTTTCCTGGGGTGTCAATAAAAAATATATATAAAAAAAAAAAAAGCCGAAACAACAAACAAGATCTCTTACGCTCCTCTTTAATACCGCAAATGTTGTGATTCCACTAAAAGGGAGAAATGTCCCGGCGGAGGAGAGGAAACACCAACGGGAAACATGGCTTCCTACTTTGGTGAGAGCTCACCCCGGTTGTGCCGTCTTGGTGTCGGCCGGTGGCACGAGGCCGGCGCCTGCAGAGCTCGAGGGGAAGCCTTGATTACTGTGCTTAATTAGTCCGGCTTCCTTAAAGTTGCACATTATATCCTTTGCACCGGGATCAAACAAAGCGCAGTACGTCCTCGTGCCGCGTAATGCGTTTCAGTTCCTACACAGCTTTAAAAGATCAGCTTTCTCCTCTTGTTTTAAGTCTCATATGCTCATTTCAAGATATGTCTATTAAAATGCTATTACCGCACCGAAGTTATTTGCTTGTTTCACGTTTTTGTCATCTTTGTTAAGAGATACTGAGGGTCTGAGGACAGGATGTTGTGTTGCTGTAAAGCCCCTTGAGACAGATTTGTAATGTGTGATACTGGGCTACCTGTGATGGCCTGGCGGCCTGCCCAGGGTGTCTCCCCGGGGGCCTGCCGCCCAGTGGCTGCTGGGATAGGCTCCAGCATGGCCCCGCGACCCTGACAGCAGGATCAGCGGTTCAGATAATGGATGGGTGGATGATATTTGGCTATACAAATAAAACTGACTTGACTTGTTATAAGGATTTGCCACTAAACAGAAATAAAGATCTTAAAACAAGAAACTTGACTTGAGACTTTGTTTAATCTTTCTTTTTTCTTTTTCTTTTTAGAGTAAATGTCTTGTAACAAGTCCCGATATCATGAAGGAAGTGCACTTTCTAGAAACAAGCAATGTTCTCTGCCAGTGGGGGGAGAACATTTTGCCAGCAACATCTTGAAATAAGCATATGAGACTTAAAATAAGATAAAATACCTTTAATAAGCTGGTCTTTTTTTTGTTTTTTTTGCAGTATACCTAATTTTGCAAGACTTGTTTGCTTTAAGGAAGGAGGAGAAGGTTTCCAAGCAACGAAACCGTCTAGTAATGAATACCCATGGTACTTGCTTATGTATGGCACTGTGTCCAATGGGGGATTTGCGCCCTTCCATCCTCCTTTTTAAAAAAAAATTTTTTGGGGGGGGGGGGGTTGGTTTGAGTCTGTCTCTTAAGATGTCTATGCATAGCACAGCCGAGAGAGAGAGAGAGATGCGAGGAGCTCTTGCCCTATATAAAAGTCCCCGTGGGAAGGGTTGAGAATCTTTGATTCTCTTTGAGTAGGCATTTTGTCATGTTTTATATCATTCAACTGATAAAACACAAGTCCTTGACTAAAGACTTGAACTCCCTCAAGACTCGTGCTCTACACGGACGGCATTTGTTTGCTGTAGACAATGTTTCGCTGCCTCCCCCATTTACTGTACAGCTACCTGAGGCACCGCTGTTTCTCTAAAGATATATTACAGAATATTGAAGCTACCCGGAAACATGATCGTGGATGCATTTCTATTGTCAAGGCTCAACTCCTCTTTTTTCTTCTTCTATGGGACTAATTGTCCTCATGAGAACGTTTGAGATCAGTGACAAGTGCAGAGAAAGCAGAAGGCAAACTATCTGTGGAGAACTGCTGATCTCTGAATAAAAGCCTGGTAGAAGTGTACGGTTAAAACACACGAGCCAAATGGAAATGCTACATCTGAGGTGGCATTACGGTCAGCCATGTTTTCAGATGTTTAGTGGAGAGACCTGAAGAGCAGCTAAACCTGACGATATTTTTGCTATTTTGCTACCATCTAAAGCGGCCCTGAGTCACCACTGACAAAACTATCGACTGTTATCAATATTTGCTCATTGTCACTACTAAATCAAACGGATCCATCATGGATGTTATTATCTGCAGTTGTGTTTATCCTGCGATGCTTACACCACTTTATCTGAAGATTATCCCAACAGTAACTGATGGTTTTTCACCTTTAAATGGTCGCAAAATCACAAAAGTGATTTTTGAGCTCTTCCGGCAAGTCTCTGCAAAACCTGCAAGGGCCAAGTCACCTTTAACCTTGACATCCGCGGGGTGGTCCCTCTGTACATCCTCTACCTTGAGCAAATCAATGAAATATTAGCACCCTGTTTTGTTTTACATGAGACAACACAGCGCTTCTAGGGACTGCATATGTATGGCCTTATTATACAGCTGACAGGTGACTCCCTACCGCCAAACACCAACGGTTCTATCGCCTCCCGGCTCGCTATCTCTCAGGCATATTTACAAGGGGAGCATGGGGTGGAGGGGGGGGAGTTTTATTGTTAAGTGGACCTGGACACCGTAAAGAGCCGAGAGCTGCTGTTTAACAGGACTATTAACAGTGAGATGGGAGATCGATACAGCAAGGTAGAGAGGAGGTGCGTCTCTGTCAATGTGATGTGTAGTTAGCACCCGATAGTTGAGGGACCTGGCCTCATTCCAGTTCCCCGACCTCATAACGTACTCTGCTCCACAGTCAGAAATAAGCCAAGTCTCCTTCTAGAGATTTAAAGCCTGCGATTATTAAAAAGAGAAGAAAAGACTGTTACAAGATCTGTATATAATAATACCAATAGTTTTTGGTGTTTTGTTGTTGTTCCCCCCCTCCCCCCTTTTCTCCCTAATTGTACTTGGCCAACTACCCCACTCTCAGAGCCGTCCCGGATGCTGCTCCACCCCCTCTGCCGGTCCGGGGAGGGCTGCAGACTACCACATGCCTCCTCCCATACATGTGGAGTCCCCAGCTGCTTCTTTTCACCTGACAGTGAGGAGTTTCACCAGGAGGACGTAGCGCGTAGGAAGCTCACACTATTCCCCCCAGTTCCCCCTCGCCCCTGAACAGGCGCACCGACCAACCAGAGGAGGCGCTAGTGCAGCGACCAGGACACACACCCACATCCGGCTTCCCACCTGCAGACACAGTCAGCTGCGTCTGTAGGGATGCCCGACCGAGCCGGAGGCAACACGGGGATTCGAACCGGCGATCCTCGTGTTGGTAGGCAACGGAGTAGACCGCTACGCCACCCGGACAGCCACCAATGGTTTTAAGGTTCAATGCATGTCTTGCATCGCTGTTTGTGTCTCCAAAATTAGAAATGTACTACAGCATCCGCTGCAATACATTAGACTGAAGAAGTCAGTTAGATGAGTGATGAACTGATTCAGCTTTACGTGATTTCCTTACATGGCTTGTTGAGCGTGTGTACAGATCCTATACGGCACAGTGGAATTCCAGGGTATGAAAGTCAATACAAATGTAAAGACACCATTTTATAGTTTATAATAGGTTGCGTGATGTTTAATTCCTTGACTGAATATCAGAAAGAAACAAAAAGCCACTTTATTCTGTCATTGTATTCTTACAATGAACTTGTCCTCTGCATTTAACCCATCCTATTGTATAGGAGCAGTGGGCAGCTGCAGCGTCCGGGGACCAACTCCAGTTCTTCTTTCCACTGCCTTGCTCAGGGGCACAGGCAGGAGTATTAACCCTAACATGCATGTCTTTTTGATGGTGGGAGGAAACCCACACATGCACGGGGAGAACATGCAGACTCCACACAGAGGACCCGGGCTGGCCTGGGGTTCGAACCCAGGGCCTTCTCGCTGTGAGACGGTGCTAACCACTGGACCACCCCAGGTTATAATATTCACACGAGATCAGCCAAGGAATCGCTAATTAGCCTATCCAATTCCAATTTGAATGCATCATCGCCATTAAATCAAGGGTGTGGGTTGCTCATACGTAGATATTAATTATTAGCTGATAACAAAGGCTTCGTTTGTGTCCGGCACGTCTTAAGGAATAACCTCCCGCACAGCTGTCTCGACATGTATGCTGAGCTCACCTCAACATGTGTTGAGCCCGTGCCAAAAACCAAAAGGAGATAATGGCGTCTCCCGCCCAAAAAGCAAGGGGAACTGTGTGCGCTAGTAAAAGTGTCCTGCAATGCCCTGGCCAGAACCTCAATTGTTCCGCCGTGTAGATCCGGTTTTTAAGGGCTTGACATTGCAAAGAGATCAGAATGAGTTGGGCTCATCAGTTTGGGGGGGCTGCCAGTAATTTAAACATGGTGCCCCCCACCACCACCACTTGGGGGCGCCAGTGATGCTGCTCTAAAGGAGAGGGCGGGAAAATGTAGTAACTTTAAAGACCAAAAAAACAAAACATTCACAGCTGGCCATGCTACTGTCAGCATTGTCATTAAATATATAGCCATGTGTGGTACGGTGTAGATACTGTACGGTATTTTATAACATGATTATTTCTTCACTTGGCATTTCTGCAGCACCTTTGCATTAGCTAGCTAGCGTATACAATGGTGAGACGTTACTAGCGTTAGCGCATTCAGGAAAGTCACCCAAAGCTGGTGCCAACACAATGCTTGTTGTAATATTTAAACGATCGTCAGCAGTTCCTGCTGTTCGCCTATAGTGGTCACTAGAGAGTTTTGGGTTTTTTTTTTACTGATTGTGCCTTTAACCTCACCACGGGCGAAACTAACTACAAGGGGCAGCAGAACCCGCTGCTCATCTTAGGCTGCTTTTGGGGTGAGCGGTGGGAAGTGGAGAGATCTTGGGATGGGGCAGAGTGATGGAGGTTTTTATCCAACCTGTCATTGGCTAACAGACTGACGTACAACATGGATTTGGACTTTGTGGCGTTCCACATTTGTCAAATCTGCCATTTTTCTGATCAAAGTGCGGGAAGGCCACACACAGGCGAGGTTCAAACGAAACTTGAAGCATATGGGAAAGACTCCATGTGAGAAAATGAATTTTCTCGGTGCCCTGTGTTGGCGCTCCACGTTCACCAGCTGTTTCTCTCCTCTTCTTTTTTTTCCTGGGATTTTTGCAATGATCGAGGGTTAGAAGAATGCATGTCAAAACATGCTTCTGCACACATCTCTGTGATGCACACAGCAAAGCAACTTAACATTCCTTCTCTTTTCAGTCATTCAGTTCTGTTTTTCACGACAAAATATTGTTTAACGCACTCCGAAGCGTGAAGGACAAACCCTGGCAGTTGTGAAATAGTGACTTATAGGCTTTCCACTGACCCTTTAAGTCGTGAATGGACCGTGTGTGTGTGTGTGTGTGTGTGTGTGTGTGTTACGTATTTGTTTGGAAGATGGAAATGTTTGACAGTCGCTCGAGACCTCTGGTTTAGTAGAAAATCAAAACGTGGACATATGTATAATAGAGATACTTTAGGGCCCTTGCATTATATTCTTGATAAATCTGATAAAGACATTATACCTTATAAGTTGGAGATCAGAAAGCTCACCATCACAAAAGCACTGGCTGAATGAACTTTCATCATATTGCACTCCAGAGGAGAGTCTGTACAATGTCAGGAGGAAACCTGCAGTATTTAATACAATTTGGGGCTCCTTCTTGGACCTCCTCCCTTCAGCAAACCCACTTAGTTGATTCACTTATAGGAACTGCTGTTTTATGTTGTTTTTCCTTAACATATCCGTAAAGGACTTGAAGTTGTGAATGATGTTGAGCATCGTACCATTCTTGGGATGGGGTGGGTGGGTGGGAGGGTGTGTTTGTTTTGTTTTGTTTTGTTCTTTCCCCTTTCTCTGTATCCCCCCCCCCCCTATATTTTCTGTTGTATGATGTACTTAAAGCAAAAATGACAATGCACTTGTTTGGTGCGTTGTCAATAAATACATCTTCTTTTTATTTTTTAAAGACCGTATGACAAAATGGTCACAGCGTGTTAAGCTAGCCTGTCATAGCCACAAGTGAGGAAAAGCAAGCTTGGTAGTCTTAAACGTCTGTCCCGCCGTACTGATAGTATAACACCTGTATGTCCATCCATCCATTATCTGAGCCGCTTATCCTGATCTCAGGGTCATGGAGATGCTGGAGCCTATCCCAGCTGTCATTGGGCAGCAGGCAGGGAGACACCCTGGCCAGGCCGCCAGGCCATCACAGGGCCCACACACAGGGAGGAAACCGGAGCCCCAGGAGGAAACCCACACAGACACGGGGAGAACATGCAAACTCCACACAGAGGACGACCCGGGACGACCCACCAAGGTTGGACTACCCCGGGGCTCGAATCCAGGACCTTCTTGCTGTGAGGCGACCGCGCTAACCACTGCATCGCCACCGTGCCACCCCACAAAAGACAGCACCTATGTGTCATCATGAAATAACGGAATGATATCTATCTTCCTCACAGAGAATCTAACGGAAAGGATTTTTAAACACCATTTTTCAGCCCTGGATCACGTCGTGCACGCCATTGCCGTTGTGAAGTATGTCAGCTTTTTTGACCACATTTTAGGGCCGCCAACGCAAGACTTATTACTTAGAAACTCTTTCCTTTTTTTCAGATCAACACTCCTTACATTTTCATCCTCTCTCGCGTTGAGAGATCATTGGCCACAATCTTCTGTCTTCCCCGGTGACTTGTGTATTTGCTGAATGAATTCATTTGTAGTCAAGTCAAGTTTATTTATATAGCACTTCTAAAACAACCACAGATGAACCAAAGTGCTGCTCAAGCTTAAAATACAATACAAAATAAGTGACACATATGAATATAAAACGATATGTAAAGAAATCATAATAAAATAGAAAATATAGACAATAGAGCATGAGAGTAAAAGTATATTTGCACAATAAAATCATGGTGGCAAGCTCAACTTGAATTGAATGCCAGCGAGAAGAGGGAAGGTCTTTAACCAAGATTTGAGAGTCTCCAGGGTCCGAGCAGATCTTATGTGTACTGGTAGATTGTTCCAGAGATCAGGGGTGAAGTAAGTACGAGGTAATGTAGCGAATCTTGGGGGCAGTCCGGGAGACCGTCGCCACGGCCGGGACGCGAACCTGTGTCTCCTGCACCGCAAGCGACGACGTTAACCAGTCGACTGGAGGGTCCGACCCGTTCTTCAAGGACCAACGTGTCTACTTATCCATGCACGTTACAGTAATTTATACAGTTTTTTTAATCACCATTCCATCTTCAACACAGCTCAATGAGATGTGGAAGGTGAGTTAATATGGCCTATGTGCAAAATGGACATCATAACTATGTGAATTAATAGATAACCTGGTGTCTTTACAGTCATTCAGGGTCATCCTGTCCCTCAGGCATGTTTAGTTGTAGTAAATATTGTAACGTGCATGTATAAGAAGACACGCTGGCCGCTGGCTAACGGGTCTGACCCTTTAGTCTAGCGGTTAGCGACGTCTCCTGCGGTGCGGGCGGTACGGGTTCGCCTTCCGGCCGCGGCAGTTCCTGTGGTTGCGTTGTCCCCCGAATTCGCTACGATATGTTACACAACTAATAGTTATTTCTGCCAGTTGTTTTTTTCTTTATTAATCAATTAATCATTTAGTCCATAAAATGTCAAAAATAGTGACAAATGGCACCACAATTTCCCAGAGGCCAACTTGATGTCTTACAACTGCTGATTAGTCTGACCAGCAGCCAAAAAACCCTCCAGTATTCCGTTTATAATGCTACGAGCTGGAGAAAGGACAGCAAATCTTACCAGCAAATGTATTTTTACTTGGAAAACGACGAAGCCATTACCAACATTATAATGTGTGCGTGCGTGTGTCCGTATAACTAATCAAGCTTTCAAATTGAATATTAGTGTAAACTACTAATAAGACACGTTAGCCCCTCGCTAACGGTTCTGACGCTTTAGCCGAGCGGTTAGTGACCACTCCTTGTAGTGCATCATACCTCGTATCGAATCCCGCATCGGGCAAAAATATAACCGGTTGAGTTTCAGCAATTTCAACTCATCGCTGACTGGGTAAACTTTTATATAAAAAAAGCTTTTAGGAGACCAGTGTTAAAAAGTTGTTTTTTTTTGCAGTGTGTGTGTGTGTGTGTGTGTGTGTGTGTGTGTGTGTGACGACCATGGATAAGTAGATTCGCCAGCCAGTTTGCTAACGGGTCGGACCCTTTAGCTGACTGGTTAGTGTAGTGACCCGGGCTCGCTTCCCGGCTCTCCTTGAAATCGCTATACCGGTGTCAGAAGTGGGACGGCGAGGCCATCGGAAGCGCCTGCGCCCAAAGGCGTGAGGGAGCTGATGTAGCCCAGTCCATATGTACTTCATGTTATCTTTATTTTCCTCTCTGGGTGAACGTTCTCAAAACCTGTGTGTAAGATTTTTCCGTTATAGTCTGTATGTCGCCAACTTTCTGTTTAACGAACGAACACGTACTTCCGGTTTAGCAAGGGGGACTTCAATTAGTGACACACAAGAGACGCGGGAGTGACGTGGCGGCGAATTCGTGGCGGAAGTTGAGCAGCGCTTGTAAACGGCGGGACATGTTGTGACGCCCTGTTCCTTGGTAAGCTAGCGCGTTTAAAAGTACACATTTTCCTGGCTTAAACGGTATGGAAATGTAACAATAGATAGTTGCTAACATGTTCTGAGTTTTGCCGTTGGTTTTGGTCGGTAAAAACGGCCATTAAATCCTGTTAAGTCTGTCGGGAGATTTTACCCATTTACATATATTCATTCCCCGACTCGCTGTAGGGGAATGAGAGACAGCCTGCCCGCCTGCCGCTGTGTGTGACTTGACTGCGCCCCCCCCCCCCCCAGGCTCCATTCTTTAGGTGCGTTATGGTGTTAAATTGTTATTTGTTATATTCTTGTGTACTTTTATCGAAGGACTGCACTGAATGAGTAGCCTAACCTAGTGTAAACTACTAATAAGACACGTTAGCCCCTAGCTAACGAGTCTGTCCTTTTAGCCGAGCGGTTAGTGATGTCGCCTTGTGGTGCAGTATAACCATATCGAATCCCGCACCGGGCAACAAAATAACCGGTTACATGTAACCGGTTACTTTTTTCTTATTAGTAGTTTACAATAGTTTTACTTATTATTTTCGTTTTTGCTTTTACTTTAACTGCTGATTTCAAATACATGTGTACAACCACTGTAAGGGCAAACATTCTTTTAGTGTGCCCATAGTTTATTGATAGTTGTGTTTTGTTATATGTATATTAATTAAAAAAAAGAGTTGAGCAGCTCTTATAAATGGGGAATGAGACAGCCTGCCACTGTGTGTGAATTGACTGTGCCCCATGCTACTTTCTTTAGAATAAATGTGCAGATCCTGATTCCTGATGTGACTGGTGTTCTTCAGTCTGTGAGCAACCTTCTAGCAGCTGCTACATAAAACTGGTGCCGCCCGTGACCCGGAGCCATTGGTCAGCTGCTACACCGACATGCTGAAAGCGCGGTTCCGGAAGGAGGTGGGTAGTGTTAACGACCACGGATGTGTAGACTCACTAGCCCGTTGGCTAACTGGTCGGACCCTTTAGTTGACTGGTTGACTGGAGGTGCGGGTGACCCGGGTTTGCGTCCTGGCTGCAGCGGTTCCCGGCTGCCCCCTGAATTCGCTGCATATACGTATATATGTATGTATATACGTATATGTCAGTGGCGGCTGGCCAGTACAGGGCACTGGGGCGCCGCCCCTTCAAATATCATGAGATGGAAATCTACTTAAACATGTTAAATATAATTTAGTTGTATAATGCAAATTATTATGAGATAAAAGTGTTTTTCAGTCTGTGAGCGCCCGTCAGCAGCCATTGAATATTGGTTCCAAATGGTATTTGGTTGATTTCTGTCTGAATACATATACTTCTGGGTGAGGGGTGTCGGCCAAATGATACCTTACGTAAGCCCTCAAACTTTTGGCGAGCAGGTGACCTGAGGCTACTGTCTAACTGGTTTCTTCAGATTTTCCATGTCTGGGATCTTCCATTCCCAGACACTCCCTTTTTTATTGGCAGCGAATTGGTATTGTTTTAATGTTTTTTGATCTAATGTAATTGGACAGTCCTCGTGGCTGTCAATCATGTTCCCATCCACCATGACAACTCGTCTCAACTGTCAATCATCCATCGTCTACGAACCCTGATAAAATCTATAGCCTATATAATAACTCTGTGACTGTGTGGACATTAAAGCAGCTGTCAGGTGTACTGCACCAAGGGTAAATTGTGCCCCCCCCCCCAAATTTTTTAGCACCAGCCACCACAGATATATGTATATATACATATACGGTGGCGCAGTGGTTAGCGTGGTCACCTCACAGCAAGAAGTTCCTGGGTTCGACCAACCGTGGGCGTCGTCCTGTGTGGAGTTTGCATGTTCTCCCTGTGTCTGCGTGGGTTTCCTCCGGGTGCTCCAGTTTCCTCCCACAGTCCAAAAGACATGTAGGTCAGGTGAATCGGCCATACTAAATTGTCCCTGTGTGTGTGTGTGTGTGTGTGTGTGTGTGTGTGTGTGTGTGTGTGTGTTGGCCCAGTGGTGGACTGGCGGCCTGTCCATGGTGTCTCCCCGCCTGCTGCCCAATGACTGCAGGGATAGGCTCCAGCATCTCCGTGACCCTGAGAGCAGGATAAGCGGTTTGGATAATGAATGAGTATATATAAGTAAGGTAACGCTTGGAATTTGAAAATACTTATTGTGTTTTACTGTGGCAATCAGTGCACATTGGTATCGAGTATCAACTCATTTAACGTCAGCTCCTTAAATATACCACAATGCAATAAATACATTTCCGGGAAGACAAGCCCAAAGATAAACAATGTAGATTACAATTAACCATCTGTCTGTGAGTACAGTGACATACGTGAGCAATCTACCACATCAGCTTTTTACAAAGCCAACACATCTGTAAAAACAAAAAGAAAAGATGAGCAGGATAGGAAAGGCTCCCCTGACAGAGCGAATATACAGTAATCCCTTTCATGTCACCAATTATGCTCCTCTCTCCCACCGCAGCAAACTATTTTCTTTGCAACTAAATAAAGTGAGGGAGAAATGAGTAACCGGCTTTGATGCGTAGGCTAAACCTCATATTATCACCTTGGGGTTAGACATTCACTGTTTTCCTTCTCAAGCCTGAGAAATTGCAAGCAGTGTGAAATGAGCAAGTCAGAACAGAAACAATGGGTGCAGGAATATCTCTCTTTAGATTGCAATCAATAGAGGAAAGGTAGAGGGTATGATGCAGTTTTTATTATGCTTTCTCTGAGAAATGCACTGGAGAATGCAATCATGCAAAATGCAGAGACGTACAAGGACAGACCTGGTAAATGTAACTCTTCACATAACTCTACACAAGCAACAAAGGAAAGGTAAAATTTTACATGCAGTAGTACAGACTAGGGGCTCTAGTTTCTGGACGGCACAAGGTCGGCGGTAGTGCTAACGCGGGTGTAGTGACAATTTTGTTGGGCGCAAGGTGGGTTTTCTCTCGCCTGGGCATGTTTGTTAATTTCCAGGCTCGCCATGACATCGCTTGCGCAGAAATGAGCATAGGGGTGCAGTTGAGGGTGTGTCAGTCAAAATCAGCTGACAGTGCTAGTTTGGTGTCAAATAAAACCACATATTATGCCTGTGCGGCGGCACGGTGGCACAGTGGTTAGCGCAGTCGCCTCACAGCAAGAAGGTCCTGGGTTCGAGCCCCAGGGTAGTCCAACCTTGGGGGGGGGGGGGGTCATCCAAGGGTGGCGCAGTGGTTAGCATGGTCGCCTCACAGCAAGAAAGTCCTGGGTTCGAGCCCCGGAGTAGTCCAACATTGGGGGTCATCCTCTGTGTGGAGTTTGCATGTTCTCCCGTGTCTGTGTGGGTTTCCTCCGGGTGCTTCGGTTTCCTCCCACAGTCCAAAGACATGTAGGTCAGGCGAATCGGCCGTTCTAAATTGTCCCTAGGTGTGAATGTGTGTGTGTTGGCCCTGTGATGGCCTGGTGGCCTGTCCAGGGTGTCTCCCTGCCTGCTGCCCAATGACTGCTGGGATAGGCTCTAGCATCCCTGCGGCCCTGAGAGCAGGATAAGCGGTTTGGATAATGGATGGATGGATGGATGGATTACGCCTGCGCCTCTGCCTAGTCAGACCACATCTTAGCCCAGACGCAGTCGTTGTGTGGTAGTTTCCGGGCTTTAGGAGAAGGTGCACTAAAGCATAGAGTTATCCTAAATCACAGACGCCATGGGTGTCGGGTAATGTAGCGGTCTATTCTGTTGCCTGCCAACATGCGGCTCGCTGGATCACATCCCTTTGTTACCTCTGGCTTGGTCGGGCGTCCCTACAGACACAATTGGCCGTGTCTGTGGGTGGGAAGCCGGTTGTGGGTATGTGTCGTGGTCGTTGCACTAGCGCCTCCTCTGGTCGATCGAGGCGCCTGTTCGGGGGGTAGGGGGAACTGGGGGGAATAGCGTGATCCTCTTCGAATGAATTCACGGTGTCTACTTTCGTTAGGCACCACTGCTTCGGTGCGCTGTGCATGTTAGCCATGTTAGCGATAGCTTCCCGGTTCGTGCTTAGACATAGAGATAATCTACAGTGTGGCTCACAAGAGTATGAATGCGCCGGACGTCCGCACTGGTAATCGTCTAAGAGCATAAGTTCGTTAAACGCTGCCACCGCACCAGTATATAGTGATGACACTCACAAAGCCATAGACACGATCCAGTAAGTGCATAGACGATTTTACTGAATGACATCAAGGTAACAGATAGACGTACACAACCAAGTAACCCAGAAGTACACAATACATCCCTGGCGGAGCCTACGTAATGATTACATCAGGGCGTCAGCTGGAGGCAAAACAAAGCCAGAAGAGGTAACGTTAAATACGAATCACGTCCTCAGGCAAGCGTACATCATCTAGCTATCGTTAGCGAACACGTGTTCGTGCTGTGTTTTTGGGTGTCAGAATTGAAGAAGTAATAAACTAAACTTGAAGTTTTATCACATACCCGCTGCCTCTCCGAGTCAAAAAGATAAAAGAGAACTGTGGTTAAACGCGATAAGACGAAAGGATTGGACTGAGGAGATCATCAAAAATGCTCATGTTTGTAGCGCACACTTCATATCAGATAAGGAAGGTAACGTTAAACTATACTTTTGTCTGTTGTAGGTATGGATAGTTGCTTCCAGCTAAGCTCCGCCGACCAAAAACGTCACTGTGTTTACTAACAGAAAAGGAGTCTATCTACAGTGCATCCGGAAAGTATTCACACCCCTTCACTTTCCCCATATTTTGTTATGTTACAGCCTTATTCCAAAATGGATTAAATTCCTCTTTGTTCTCATCAATCTACACACAATACCCCATAATGACAAAGCGAAAAAGGTTTTGTAGAAATTTTTGCAAATTTATTAAAAACAAAAACTGAAATATTGCATGTACATAAGTATTCACACCCTTTACTCAGTACTTGGTTGAGGCACCCTTGGCAGCGATTACAGCCTCAAGTCTTCTTGGGTATGAAGCTACAAGCTTGGCACACCTATATTTGGGGTATTTCTCCCATTCTTCTCTGCAGATCCTCTCGAGCTCTGTAAGGTTAGATGGGGAGCGTCGCTGCACAGCTATTTTCAGGTCTTTCCAGAGATGTTCAATGGGGTTCAAGTCTGGGCTCTGGCTGGGCCACTCAAGGACATTCACAGACTTGTCCCGAAGCCACTCCTTGGTTGTCTTGGCTGTGTGCTTAGGGTCATTGTCGTGTTGAAAGGTAAACCTTCACCCCAGTCTGAGGTCCTGAGTGCTCTGGAGCAGGTTTTCATCAAGGATCTCTCTGTACTTTGCTCCATTCATCTTTCCCTCGATCCTGACTAGTCTCCCAGTTCCTGCCGCTGAAAAACATCCCCACAGCATGATGCTGCCACTACCATGCTTCACTATAGGGATGGTATTACCAAGGTGATGAGAGGTGCCTGGTTTCCTCCAGATGTGACATTTGGCATTCAGGCCAAAGAGTTCAATCTTGGTTTCATCAGACCAGAGAATCTTGTTTCTCATGGTCTGAGAGTCCTTTAGGTCTTTTCTGGCAAACTCGAAGCGGGCTGGCATGTGCCTTTTACTGAGCAGAGGCTTCCGTCTGGCCAATCTACCATAAAGGCCTGATTGGTGGAGTGCTGCAGAGATGGTTGTCCTTCTGGAAGGTTCTCCCATCTCCACAGAGGAACGCTGGAACTCTGTCAAAGTGACCATTGGGTTCTTGGTCACCTCCCTGACCCAAGGCCCTTCTCCCCCAATTGCTCAGTTTGGCTGGGCGGCCAGCTCTAGGAAGAGTCCTGGTGGATCCAAACTTCTTCCATTTACAAATGATGGAGACCACTGTGTTCTTCGGGACCTTCAAAGCTGTAGAAATTTTTTTTGTACCCTTCCCCAGATCTGTGCCTCAATACAATCCTGTCTCGGAGGTCCACAGACAATTCATTTGACTTCATGGCTTGGTTTCTGCTCTGACATGCACTGTAAACAGTGGGACCTTATATAGACAGGTGTGTGCCTTTCCAAATCATGTCCGATCAATTGAATTTACTACAGGTGGACTCCAATCGAGATGTAGAAACATCTCAAGGATGATCAGTGGAAACAGGATGAACCTGAGCTCAATTTTGAGTGTCAAAGCAAAGGGTGTGAATACTTATGTACATGCAATATTTCAGTTTTTTATTTTTAATAAATTTGCAAAAATTTCTACAAAATCTTTTTCACTTTGTCATTGTGGGGTATTTTGTGTAGATTCATGAGGAAAAAAAAGGAATTTCATCCATTTTGGAATAAGGCTGTAACATAACAAAATGTGGGGAAAGTGAAGGGGTGTGAATACTTTCTGGATGCACTGTACTTTCCTTGTTGCTGGCCAATGTAGTATATTCTGCTATATTCATATTCAGGCATACATGTGACCCTTATCTGTCACTCACAACGAGTGCAAAAGTAGCATATGGCCAGACTCCCAGGCTGTGCTAGATACTACAATACGGTAAAAAATTGTGAGGGAGAAGACAACATGAGTTTTAAAGGAGGAACACTCGGAGAGAGAAAGTGTTTTTTGAAGAGACGGGTTTTCCTTTCACAACAGACAGACCGGAGTTGACTCTGGACTCCAGATTGGGGTTAAAAGGGTCACTCCTCCATTTGGGAAGGACAGTGGAGAAGAGTTGTGGCCTGATAAAGTGATAGCTGGCTAAAGGGAGCCGAGATGGAAAAGAGGGCTCAGTTCAAGGACCAAAACGAAGGGCTGGACCACCGCTTGCAAGTATGAAGGTGAAACTTCACTTACAGGTGGGTAGGAAGAGTCTTGTACAGTATCGAACATCACGGCAGAGACCGAAACATCACTGTCGGCCATTTTGAAATTAACACCCTTAAGGCCCGTCTACATTCAATACGAGTGTATATTTTGTTTTTGTTTTTCTTCTTGTTACTCCATTAAAGTCCGTAAAGGCCCCATGCAGGATCATATTCAGCTGAGAGGACTTGCTGAAATTTTCTAATCTACATGAAGCAAAGTTTTAACTTTAAGAATATACATCAGTTTTTTATACCATTATGCTTTTTTTTTTTCTAAACGTAAAGTGCCTCTTAAAATTTCGGCAGATTTCAAGAGGAAAGCATAAAAATGGCGGACCACATCCGCCATTCAACAGCTTTAATATAATGTCAAGTTGTCTTATTGTTGAGAAACTGACTCTAAATCAAATGTAAACTTAAGTCTTTTTGCAAAATGGTGGGACTGTTTTTTACTGACATCGCGATTTGCAGGCCAAGAACTGTCCCTCAATCAATGCTTGAACAAACTACCTTTTCACACGTTTCCATTTATTTCTCTGATTTATTCCTCCCGTTTTCTCTTCATATGCTGCATCTTACTTGACTTTTTTCTGTGTTAAAAACTACTGCACTTTATAACTTTGGCTTGCGAAATGAAATGACGGTGGGGGGGGCAGTGATTTCAGATAGAGTGATTTGCACCTTATTGATTATTGACCATACTTATTGGGACAGTATGCGAGTGGGTAAATGTTGGAGAAAAAAAAAGGGGGGGATCAGTAGGTAGGATTTGAATTTTGGGTTGTACATGTTGTTGAGAAGGTGAAAGTGTGGAAAATCAGTATGCATCCCACTCTTTTGAATGAAGTCTACATCCTGTAACTTTGGAAGTTCTTTTGGAGAATCAATTCCAATTTGTTTGGTATCCGATACCAAATGCAGCAGGACTGTGAACTGTGTAATGTGTTAATTGATCAGGTTAGGTTTTTTTTTTAACTTTATTTTTAGCTTCATTGAGATTACGTGCCTTTACCCTAGCGGTTGCTGATATGCAAAATAATGTCAAGATTTTGAAGAAGAATCAATGGCGTTCTAACGTCTCACAGCAAAACATATTGATTTTCAGATGATGTAAAAAAAAAAAAAGTGGGCATTTACTTTCCAAAGTTTATCGTCCTGATGCCTTTCCAAACGTCTCGGAAGTCACCAGGCCTGCGTCTATAAGGAAATCCAGATGCTTTTACCCACCGCCATCCCTCTTCATTCCCACTAACAATTTGGTAATGAAATATTGATTTTTAGTTAGATTCATATTGATGCTATTAGCTTTGCATTGATAAATCACTGAAGCCTGGAGCTAGAACAGGATGACACTACAATAGAGTGTGTGCTGTGTGTTAATGTGATGGATATGTCTTATTTTTTTTTTCCACGGGTCTCTTCTCTGCCAGCTCTCTCACTCCATCTTGTGTGGTGAACTCAGTTTTGTAATGATGGCTTCAGTGAAAACTGCATTTGGTCTAAGTGTTTCAGACACTTAAATTCCCATCCTACTCGGTTCTCTCCATTTCTTTCTCTCTCTCGCTCTCTCTCCATCTCTCTCTCTCTCTCTCTCTCTCTGTGTATTACACAGCATGTAGTGTGTACACATCTCATTGCAAAGACTCATTCACAAGTTAAAAACATCAAGAAAATGCTGAGTATAGCTGTTAGGTACACTGTGTTTTGACGCCTGCAAAGCCTTTTTTCTGACTCAGGTCTTTTTGGTTTTAATAAGTTATAGTCTACTGTCCAGTGTCTGTTAGCAAGCTAGCTCTGCAAGATTAGCACTGTTATTCTATATTTGCTGATGCCTGCTGTCATTGTCTCCCTCTATGAACCGCAACAAAATATTGAGTGGAAAGGAACGGAGGAAAGGAAATGAGGAAAGGAAAGGAGGGGAGGAAAGCATCTTCCCACACCGCTTCCGGTGTGGGAAGATTGCGGCGCGAATTCATGTTCGCAGTGGCCTCACCCAGTACCGTTGATGCAGTGTCTTTGTCCACATCTGCGTATAAATTTTTGTCTTCGTGTCTTGGCTGGGACACCTGGCGCTGGATCGGCTGCGAGAGCTTAGTCTGCTGCGCTGTGGGCCCGGGGACCGCGGTCTTGCCCGGAGCCGCACCTGAGGAGGTAACACCGGGGGCGGTCTGACAGGACGCATAATCAGGGCAGGCTAGGCTAACTACTAGCCTATTCAGACCGGTGTTTCCAAGTCATTGTGGCTGGTGTTTGTTCCCTTGCACAGTAATTTTTTTTGGGGGGGGGGGTTAATTTGAATGTGTGTGTTAGTTTGAATATGTGTGTTCTTGTAGTTCTTAAATGTGTTTTTGTCTGTGTGTTGCACTGCTGTGGGCTGGGGGGAAACGGCATTTCGTTTCACGTCATGTGCGCAAGTACATGAGGTGAAATGACAGTGTTCCTGATTCCTGAAAGGAGGAAATAAGGGAATGAGGAAAGGAAAGAAGGATAGGAAAGAAGGATAAGAAATAAGGAAATCAGGAAAGGAAATGAGGAGATGAAATAAGGATAGGACAGGAGGAAATATTTCCATATTTAATTTCCTTATTTCCATATATCCTTTCCTTATTTGTCTCACCTCTATTACTTTGGTTTCCAATACGAAGGCGCAGAGTTCCCACTCCTGAGTTATGAAATGACAGGTGACAGCCATGTGTGAGCCTCCATACTCACCGAGGTGCAGATATCTGTTGTGAAATGTAAGGCAGCGAGAGTTAAAACGTGGTCTGACATATTGCTGTACTTCAGAGACGGGGCGTGTAAAGTACTGGAGCGTTTGGGTACAGTGTAGTCAGGCTCCATCTTCATTAATTTTCTGAAGCCTTCGCCTTCGACTGTGTTAATGGGTCGCATATCCATAGTGATGAACTCTACTATGTCATCTGTTATGTTTCCTTTTTTTTCTCCATCATTGGTTTTTGGAACTGTAGGGTCTGCTGTGTAGTTTTGGGTGTGGTTGATGTTGATGGCTGCAATGTGTGGGGATGCACCTATGGACAAATTATTATTAGTTTTTTTTATGCCAATAATTTCCTTAGCTCCAGATGATCCCACATTGCTCCTTATGTTTTATTTTAACTATTTGGATCAGTTGCAACTATTGTCCAAGCAAAGTAAGAGCACATTTTTATCATGTGTAACGTTACTGTTTAACCGATGGATAAAAGCGGCTTGATAATGGCGACTGGAAAACAGACATGAGCTAAGCTAAGTTTGCTAGCTAGTATAGTCTCGGTTTTGTACACCGTGTAAGAATAGCCTACTACTTACAGCATTCAGGTGCTTTATCCTGCTTGTTGTGCCACCGTGGTAGGCCAGTTTCAAATTGCATATTTGGCACACCACCTTGTCATCGCTCAATTTAAGGTGACGCCACACAGCTGAGGTCTTCGGCATTTGGTCTTCCCTTTAACGGCCAAGATGAACCGAAAGTGTGATGTCACTACTGTGAGTGAGAGCATAGATTCCCTTTTTTTTTCCTTTAGATTTTTCCCTCCTTTTTCTCCCCAGTTGTACTTGACCAATCACCCCACTCTTCCAAGCCGTCCCGGTCGCTGCTCCACCCCCTCTGCCGATCTGGGGAGGGCTGCAGACTACCACACGCCTCCTCCGATACATGTGGAGTCACCAGCCACTTCTTCTCACCTGACAGTGAGGAGTTTCACCAGGGAGACATAGCACATGGGAGGATCACGCTATTCCACCCAGTTCCCCCACCCCGACCCCAAACAGGCGCCCGACCGACCAGGGGGAGGCGTTAGTGCGGCAACCAGGGCACATACCCACATCCGGCTTTCCACCCACAGACACGGCCAATTGTGTCTGAAGGGACATATCTCGTGTTGCCTCTGGCGGAGAGCCCCGTGTTGGTAGGCAACAGAATAGACCGCTACGCTACCCAGACGCCCATATTTCCACATTTTAACAGTGCAATTCAAAAGTATAAATACAGTACAAGAATGGGCTGACAAATGTATTTTGCAGTTTGCCTTTATTAATAGTCTACATTTATCAAAAACAAAAAGAATATCCGAATCCCAAAATTGAAACCGAATACCTACCCAACGAACGAATATCCAAATACTCGGATATTCGGGTCCCGCCTTAGACATAACTGGGCCGTTTTGGCAGCTGTTTCTATCCGAGGCACTTAACAGTACTTGGGGAGGCCCAAGTCAAATCCCTCACCCTGGCAGATTTCGTGCTCCGCTCCACCCATGGCGCTAAACAGGACAGCATTTTCAAATGCCTTCTGTGGGTGCTTGGAAATCTCCTTATCACCGGCGTCCACCTGCCCGTGGCAGCGGTCGGTATTTCAGCCCGGTGTCTAGTCATTACCATCACAGCAGGGCTTTAGCAGGTAGCGGTACCACACCACGTCCCCCCTGTAAGAACATGAAACACTTCTGAATGTCCTTTTTCCTTCTTCTCTTTCGTTTTTTTTTAACCGTTGTGTAAAATAAAGGCTGTAGATGTGGCTTGTTCCTCGCACACATTTCTGTTTTAATTCTTACTCAACTGAGGATAGCCGAGGGGAAAGCAGGTCAGAGCTGGGTCTGTAGCTGCTGTTCAGAGTCGGGGGGATGGGGGGTGGGGAGACTAGATTATGTGAGACCTGGGAGTGTCCGTATGTACGCATGCATGTGTATCATGTTTTCACGGGCAGATATTGAATAAGAAAACCAGCTCCTCAACAAGCAGAGGTATCTTGGAGATAACCCGCCTGCAGCTGGGTACAGGACACACACACACACACACACATTCTTGTACTTCTGTCTTTGTGAGGACCTTCGCTGACTGCATTGATTCCCTTGCCCTAAACCCCAATCTCAACCATCAGAAGTACATGCCTAACCTTAACCCTTACCCTAACCTTAACCCTAAACCCATATCCTAACCCTAAAATAGACCCTTGAAAGAAGTGAGGACCAGCCAAAATGTCCTCACTCTGATGGTTAAAAACTGAAATTGGCCCTTACAAAATACCAGAATACACACACACACACACACACACACACACACACACACACACACACACACACACACTGTCTCTCTCTCTTTCTTCCTTCCTCTCTGATGGCTGTCTCTCCAATCAGCCACCAGTCCATCTCGCCTCTCCGCCTGCAAAAAAAATTGGCTCAACAACAGCCGGGCGTTTTCCCTGTCAAAGGACATATGCCAGCGCATCTCCTCTTTTCTGAGTCGGGTGACATTATCTACTTCCAGACCCCGCGGCCAGGCGTATTTCTCAGCCCTCTTGCTGGTGGTGCTGTAAGCATGATCTCTGATGTCTTTCAGGCAGTTAACTGATGCTGTCGCTGCACCAAGATATAACACAGACTCTGTGACAAACACACTGTGACAAGGCAGCCACTACTGTGCCGCTTTTATGGCCAAACAGGCACAGGAGTGCATACACGCCAGCACACACACACACACACACACACACACACACACACACACACACACACACACACACGGAGACCACACAAATGTACCTGCCTTGTAAAAAATGTGCCAGACATGATAGCGGTTACAAATAATCCTTTCACGTTTGTTTTTAACCTCCGGGGAGCGCCAGATGGCTTGGGTTTACTACACAGATAGTGTCAGTTGCACCAGTCAATCACTCAAAATGTATTCTAAATTGATTTTCGAGAGCTTTACCGTGATTGTTTTTTTTTTTTCTTCTTCCTTATTCTGACACCAATTTTGCTTGCTCGCTCGGTGAAGCCCACCTATCTTAAACCTAAACAGGCTTAAACAAACCGTGTAGACTAGTCAGGTTGTCCCGGGGCCTGGGAGGTCACGTTTTAAACGTCTTACAGAGCTATTTGTCTGTCTGACTGTGAGAAAATACACCGATCCACCTTTTCCAAGTTGTACATCTCAAAAATATGAAAGTCTGGCTCTGTGGAGAGAGCTCTGACGTGTGCTGTGCGTTTGAGCCTCAACACTCACAGGCCAGAGGGAAATAAATAAAAGGAGCTATGCAGCGTTTCCAAAGCTGCTATTGCTTGCTGTTGTGCACCACCTACTGGTCAAAGTAGTGAAATGCATCAATTCCTTTGCTGCTTGATTCTAACAGGTCAGTTCTGTGTGACAGTTCACTGCTTTGCTTTGTCCGGAAAGTAATATTTGGGTTATTTGTCAGTCTGTCTGTTTGTTTGTTTGATTTTTGTAGCATCCAATAACACTGTATGTGAAAAGCCATACAAAAAGCCACAGCTTTTCAAAGTGTCAACGTCTTTTGGGCTTCTTATCCGGAAATCTGTGCAGAGATTACCGCTCCATTTGAAAGTACCCCCTGCATGACATTTTTGAAAAGCAAATCAAGGTTGTATATCATCTGCACAAAAATCACAACCCTTCAAATTGGGTTTTATTGCTAGTACACTGCAAAAACAGAATATCTGAACACGCCCGACTGTCTTAAAATCACACAGCGATATCTTATTGTCTTGTTTCAAGAGTCATTTAGTTGTCAAGACCTGACTATGTAAGGTTATTTAACGTGATGTAATGGCAAATAATTGTTGTTTCAATAAATCTTGAAACATTTGTGTAGTTGAAATTTGCTGCGCTGGAAGATTATTTTGCTTGTTTCGGTGATTTTCCTCACTTGAATATGCAAAACAGTGTCTCTATTTTGACGTAGTATTTTCTCATTGTAAATAAGGTGCTGAATTGGTGTGAGCTGAAGACGACAACAGTATAACAGCCAGTATTGCCCATGATTTATTGATACCATTCTACAGTGAGAGAAGATCTGGAGCTGGTTAAAATGAGCGGTTTCAAAGCCAGTGTGTTCACTTCAGTGAATTATGTTTGCGTAATTACATCAATCACACAACGCAGGGGCTCGCACAGGCGGGAGTTCGGGCTTGCGTGGCAAATTAGTCTGTCACCCTGTCCCGCTAGCAACGCGCCCAAAGCGCCTGCACGGCCGTGGGGACTGGCTGCAGGGCGGCCTGGTTGCTGGACAGATCGCCTTGTAGCCGTGAGGTCGCCGGATCGATGCCGGGTGTCCGTCGCCGTCGGAGCGTCCTTGAGGGACAGCGGTGGCTCTCACAGCTGACCTCTGACCTCTCTGATGAAAAGCAAGTGTAGCCTAAGTAAATACCCCCCCCCCCAAAAAAAACTAACTTTCTTTAATTTACATTTTCTACATTGTTTCTACAGATGTCAAGTATTGAAGTGTTGACTCGTCACTCCTCGGGAAAAAGACCATTCAATAAAAATGGGTCGGACTATATCAAAAACTCCAAAACTTTTTCTTTTTACTCTTCACAGGTGACAGTCCAAGCCTTAGTAATAAATAATGCATTTTCCAGAGCTCCCAAAAAGTTGATGGCTTCTTCTTTCTTATTTTTTGCACATAATTATTATACTCGGTACAGCTGCATAGTCCATTCATTGCTGGGTGGCAGAAACACTGAACCAGTCAAACTAAAAACATTAACATGTTGAACAAACCTTTGAACATTAAAACACATGGACAAATCAAATCTAAGAATAAAAAGTACTTTTCGAAAAAGTCAAAACACTAGCGGTTTACAGTCGGTGAAAATGAAAACAGGAAGTTTTCCTAGTGGTGAGGGAGACATCAGCAGACACAGATAAAATATCTTTAAACTTGTACATGTAATAAAACTGCTACATGGCTAGTTCAGGGTGGACTGAGTGGAGATGCGACTTGCATTCTGTTGGTTTCCAATGAGGCAATAAATGATGTACAGTTTTATCAGAGTGGATAACAGATTATGATTTGCTTGCTAATAATGGCCACGATTCTCATGGTTGTTCTTGTGTGGTGTGATTGCCCATTATGGACGCCAGCTGTGGCTTTGGCAAAGCGTTTGCCATTAATAAATATGCTGTCAGCTGGGAAGTGGTGAAGGCTCAAATCCCACTGCCACACATCCTTTTATCTGATTCCCGCCTTCTTTAAGATACACAAATGTTAAGTCCACCACATTCAAGACACCACTTATGAGGGATATATGCCCTGAGAACTACCCCTGAATTGCTGCCACCCCCCCTTTTTTTTCCCCCAGTTGTATTTGGCCAATTACCCCACTCTTCTGAGCCGTCCCGGTCGCCGCTCCACCCCCTCTGCCGATCCGGGGAGGGCTGCAGACTACCACGTGCCTCCTCCCGTACATGTGGAGTCACCAGCTGCTTCTTTTCACCTGACAGTGAGGAGTTTCACCAGGGAGACGTAGCGCATGGGAGGACCACGCTATTCCCCCCAGTTCCCCCTCCCTCCTGAACAGGTGCGCCCCGACCAACCAGAGGAGGCGCTAGTGCAGCGACCAGGACACATACCCACATCCGGCTTCCCACCTGCAGACACGGCCAATTGTGTCTGTGGGGACGTTCGACCAAGCCGGAGGGAACACGGGGATTCGAACCGGCGACCCCCGTGTTGGTAGGCAACGGAATAGACCGCCCCGCTACCCGGACGCCCTGAATTGCTGCCATGTTGTTAAAGTCAGTGGCGTGGCTTGGGACGGTAGTCTGGCCTTGACATGAGAAAGGCGTGAAATGTGTTGGTTTGATGCCTGGTACCGACGGCAGAGTGAGTTGCTGTGAACTTAAGTGTGACTTTACAACAAGTATTGTATTCACAACATATTTACGTCGTGTGTCATGGTGTTATTACCGTCTGTGCCAGCCGCTGTCACGGTGCCCTTAAAAGCAAGGCACTGAACCCCTTCACGCCCTGCAACTGTCCACGTTTAATTACGTCGCTGATTAAATGCAAACAGACAGCTGCGTGTTGGTTGCATTCATTACGGGGAAGGTGTGCACACGCAAGTTTCAATTATCTTGTCAACAGTAGGATTATCTGTTGAAACTATTTGTTACAACTTAATGAGCATTATTTGCAAACTAATTGTCTGTATGCTGCTGTTAATAAGTCCATTGTGCAGCAGATGAGGCAGTTAACCCCCACAATTTAATACATGTTAAACAAGGTCGATTCCCTGATAATTCTTTTGAGTTAATTATGCATTACGCAGGCTGACGTCAATAAATGTGTACTCTGCAGTATTCTGAATGCAACAGAGGAAGAACTTGCATGAGCAGAAGACTGTGAGTCTACACACTGCAAAAAAAAAAAGAAATCTTAACAAGTGAAAATATCTTGTATTTGGTACAATAAGACCAACATTGAGTAGAATTATCTTGAATTATCTTATTCCACTGGCAGATAATTTTGCTTATTTTAAGTTTTTTTTTCAAGATTTGATCAGTTTAATCTTGTTTTAAATAAATGTTAATCTTGTTTTCTTAAAACAAGATTAAATTGACCAAAATCAGGGGGAAAAAAATGGAAATAAGCAAAATTATCTGCCAGTGGAATAAGATAATTCAAGATAATTCTACTCAATATTCGACTTACTGTACCAAATACAAGATATTTTCACTTGTTAAGATTTCATTTTTTTTGCAGTGCATTTGTGCATAATGAGTTGATACCGGTTAAGAAACCCCACCCCTTTTCCCCCCCTTATTGTACCCGTCCAATTACCCCACTCTTCTGAGCCGTCCCGGTCACTGCTCCACCCCCTCTGCCGATCCGGGGAGAGCTGCAGACTACCACATGCCTCCTCCCATACATGTGGAGTCGCCAGCCGCTTCTTTTCACCTGACAGTGAGGAGTTTCACCAGGGGGACGTAGCACGTGGGAGGATCATGCTACCCCCCCCCCAGTTCCCCCTCCACCCCGAACAGCCACCCTGACCAACCAGAGGAGGCGCTAGTGCAACGACCAGGACACATACTCACACCCGGCTTCCCACCCACAGACACGGCCAATTGTGTCTGTAGGGACGCCCGACCAAGCCGGAGGTAACAC
The DNA here is from genome assembly GCF_029633865.1 of Lampris incognitus. Taxonomy (NCBI): domain Eukaryota; kingdom Metazoa; phylum Chordata; class Actinopteri; order Lampriformes; family Lampridae; genus Lampris; species Lampris incognitus. The sequence goes on along the minus strand of NC_079228.1, from coordinate 32,645,072 downwards.
GGGGATTCGAACCGGTGATCCCCATGTTGGTAGGCAATGGAATAGACCGCTACACCACCCGGTTAAGAAATATTTTGTAAGGTTTAGTACTTAGCATTGCCTTACAACAATTCTGGCTGTGGGACAGCAACATTTTTGCAACACTGGGACAGAAATTCAGGACTTTCAGAGTATCGGCTGCACGCTACATGGAAACGGGACTCGTCAAGTGACAACAGTTACAACCGACTGAAACCTTCCATTCTGATTTGCGGGGACCTAGAAATAACAAGCGGTCTGTAAAACAAAAAGCTTTTGTGAAGCTGGGATATGGGCGCAGAACTTTATTGGCCAAACCGGTTAAAGCATCACACACTGACATGTTTTAGTCTGTTTCATTCAAATGGTCTGGACGAAAGAACTGGTAGTGAGATCTGTACTCAAACTTGTATGTAAACGTCGGCCCAGAACGCCGATGCAAGACTACATATGCTGTATATTCTCTTCTGCCGTTACTAACATCTCATGTTGTGACGATCCTATCCCTAATCTAACCTACTCCAAACAGACATTTCACAGGCATATTAACTTCCCAGTAAGAAAACAAACAAACATCGGGAACGTGTTTTAATATACATACGTAAAAATAGAATGAAAACTTAAACCACACCTTAATAAACTGCTATTGGATTTTTTTTAAATTTTTTTTTTTTTAGTGGCATTCGGATGTATTATATGATTGGGTATGATGTTTTATAAAAAATATAAATGTGAAGGAGGGCTAGAAATAATTGGTTAACAACTCGACCTCCTGAGCTAAGCTAGGACTTGTGCCCTCTGCTGCCTAAAAAGCTCTATACCCTTGCCGGCTTCACATTCAACCCTCACCAAAACCAACATCTCATCACATTTTGCAGTCATAGCAAGCAATAAACAGTGTTTAGTGAGAATGTGAGCCTATCGCTCGCTTTCCATTGAATCAACAGCGGTAAAATTTTGTCAGGATTACAAACAAAACCCCCCTCGTCGCTTTGCATGTATTGTGCATTGTTGAGTGCCTCTGTCTCCTAGGATTTATGGCTGGTTCCTCTGCAGGACTGGAGGCGGCATTTTTTTTTCTTTTTCTTTTTTCAGCAGTGTCATGCATTTTTTTTGGAAGCACGCTAGGACCGTCTCCTCACGTTCCTTTTTGGAGAGACCCTGAGGATGGAGTGGAACTCCTGTTCACCTGCAGGAGACAGGGAGGAGGCACTCCGGTTAGATCCAATATGACTCGAGAGAGGTGTATGTGTGTTCTGTAAGGAGTAAACTGCATACTTGCAAATCCTTGAATGTTCAATGTCTGCAAGAAGTTTTGAGGTCAGTTAAAGCAGAACGGTAGGCAGAGAACACAGGAGCGCCCGAGGCGTGTTACAAATTTACAAATCACACACAAGTCCAACATTCAGCGAGCCCGGCCCTCGGTAATGTCCTCCCTTTTCGTACGAGTCTGTCAGCTGTTCTTGTGGTCTGTAAACAGCGGCCCAACACAGTCTAATTTGCCAGCTGCAGAGCCCAGCATGTTTCTTAGCCTGTAGCCATCTCTCCCACTGCCTACTCAAACACACAACTATAGAGAGAAAAACAGGGTACAGGTTTGCACCGTCGACCAGCTGGGCTACTCCCGAGTCTTCTCGAACCGTGTTTCAAATCCACACCGCCGTGGTGCGCAGCTTATCTGAAGATAAATTATGCATGCTAGTTTGTCGTGAATTGGAAGTTGTGCCGTTTGCAAACGCTGCAGCGAGAAAATTATGTATTATTCAACAAAACAGCATTCTATGATTTCGCTAAAGAAGCCCTGATGAGATTTAGGGCTAGAAATGATATTTGGGTCTTAAAAAAAACAATGACTACTGAAAATGTGAAGTGTGGTGGGTGGAGAACGGTAGCTGTATCAGCAAAGTTTTAAGGTCAGGAGAGAAAGTGAATCTTCTCAGTCAAAGCAAAGTTTGGCAATTTCTACAGCCATTCCCGCCCCCCCATAATTTTGTTCATTCTTGCCCACAAGTTTGTCATGTGGCATTTGCCAAACCTCTTCTCTGCAGAAAGCAAGCTCAACCATCTCCATTGTCTATGAGAGTTGCTGCACATTGTTACTCTGAGGGGAAGAGAACAGTTTGCAGGTGACATCAGGGAAGGCCTGATTGACAGTATGATGACACACCATATGGAGACGACAGGCGATTTCTACCCTGGGGGGGGGGGCAACCACGTTCATTGTTATCATTTGTTTGCCTCATCCCTGTCAGCCAATCTTCAGGAAAAGAGAGGCAAGGTTGTGCAAGTTGACAATACACACACACACAAATATAGCTGGTAAACATTTGCATACTTTGTGAGAGAGGTACTCCTGTGATTTTTTTTCTACTTTGAAATGAACCCCAGATCTGGATACGAGTGGCTTCTTTAAAGAAAACATACCTGTTTGGAAACTTCGGATGAGGAATGGACTTCATTTTCATATCTGCCATTGAACTGGAACATTGCTGGAAGAATGGGAGGAGAAAACATTGTTACACAGAGTCATTACATTCATAATGGAATTTGCATTTAAACATACATTGTAGTGGTTTGTAGTATTGTAGTTTGCATATTGTTATTAATGGGTCAGATAGATAAGGGAGGGCGTCTTGCCCTGATGTCATAACCAATCACAGTTCTTAACATGAGCCAAGTGTCCCGTCATTAAGCACTCTTGCCATATTGAACATAGGTGGTTGATTGGTGGCTCCTGTGTACATATTCAGCTTAAATGAATTCTGACTCAAATTTCCAATTTGGTGACTCTTATGTTGGATAATATTTCATTGATATCTGCATGTGTATTGCAAAGCAGCATTCAAGCAATTCTATAAGCACCCTCAAAGTGGAATAAAATATCAAAACCAATTTCCCCATCACCTTGAGGATCGAGCCGGGGATCCACAAATCCCCAGTGTTGGTAAAGAGCGGCCAGGTCATGGGGACCGTAGTTTTTCAAGAGGCTCAGTACATCGACGTCCATCGGCATCTCTCCTGTTGATTCACTCTTTCCCTGAGCAAAAATGAGCTGCTCTAAGTATGCCCTACCCCATGGCACGGCAGACCAGAGGTCATGACCCTTAGGACTTGCAGAAGTGTCACGTGTCTGGCTGATGGGTTGAGCTCTCTCTGGAGTTACCTGAGATGGAGTCCTGCCATGGTTGCGGGCCAACATGAAACCCAGGCCCTCTTGCGGGAGTAGGTGTCCCTCCATGGCAATTCTGTGGCCTTTATTTTTCGAGCTGCTTGCAGACAGGAAACCAGGGGCACTTCTGCTACGCACATTGCTACTTGAGGAGGTAACTTGTATATTGGTAACCCTACTGCCCCCCTCTGTCGTTGCATGGTTGTGTTCGCTGGGCTTCTTCTTTTGTGGTAGGAGTACCATCCTCTTACTAGACGGCGAGACATCGGTAGACTGTGACTCCTTCAGTGGAGGGGTAGACTTCAGTGGAGGGGTAGACTTCAGTGGAGGGGTAGACTTGTACTTGTTGGTAGGGTGTGTTCTGGGTGCTGAGCGCTTGCTGGTACCGCTGCTGCTGCTACTGCTGCTGCTGCTGCTGCTGCTGGACTTGAAATCGGGTGGGTGTGTGCGCTGAGTCCTGGGAGCGAGAAGAGCTGGGCAGTCCTTGCTCTCCAGGAAAGGCGGAGGCCCTGTGCGTCTCCACTGGGCCCCTCCTGTCTTTGATCCCTTGAAGCCGTTGGTGCAGGGTGCCCACTTAGGTGCCAGGGAGCTGCTGCCATCCACCTTGTGCGCAACCCGCTGGTGGATCCAAAGAACCTCTGGGTAGGTGGTGGTATGGGCACAAAACGGGCACTGGTGTCTTATTAAACCCTCTGTTTTTATCAGATCATAAGGAGTACCTTCTCCTTCACCCACGGCAGACACCGACAGATTGAGGAGGCTTGCCGAGTCAACAGTGGTGTCTTTGTGCTGTTTAAGTTCATCGTCCAAGGATTTCTCTGTTTTAATGCTCAACCCTACCCCCTCCTGGCCCGGTAGACACGTGAATGGATTCCAGCACGGCTGACTGAGCAGGGCGCTCCTGTTTCTGAGGTAGTCCATGTATCTTGAGGCTTTGGAACCGCTATGGCTGAGGTGGTCCAAACTGGTTTGGCTGAGAGGCCATGTTAAGTCCTGGTGCTGGCTGTGCGTGTGAGACCTGAGTGAGGAGGCGTCGACAGATTGGAAATCACAGTGCTCGCAGGAGTAGGTTTTCTTATCTGAGCAGAGCAGAAGAAGAAGTTTGAGAGATGAGCTGCAAAATTGCTTGCATATGTAACAAACATACAGAGCAAGTTTTTTAAGAACAAATGACAAAAGACCCTCTATTAGCAAAACCAATTGATTTGTGTTCTAGTGACTGTTAATTTATTTGCATGTGGCTAAGTATTTTTATGTTCTGTCTGCGGCTGTGTCACACACTTTTAGAATGACTGGTAGGGTTTTGTAATTTGATAGTGTTTATTCACTTTGGAGGGCTGAAACAAAAATTCCCCTTTTTATCGTGAGAGGGCCACACTTTTGTACCCTTTCTGTGCTTTTAAAATTAACAAACATCCCTTAACAAGCATTACATTATGTTTCTTCTAATGTAATAAAGACATACTCAGACATACTTTTGAGCTAAAGAAACATGCTGTATTTCTCTGGTGCTAATCTTGATTCATTAGTGCATCAAAAATTACAATTATCTGCTGTAACACTACCACTTGGTTCCACTTCCTTAGTCAACTGCGTTTCTATGGATAAGACACAGGTCTTAAATAAATTCAGCCCAAATTACTATCCAAAGACAAAGCAGCTATCTTGCTCAGCTACCTGCTTTTACAACAGAACAACATTCGTAGCAGTCACTTATCATTTTGTAGGAACTAACATCAGTTCATATTTTCCTACTTGTGGAGAAAAAGTGGAACTTATGTAGGTAGCAGACCTTACAGTAAAGCAAAGCCACTGGCTGCATCCTCGGTCTAGCAAGGTGATGCTCTGTGTTGTCATTGGGCATTAGTCTGGGTGTAGCATAGGTTACGCAACCAAACTGCAGAATTTGAACGGTGTCACGCTCTCATGACAATCCCATTAACTGTAAATGTCAGCAACATAAAATGTGCTTCCTAGACAGTTTGCACGAGTGAGGGTACATTCAAAAGCAAGAAAGCACTTGAAGTGAGTCAGTATTGCAAGCCTGAAGGGAAAGCATTTCATGGGGGTCTGTTGAAGTAACAAAACTGTTAACACTGGTAAGACTTTTGCCCGAAAAAGTTTCTTTATTTGCATTTAAACTCTTTATTTCTTTTTATTCAGTCATTCATGACACTATTTCTAAATTGAAATCAACATTGTCTGAACTATATCACATGTCCAAAATGTCTTTGAAAGAAGCTCTTGTGCAGTTTTAATGCTCAATTTGTAAGAGGCAAACTACAGTATGTAAATTTAGATGCAGTTCAATCTCAATTCCACAAGAGGTCTCCCTTTTCCACAATATTTTGTTAATTCAAGCTACTTCTGTTAAGCTCTGTTCATTTCAATTGTACTCTGTTTAATATGGAGTTGCTTTCTACGTATTTATCAGGGGGAGTGATATATCAATGTTCCCAATCATTTCCACTCAAACCCAGAGCTTTACATTTGTTAAAGGTGGTCTGTGTAAAAAAGAGGCCTGTGATTAGTAGATACAAAAAATCCGATCATAGCTAAAACATTTTCCCCGCTGACTCATACCCTAGGGTCTGGGAACTACACAACCCTCGGATTCCCTCCTCCAAAGCTAATTTATCATCTCTGGTTGTAAGCAGTGTGGCTATCTTACCTTCTCGGGCTTTGTTATTGATATTGCTGGTTTGCTTGGTGGAGTATCCAACTTCCTTAACCTTTTTCTGCAGAGCCCCATAAAATGCCTGCCCAAGCCCATTGAACAGCATATGGTCGCTCTGGAAATTGAGAATGCCACCTTTACCACCGTTAGCATGGGTCACGTTGTCTGATGTGTTGTCACCACCTTTCCTTTTCTTAGTGCTGGAACTAGAGGCGTCAACCTGCTTCCTCTTCTTCTCCTGTTTCAGGGGCACATACTCGCCCTTCTCCCTGTCATATGCCACCTCAGCATCTGCGAGCCTCTCCTCCCATCCCAGGCATTTCTCTGTGGCCTCTGCCAGTCGCCCCCTGGTGGCCAGCTGCCAGGCCTGGTAACTACAAATGGGGTCCAGCTCTGGAATTCGTCTGCCCTGGCTGCTGTCTTCGGACAGTTCCCGAGCATCCACACATGTGAGGTTCAGGCTTTCCAAAAATGTCCTCTTAGCAGAAGATGACTCCAAGTCCTGCAGGTCCTGTTGCGGCTGAGTCCGACCGACGGTCTGTCTATGAAGTTTTTCATGAGCTCGCAGGGTCTTGCGGTCCAAAAAGAAGTTCCCACACCCTGCACAGAGCTCATAGAGGCAGTCATCGTTTGTCAAAGATGCTGGGTCCTGAGGAACTCCGTTGATGGTGGCCGGCGGCCCACTGTTGTTGCCCCCCCGCAGCTGGGCCTTCGCCCGGTGGATGCGCATATGGCTCTGGAGGAACCATGCTTGGCGGAAACGACGTCCACAGATCCGACAGCCGTGGTCCTGTGAGCCCCTGTGCCTTTTCATGTGAGCTTTTAGGAGCAATGCCTGGGGGAAAACCTGGCTACACAAGCTGCAGGAAAAGGGTCCAACTTCAGCCCCCTCATCCACCTGCTCAGTAGCGTCCACCTTCTCGATGGGTGTCTTTTCTACACCAGCCTCTGCATCTTTGCCTTTCACCTTTCTCTTGGATGCTTTCTTCTTCATCATCCCATTGACGTTATGATTCTTGTCTGGAGCCTGGTCAGTGTTATCAGCAGGGCTGCCTGAGAGTGTCTTAGTGGTGTTCTTTTGCCCTTTCGTCCCATTGCCCTCTACAACACCTAGGCCGCTGTGGCTGAGCAGGCCCAGCTTATGGCTTCGAATGTGGGCTTTCAAACTGCCCTTCTGAGCTGTCCGGTGCTCACAGTACGGGCACTTGTATGGCTTCTCGCGGGTGTGCCTTCTCATGTGCTGGGACAAGGAGCTGAGAAGAGGAAAACTGCGGCCACACACCCCACACACGTGGCCGGGCGTCTCATCTTCTTCTGTTTCGGTCTTGACAGCGGTTGTGCTTTTTGGGGATACGGCCTCATCCTGGTTCTGCTCTTCATCCATCACTACTCCCAGAATGTCAAGAGTTCAAAAAGGCCCAAGTGTTTAAGAAACACTTAATTAATCAATGTATATGCCCAGAAGTCATTAAGTTCTCAGAAAGGGCTGAAAAATGGGGCAGTAAACAGTCACTGGTGCGGTGTCCATCCTGATTGTTGATGAGAAGTTGTTGCGTTGTGTTCGTACCCGCTCACCAGAAAAACCTGGAAAGTGAGACGAGAAAAAAAAATCATATAGGTGAAATTGATATGAATCGTTGAAATTCACAGAACGATAAGTAGAGTTTTCACTATTTGGGTCTAGGTTTATCCCCCAGAAGTAATCATTCCAGTGTAAAGAGGAAAGTGTTCATGGGTTGGTAACATAGGAAGCATTGGCTGTGCATATACAGTACAAGGCAGCTCACTTTTCACTACACTGTTGTAGTCTTTGCATACGAGTTTAAGTAAAAGCAACCACCATGCTGTTGTTGACCCTCACTGTTTATCAGTGGGGCGATTTAATAAATAAATACTCCCCTCTGTTTGAAAAACAGCTGTTGTGTAACACAGTGCTTTGGCAATTCTTTGTTTCTGTACATTTATAGCGGCTTATTTTAACATTTACTCTCACATAATAGCTATGTGAGACATATTTTCACATGGTTGTAGTCCAATATTGCCTGCGTACTGAGCAGGCAGATGATGATATGCAATTTTTTCATTGTTTTTTTAAATCAAAATGTGTCCACAATAGAGAGAAACACCCTGCTTCAATAATCTGTACTACACAGAATATGAAATGGCTATTGGCACTGGATGAGTAACAATTGTCTGTGTCAGAGCACGTGTGTGTGTGTGTGTGTGTGTGTGTGTGTGTGTGTGTGTGTGTGTGTGTGTTTGTGTGTGTCATCGGTTCTGTATGCCTAAATTGAGAGCGTGAGATGAAGCATGAAGAGCTGTATTCATTCCTGGCCAACCAGGGGGAGCCCTAAGGGCCAGACTACTTTTAATTCACGATCAATAATCCATTATCAGCACACTTCATTTTATGTCCCCCACTCACCACCACTATACACAAACCCCTCCAAACACATGCAAACATCCCTGCATTTTGTAAGTCAACATGGAAAAAAAGAAAGAAAAGGAAATGGATGAACACAATTCTTAACAGGAGAGCTGTTGCGTCATCATCATCATCATCCTCACATTGCAACTATAAGTACTGTCTTTGAACCTTTCCCTCTAAGATTGGAAGCCAACTTTTAGCAGGAAAAAAGTTAAATGTCCTGGTGATTCAATCAAAGACTTCAACTGGAGGACAAAATTCAAATTATTTGACCAATTATTTGTCGGGGCAACACAGAAAACATGTTGTGCATAAAAAATGCCTGTGAGAGGTGGTGTGATTGGAAAATATGTGGAAAAAGTTGCTGTTCTCTAAAAATAAAAGACTGGTGGAACAGTAATAATGAGAGAGAGAAAGAGAGAGAGAAAGAGAGAGAGAGAGAGAGAGAGAGAGAGAGAGAGAGGGAGAGAGAGAGAGAGAGAGAGAGAGAGAGAGAGAGAGAGAGAGAGAGAGAGAGAGAGAGAGAGAGAGAGAGAGAGAGAGAGAGAGAGAGAGAGTATACCACAGTATATCTAACCAGCAAGGCAGCCATAGGGAAAAAAAAAAACCTCGCTATTGTTTTGGTCGCACCAGAACTGTCACATCGCCTCATGTCTGACCCTCCAGCCCTCTATGGGGGGTCGAGGTAGTTATTGTTGGAGTAAGGGGCCTAGGTCTTCACATCACCATCTCAAGATATATGTCTCAGTGGAGAAGAGGGACAAAAGAATGGGGCAGGCCCTACAATGAGATGGTCTGTGTCTGTGAATGGGCGAGGGTGGTGGTGGTGGGGGTTAGGACTGAGTGCACATCTGCAGCGAGGAAAGAAAAAGATAACTGACTCTGGTATGATTTTCAGAGTTTCGGAGCATCCGTCCGAGGGTTTGCATCATCTGTATCGATGTCTGTTTTCGGATGCACGTGTCTGCATGCGTGCAGGTCTGCATCGATGCGAGTCTGTCCGCGTCGGACCGGGCGGGTGTCATGGTCTCTGGAATGGGAGGAGTTGAGGAGTTTTTCCGGAGATGGCAGGTGTTTGGTGGGCAGACGCCATCAGATTAGTGCATGGGCTACGGGGCACAGTGTCTGTAAAGGGGTGGGGGGAGTTCGCTATGAGAGAAACTGGAGGGTGGCAATTAAGGGGTTAACATTAAGGCGAACGTAATGTGTTAACACAATGGGGATAAAGTCAGAGCTGAGGGCAACAGATGGGAATAAAGGGGCCATCAGTATGGAGTTAGCCGCCTCTACAGTATGTGCTTAATTCTCAACACAAGCAGCCTACATGCTTAGCCGACACAGACATATATATTTTCCAGTATCTTCTTTTTCTGAGTTATAGGGCTAAATGCATTGATGTGGTCCTTGGAATCACATGCAGTTGCATTTTAAAGGATATAAAATTGGAAAAAAAATATCCAGAAATTGCCAAACAATCCAAAAGATAATTGGAAAAAAGCAATATGAACGTTCTATTTTCCTTTTTATTATTTGTGCTTCACTAGAATCCGTCTTTCTAATCTCCGAGGCTTTCATCCCACAAAGGTTGAAAGCCCTTAGGTTGGCTAAGAAATGCAGATAGGTTGGCTAAGAGATGCGGATAGCCAAACATGTTGCTGTGGGCGCTTTGCTCGTTCCTTTCAGAATCCCTAACTCTTTTTTTTTTTCCTGCCCTCTTTTCTTTGGCAGATGAATAGGCATGTCCAGTCAGCTGTCCGCACATTGATTCAGCCTGACGTCCCAACCAGCTCAGCACAAACTCCCTATGGTCAGGGCACTGGTGCTGAGAGTGTCTGAACGTGCGCGCGCCTGTGTATGTGCACGTGTGTGTATGTATGTGTGTACACGCAAGCTTGCATGGAAAAGTGTGTGCTGCCCGTGTGCCTGCTTGATGCACCAAAACTGGGTAAAAATTTTTCCTGCCTGTGAACCTTGTTTGGACCCTCGTTTTTCCCGAATCCACTTTGTACGGTTTTGGCTAAGTCATAAAATTGGCCAAATACCTCCATTATGTATTATTTCTTCAATACTCTTAAGAGCCTCAACACTAAGTCTGCTAATGGCTAATCTCTGTGCTAAAATGCGGGGGTCTATAATTACTGCACTGCACTGCACTGCTCGTGGCTTTGAATACTGTCAGCCCGGGATTGCCTAACAGAATATGTTATCTGGCAATTTTTGACTAGGCTATGTAAGTGTGTCTCCCTATGCTTCAGTGCAAGCATGCATGCCTCCGTGTGTGTGCGTGTGTGCGTGCACACGTGCGTGTGCTGCAGTCATCCAAATATTTTCTAACAAGCAGCCACAAGGCTATGCCAACATACCCCTGACTGCAGATAGCATGTGACTGTCCTTATGCCAGTGTTCACAGCTATATCAGTCACTAAGCTTCACCTAGTACCTAGTGTTCTGTGCCCAATAATCCTGCCTGTTTCTGCTAATGGCAAACAGGATGAAAACATAAAAGATCAAACTTGGAAAATCCATTAATAGGTTTTTTTTCCCACTGTCAAAGTAGTCTAAATTAGAATCCTCTTTGTTATACTGACAACATTTCTTGGAAAAAGAAGTGAAAAGAAAAACAATTAGGGGCAATGATCATTGTACTGGCTAACATGCCATTTGCTAATCTGGGAACTCTTGCAATTTTTCATAATGGATGGAACTTTCTAGTTTAATTAAATGAGATACAACACAAGCACATGATGTAGGCGTTATTGCATTTGTACATTAATTTCTGGATACAAATTTTTAAAAGCACATTCAATAAGATTTTCACTTTAATTTAGCCAAAAATCCTTTCATTGGGTCTGAAGGACTGGTTGTGTTGGTTGTTACATTTCTTATATGTATATATATATATGTGTGTGTGTGTATGTATGTATGTGTGTATGTATGTGTGTGTGTGTATATATATATGAAATGTAACAACCAACACCACCAGCTGATTTTTTTTTTTTTATAAAAAATGTAACTTTAATGAAAAAGAGACAGGATTCCCATTCATCTGACATATGACCAAAGATGAAACTTCTGAGAAGTGGTCAGTGATAATGGATGTCGGCTATATGTGGAGGTTGGCTTTTTTTGGGGGGGGTGATACCACAAATATCCTCAGCTTTACTCTCAAATATTTTGGCACTTTGCATGAAGTTTGTCATTTTCCCCCATATCCTGTTCAAAATACCTTTTCTGGGGTATAAATTAGCCCCTCCTCCAAAGTTGGAGCCCATCCCACCCCTTTGTAAAGGGTCAATTACACATCCCTGTACTGCAACATACACCAGAGAAACAGTAAATCACATACTCAACTATGGAGCTAGCTGCCAATAGCAACATCGTGCAAATTTAAGTAGAGTTATTGTTATATAACTGTGCACTTATATGTAAATCTTAACACTAGGTGTTACACTAATACCAGTTGTTACATCTAAACAAAGAATTTTGCAGTCGAAAGTTGTTGGTTTTTTTTTTTTGTTTTTTTTTTAAAGAGGGATCATGTGTCTCATGCATGCTGCTCCATCCAACAGACAAAAATGAACATTGCCTCCATTATGCTACACCAGTGGCCACTGTCTTTCTGACACGACCTTGTGTTATTCAGTATACTTTATAAGCACCAACTGTTATTGAATTTAAGTTATGTATTGTGGTACACTATTACTTTTTCTTATGTGGTTGTGTTACACAAAATCACACGCTGTTCATTCATTGAGAGATTGTGTGTGCAGCTCTGTTGGGGTGGGGTAGAAGCGGTGAAATGGTCGGAGACTAACATGTTTGACTCAGATTGACTGATTCCCCAAACGCAGTAATCGACATTATGCAGTTTTTTGTGTGTGTGTGTGTGTGGGGGGGGGGGGCTATGCTACATAGGACACCTTCAAGTCAAGAATGCACCCTACTGTCTGTTTATATGCAAATTTCTCTTTCATTCATTTCCCAAAACCTCTGTTATGGCAGTGCTCCCCGACTCGAGTACTCGGACCTCCAGTGTTGCCTGTTTTCTATTCTGCTTTCTTTGAAATTGGAAACCGTTATGTTAATGCTACACACTAGCTATAGTGATGACAACAAGCGCACTATACAATCGGCAATGACTTAGACTTCCTGACCCCCCCCCCCCAAATGTGCACGGGAGCACAACGAGGACAAGAATCCTTATTTCCCAAGAAGAACAAGAGATAGCACACATTCCAATTTGTAAACCACATTTTAAATTCATAATCTGGTGAAGAATTAAGAGTTTATATGCTCTGGTAATGGAGAAAGCAAAGTTTTAATCTCCTTAGTTGCCCCATTGGATCTTAGTCTGTGTTGCTGATGCAGTCCAGATGAGTGATCAAGGATATCGGCGTTATCAGGAGACTCTCAGGTGTTTGTACAAGATGATCTAAGTACTTAATTTCTAGAAGATGCTAACACACTCAACAGCTCTCCCAAATTTTACCCACTAAAGCTAATTCATCTACCGGCCACTTAATATTTCCAGAAACAAACTTGCCTGCCTCTCATTCTTATTGTACAGTCCAGTATAATGAATAGACACACACTTACTCCTCACTTACACATCCTCACTACAGAGCCAGCTAGCTATAAACGGCTATAGCTTAAATTACTCATCATAGTCAGCAGTCTAACTTTATCCATAAGATGTTTCTTATGAGTTAATAAGAACAACAAAAAAAGTAAAATAGCACAGAATTGGGTGCAAATGCTCTGATGTACCTAAGAGATTAGATTAGAGACAGCCATGAGCTCAACAGCCACATGCACGCACAAACTTGTGCACATTCGTGCCCATCCCCCGCCTTGTCCAACTCTCCCTTCGGTTACACAACATACACAGGGATTATTCTTCATAGCATGAGATCAGATGTTCAATGAGTGGCCTTTTATCGTGGCTGCCCCTTAAACATCAGTGCAAAAAACGTTCAACAGGAAGGACAGAAGAATAAAGAAAGAGCATGAGGGAGGAACGAGGGGTATAGAGATATATTTGGATATATGTCTTCCAGCCCTCTCTAATGTCCAAATGTCAATGAATATTGTAAATCAAACATATGTGAATGCATACATTCTCTCACTCAAATTGTGTAAAACAGGCCAAAACATAAAGATGCTAAATATGCAAAAAAGCTACTGGGCCAAGAAGACCTAGATGAGGGACGTGACACATGGTGTGGTGTAGAGACATATGTAATAGTGCTGTATGAATGTGATGTGGCCTTTGGTGTTGATACCATCATAGCCGTGGAGGCAGGTCTGAGTGTGCAGTATGGACCCACTCTCTTTTGAGTGTGGATTGGCTGGTGTAGTAGACACTAGAGTATAATCTGCAGGCATTAACTTGCTCTCTAAAAAAAGCACTCTCGACCGGGATTAGATTATCATGGTAAGGTCAGCTCCGACTTTCTGCCTCTCCCCTGTTGTCTCTCCATCAAACTACTTTGTGTCTCTCACTGTATTGCTGCCTTTGTACCATCTTCCGTTCCCTCTGCCAATCTCTGCCAGGTGCAAGACTTCAACCCTATCATGGATTTCATTCTTATGTAAATACAGATCCACCATGAAGCCTCAAGGGAAAAACCCAGTCCATTAAAGAATTCACACATAATATTAATGCTCCGGATTCGTCCAATCAGTTTATGAATTCCACAGGAAATAACTGAAGTTGTGGACCTACATAGTGTTTGCATGTTTATGCCTAAATAAGCTTAATCATACGTACCCCTATAAGCTCTCCCAGTTGCCCTTGCTATCTTCCCCATTTTGTTCTCTATGGAGCAGCAGATCTCGTGCCTGATGACATAAGCAGTTTAAGTCTTAGTTTTCTGGTTACCGACTACGGAAGAGAGTTGTTTGTACTCAACAAAAGTTGAAAGCATTTTTAAATATTTGTAGTACATCTGTTTACGCATGCAACACATCACCCTGTGCAAGACAGTGTAAGCAATCACACTATGGTTTTGATGTTTAACACCAAAATGGAGCATGTCAGCACTTTGCAATGTCTTTCTGTGTCTGAAGCCAAAGTCAATTATCCTGCTCAGCTCTCACTTAGCTATCAATATCCTCTAAAATGGTCTGAAAATTGCCTAAGCTAAGCGTTGATATCAATTTGTTAAGGTTTTATCGTGATGATGGAGGATGAATATCAACGGATATGCTCAAATTTCCAAGTTTCTTGTACGCTAGCTGAGGAAGAATGAGAAGTTGCCCCAAGGGTGCCATTTTCCCATTTCCTGCTATGATAAAGGTAAGGATTGAGCAAGGGTAAGGTGATATGTCCTTAGCGATTTCACCCTGGAGCAAAAGAATGACAGCTGGTGGCAGGGTTTGGGATTAGGTTTCCCATAGGGTGCTGCATCTTTTACGCCACTGCCTCATTGGTGTAGAGTGGGCCTGTAGTAACCTGATTCTCTGAGGCCCATCCAATCTCGTCGGCCTCTGTCTCAAAGGGGCCAAACAGAAGGCATCTGTGGACGCCTTACGCATCCCTCCCATCTCCCATCTGGACATTTTACCAGTGTTAGCAGTCCTGCACTATTCTGTTTTGCTCTACTCTGCTCTGCTCGAGAGACTTAAAGGCATAGCTGGGCTTTTTTTTTTTTTTTTCAGAAGCCTTTTTGGTCCATCACGAGCGAGAAGTCCTATAACACCACTTGCCAGTGTTTTAGTTGTTGCGATACTGAAACCAGATGTTTCCAGGCCAGAGAGGGATGCTACACGATAAGTAAATCATAACAGATAATCAAGCGTAGTGTCCTTCACAAGACGATTACGAGGAAACCCAAGATGTTAAAAAGAGTTTTGCACTCCTTGAATTGCGGTGTAATGGATATTGGACAATAGTCTACTCCAAATGCTTCTAACACCTCCTTTAAAATGCATGAATTGTGGCAGTTTGTTGTCCTCAGTTCAAGGTAGCCTCAACAATACACCATTAATCACCCAGACCGAGACTACGTACAGTTGGAGGACCAGCTAGCATATGCTACCATGAGATGGAATCCAGTATGTGGTCCATCTGCATGGTCCTTTGGTAACAACATCCCAAGGGGAGGTAGATAATAAAAGAATCAGATTCATTTCAAAATAAATAAACGCCGAAAACAATAAATCAATGCAGAGGCCAAGATTTACACATGTCCATTAAGTCTTGCATGTATAGGTACCTTAAACCACAAATGTCTTTTCCAAGGCCCGAAGAGAATAATTACTCAAATATATTTCTAAATCGGAATTATATTTTTACATTGGCTGTAAGGTTTTGAGTCTGCCTTTGCGAATAACAAATCATGTGGACCGACTCACATTTGTTTATGGATTTCCGAGCCATTTTTATCAGTGAGCTCAAGTCCTCCAATCCACAAATGCATTTTTTTTCTCCATGGGATATTCACTTCAGCCAATCACATCACAACTTGCTTTGCATCATCAATTGCCACCCAGTTCACCTGAGGGATGACAGAATACAAACAAGGCCAACAAGGCATGCTAGGAGACATTGCATGAGTAGCTAACATCTGACATGTACAAAGAAGAAATAAGCGCTCCTGCCTGTACGTCGCTGACTTTTTCAAAACATAAAGCCGCTTACATGATGCCTCCTTGTTTGTACTGTCTCCTGTCCTCAGGTGAACAAGGTGGGAAATGATGATGCAGAGCAAATTTTGATCTGAATTATGTGATCATCCATTATTCGGGCGGTTTTTACATTCTGTTTTGATGATAAAACACAAGCACAGCGACCTGGGCCCTCTGGGTTCCTACATCTTCAAGCAAAGTATTCACAAAATGAGTTTGCTAATACTTCGTTAAGTATTCAAGGTGTTTAAAGTATGCCCATTGCATGCAATTTAAACTAATACAGCCTGAGCGAATTAGCGGTCATCTTGGAAATGAGCAAAAAAAAAGAGAAGAAGTTCCTGTGTCAGAATGCCCATATCTTTGGCCATCGTTTATAGACAATCATCCTGAAAATTAATTAACAGATTTGCCACTTTTATCCAGCGTTTTGCAATTCAGCAGAGAATGTGTTGTGCATTAGGAGGTGAAGGCACCGAGGGGGGACGAGGTTTTATAATTGAGCATTGTGAAACGTTTGGCCAGAACCACTGTAGCAGATCGAAATTCAGCCTATAAATAGATGATATCTGATTCAAGCTTTTACATTTCCAGACCCGATGAAACAGGAATCACAGCTCAAATCCCGACAAGCGTCTGGACTCAAAAAAGGAAAAAACAGGAAGTGCACATCACACTGTTGAAAATGTTTACTGCTCCGGACAGCTTATCACACGGCATTTGAAGAGATGGCAGGGTGGGGAAAAACAAGGAAGAGGTGATAAAACACGAACCGTGTATTGTTTTGGTCACTGGGCAAATCATACTGGGATCCTTCTGTCTGCTCACTGGGTCACTGTTTGTTCCAGACTGTTTGCAGCACGTTGCTTTAGAAACGAGAGCAAGAATTTGAAGGACTATTCCACGGGAATAATAGAGGAAAGTCATTCTGGGCTGCCACCAACACAAATGTCTCGTTGGTTTGATATTGGTGACTATTCTAGTCTAGTTCTGCTCTGTCTCATCTCTACACATCAGGTACATCAGTTAATGACTTCAATCATTTTCACTGGACAGGTCTTTCATGACTACAAAGGAATGATCAATCACTGTGACTTCAACGAGGTCTCTTTGATGAATTCACAACTAACACAAAACACAGCTTTTATTTTCTGAGGCAAAAACAACCAAACCGTTACAATTGAGCCTGTCATCTCGATTTAACTTCAGTATTAGCTTGTGTGCAGGCAATCTTTCTGGATCCTTTCATCTGTGTGCCATACGGTCGGCCCACTAACAAGTAGATAATGTTTACAAACATTCTCACGAAGTTATTATTACTTAAAGCAAAACCAAGCGGTGGGCTTGGCATTTCACCCCTGCTTCTTATTGTTTGTTTGTTTTTACCATTTGTTTTTTGTTTGAAGCCAACTATTTGATGTGCTTTAATTTTCTATATTAGAATCAGTTGGGATTATATATTATCACACCAGGGAGCAACCCAAATTTAAGTTAGCCTCCCCATTGCGTGTGTGGGTTTTAGTGGGTTTGCGCTGTCTCTACAGCCACTGCCCAAACACCCACACCCCACCCCTCGCCAGACCCAAGTCTCCTGACCTAATCTCGATGATTAAATCATTTTTCTTTAGCACAAATTTTGCCCCCCACCACACTCGTCTGGTGGTTGTCGCACACACTCCCCTATTGATCGCCATGCTGAGGAGATTACCCTAATAGCTGGGATTACCTCCCCACATGTTGGCCACTCACGGGGGGAGGGGGTGTGTTGTGTTGTGCATGATGTGCAAGTGTGTGTGTGTGTGTGTGAGTGGGGTGAGATGGAGGGGGTAAGGTATTGAGATTCTGGGCCCATGTTTGTTATCGCTCTGTCTGTGGACCATGGGGTATAGTTAACAAGGCCCACTTCTGGCCTGTCTGTCCGTCTAGTCGCCTCTTTTATCATCTGCCCATCTACAACTGACGATGGGTTTTATCTGTCACAACACCGGTGTTACGACACAACTGGCTCCCGAACCAAAGCAGACAAGCGACAGCAGAACCACTTTCACGCAACAGCCCTAAATTTATTGCCCTCAAAAAAAGTGCACAATAATGACCACGTCCACCGAGCGCAGCATGGCTCTCATTAGTGGGCCGTTTGAGCGTCACCATTTTACCTTAAGAGTCCCCAAACAAGACACGCGAGTGCGTGGCCGGTCCCAGGACGGTCTACGGGTCCCAGGGCGGTCGGGTCTACGGCTCCCGGGAGGACGCGACAGGCGGTCCGAGTGTGCGGTTCCTAACAAGTGTGCGAGCGGAGGGGAGCCGGAGTCAAGATGCTGGCAGGGCCGTGCGGGCAGACAGACTGAGAGGCCATTCAGGCGGCGGGGAGAAGAGGAATTCTAGTAATCCGCTGCTGATCCCGTACAATGGCAACCTTGTCCGTCCTGTCCGAGACACCACACACACACATACACACACACACACACACACACAAGTTCGCCTGACAATACGCACACGTACGCGACCCGCTTCCGTCCAGCCGGCGGGGTGGCGCTACGGCGGGGCGTTAGAAACCCAAACTAAACCCGGGGATAAGTCGGATGTGCACGTGTGCCGGCGCACATGCACGCACTCCGGAGCCCCCACAGCGTCGTTAGCCGCGGGGAGGTTGTCCCAGCCGCGGCCACGAAGGACACACACGCACACGCACACACAGCCGGCGTATTTTGTTACCACTTCGGTCCCTACCGGGCGCGATGTGGTTAACTTTCGCCCGCATAAACTCGGTCGGCTGAGGCGCCCCTCACTTTTTGTTGAAAAACCAAAAAAAAGGACGGCGGTTTAAGTCGGCGCCGACCCGCACCTGGGTGGCGGCGATGCTGACGGCGAGCGGCCGTTGACAGGCGTCACCTGCACCGCCTCGCGCTTACCTTGATATCAGGAGACAACTCCGCAAGGGGGGGGCGCGAGGGGAGCCCCGTTGTCATCACACGTCGTTAAGCGGTGTCGAAAGTTGTCAGAATCGGGACTTTCCTCCTCCTCCTCCTCCTCAGGCTGCTCTTTCTTTTCCTTCCGTACTCCCGGTTCGTTCCCGTTATCCTTGAAAGTTCGCCGCGCCCGGATCGCTGTGTTGTCTCTCCCCCCTCCGCGTCGCGTCCTACCTGCGAGTCGCCATCCGCTGCCCCGCTCAGCGCCAAATGACGCGAGAGATAACGCACGAGAACTAACGGGGACGGAGAGGGTGGCGCGCGCGCAGCCGTGTCTTAATTGATGACCCCCTCGTTAATTTGCCTACGGGGAGGGGAGGGGGGGGCCGGTGTCGCCTAATTTGCCTTTAAAAACCACATTTTAAAAATAGAAAGAGAGCTCGTGATTTACGACGTTACGTGTTGTATTTGTCTTCTACCTGCCCTCCCCGCGATCCAGCACGCGGGTCTGTGTGACGAAGCTAAGTTGGTTATTTGCAGCTTGAGTATCCTGACTGACACCCGGCGGCATGCGAAGCCACTCACCCTGTGAGCGCTTAGTCCACAGGCGAAGAGGAACCCGTAACCTTGCTACGCTTGCTGCATGCATTTGCATGGAGACTTCTCATCCGGCTGCGTGGATGTCTTGTCAGAGTAATGATAATGATAGAGTATTGTTACTTCATCTATCTATCTATCTATCTATCTATCTATCTATCTATCTATCTATCTATCTATCTATCTATCTATCTATCTATATCTGTCTATCTGGCTGTCTGTCTGTCTGTCTGTCTATCTGTCTGTGATCAATAAACAAATAGATAAAGACAAACGGAAAGGCAGGCAGATGCATACATACATATGTACATGCATACATAGATGTTAACAACATTAATTTTCTAAATATGCTAACATACTATGTATGGTAATAATAATCAATATAACATTATATATATATAGATAGATAGATAGATAGATAGATAGATAGATAGATAGCCTTAACATCACCATGTTATTACAGAGTATTGGCATGGCATTAAAGAGACAAACATTTTCAGAAATTCTCTGAATCGTCTACTGTGCATGTACTCCAGAAAGAAGAGATTGGCAGGTTGGCTCTCCCAGCTATTAATCTGAAAAGTCCTTTTCTTCCACCCCGTTGACGCTGGCCCCAAGTTCGTTTGTTTTTGTTTTGTTTTTTGTTTTTGCTAGGACGAAACTTGCCACTAGAGGGCGCAACAAAACTGAAGAGAACGAGGGCAATGGAATTGAGGCTTGGCCGTGTCCATGCCCATCGTATCCCACAGTGACATGTCGTGTTGTGGTCTCAATTTTGCTAAGGGTGGCGACAAAACCACATTACCGCAGTCAGTCTGCTGATGTAGTACCTCCACATGGTCTCTTGCATGTAGGGGAGCCCTGCTTGCAGACTGCCTCCACCTCGGTTGGGGCTTTAGATGATGTGTACTTCACAGCGGTCGTGAATCAAAGCACGCAATCCATTTATCAAGTTATGTCAAAGTATAAGTGAAAACCTCTGCTTCCACTACAAATGACCTAAGTTGTCCAAAGCAAACTAGTCATGTAGAGCAGCCTTCCCACTTAGTGCACATGGACAGACGGTCCAGTAAGTCGAACAAAACCAATCATCTAATCATTATTTAATCATTTAGCGTTGATTAATGCTGCAGACCTGCCTGCAGGATGAGTCTTTCTTCTCTTTATTCATGATTCGTGTACTTTTCAGAACTCATATGTAGTTAGATGGCGTGATCGGATGTAGCGGTAGAAAGATTTTCTTTTTTTAACTTCAGCAACTGAACGCCGGGGCCATCTATAATTGAAGGGTTTATGCCACACTGTTCTTGGGTATTCTGTATCATAGTCCACCCTACACCTTTAATCCTATCAAGGCCTTGCTGCTGACTAGATCTAATATCGTGCCTACTGGCAAGCGCCGTGCAGATGAAGTCACTGGGAAACCCCATTTTTTATATCGTAACAAAATAAAGTCCGCTGCATGACACAAAATGAAAAGGATTCTGTTTTCCTGTGGAAGTTTAGCACAAACGATTAGCTGTTAAACACTATTATATTTTACAAACTGATTTTAAAATACCAGTCGTAAGAAAAATCAATAATGATCTCTAGTTGACAAAATGAAACAATTTCTTTTGATCTGTTTATCCATGTGTCTATTTATTACTTCTGCTTACCACTACAACTCCTGCTGCTGTGCTACCACATCTACTACTACTCTCTCTCTCTCTCTCTCTCTCTCTCTCGCTCTCTCGCTCGCTCTCTCGCTCGCTCTCTCTCTCTCTTACAAAAAAAATAATGCAAAAAGTGGCAACTTTTAAACTGCCTTGCTGGCGAAGCTAAACTGTCAGTATATATCACCAGAAGAAAAAGATAGAAGGAAGCTGTGTGAAGACATAGTCCCTGCGTTCACTTCTCTCATAAAAGCCAGAATTTTAATTGGATTTAAAGTTCATAAATTTAATGAATAGCATGGTTGTGTTTGTAAATCGGTGGCGTTATAATGATGTCATTTGTTCAGTGATGAATGATGAATTCATTTTTAGTGACTTTTTCAGATAATGTGATTTCTGAGAGTCTTTGTTTCAAAGCTGCTGTAAATGTCTGACAATGTATTAGTTGTTTTTTTTTTAAAAAGTAAAAAAAGTCTCTCTCTCTGTCTGTCTATATGTCGCTCTCCCTCTGCCTGTCTCTCTCTGTCTGTCTCTGTTTCTCTCTCTTGCGCTCTCTCTGCCTGTCACTCTCTCTGTCTGCCTGTCTGTCTGTCTGTCTGTCTGTCGCCGTCTCTGTCTGTCTCTGTCTCTCTGTCTGTCACTCTCTCGCTCGCTCTCTCTCTGCCTGTCTGTCTCTCTCTGTCTGTCGCTCTCTCTCGCTGGCTCTCGCTGTCTGTCTCTCTCACTGGCTGTCTCTCTCACTGGCTGTCTCTCTCACTCTGTCTGTCTCTGTCTACAGACTCTCTCACTCTCTCTCTCTCTCAATTCAATTGAGTTCATTTCAATTCAAAGGGCTTTATTGGCATGAAAGTTTTAAAACAATGTTGCCAAAGCATCAAAATACATTTTGGACAATACACAATAACACTAATAATGAACATTAACACAACATTATACCGATCAATAAAGAAACAATAAAACAACAATAACAATAAAAAACAGAAGTAAATCAAAAGGTAGAGCATAAGTTGTGAGGAGACTAAAGCCGTCACGTGTTTTGCTGCTTGTCTCTTAGGCTGGGACATGACCTGACATATCTTGCTGCAGCTATGACCTGACATATTTTGCGGCATCTATGACCTGACATATTTTGCGGCATCTATGACCTGACATATTTTGCGGCATCTATGACCTGACATATCTTGCTGTATCTATGACCTGACATATCTTGCAGCATCTATGACCTGACATTTTGCAGCATCTATGACCTGACATATCTGGCTGCATTTATGACCTGACATATCTTGCGGCATCTATGACCTGACATATTTTGCGGCATCTATGACCTGACATATCTTGCAGCATCTATGACCTGACATATTTTGCAGCATCTATGACCTGACATATCTGGCTGCATTTATGACCTGACATATCTTGCGGCATCTATGACCTGACATATTTTGCGGCATCTATGACCTGACATATCTTGCTGCATCTATGACCTGACATATTTTTCCGGCATCTATGACCTGACATATCTTGCTGCATCTATGACCTGACATATCTTGCTGTATCTATGACCTGACATATCTTGCTGCATCTATGACCTGACATATCTTGCTGTATCTATGGCGCTGACACAATCTTCCCCAAGTACATGTTGCATTTCAGTCTGATCAGACAATGTAGTATCGAAGTCTTGGAATTTGCATTTAATTTTTTGTAAAGAACTTTGTTCTTAAGTCTTCATATGTGCTACATTGTAGCAGGAAGTGTTGCTCTGTCTCCACCTGTCTCTCTGGACAGCTCTCGCTCTCCTGAGTGGAAGTGAGCGGAAGTGTGAATGAGTGAACGGAGTGACGGCGTTTTAGTTTGTTTTTTTTTTTTGCTTCGGTGTGAGTGAAAATTCTTTGCTTTCTCTTGATCTGTCTGTGCTGTTTATCTTCATGTTTAGTTTGTTGTTATTAGGTGGTGGTGGTTAAGTTTTGGGATTAGTTTGGTAGTGCGGTTGGCAGCTGGGCACTATGCCCATTGTCAGTAGTTGTGCAGAGCTGGAGAAGCTGACACGCCGAGATGCGGTTAAAATATTACCGAGTGTCGGCTGTTCGGTGGAGGAGGCCAGCTATGCTGTTGGAGAGGTTGTCGGTTTTGAAAGTGTGAAGTCTGCTTCTCACATGAACAAAGCTATTGTCATTTTCCTAGACGATGTGGCCAAAGTCGAAAAAGTCGTCGAAAATGGCGTAGTGATTTGTGATTCTTTCACCCCTGTTCTTCTTTGGGTTGCTGAAGCGTCATGTGATGTAGGCTGAAAGGTACAGGCTACCGATTCCTGCATGCGTGACAAACCCCGGATAGGCCCCTCCTTGCGGTATTGACCGGACTTCACTTGTGGAGTTGGCGTAACCTGGGCAGCACTCAGCTGGCTAAAGCCTAACAGGACCGCGGACTGGCGGTTATAAAAATCCCACACATCCCTGGCTCGTAAGTGCCTAACAAGTGGGCGGTCCGGACTCCCATTCCGACCATCACTTGGGTGCAACCTGTGGCGGATCCCATCGTCTTCACTCTCGTGTTGCCATGGAACTAGATCCTCCCAGGCCAAGCAGTGTGGACCAGCGTCGCGACCTGATCACCACTTTAATCAAGGCTTTAGCGAATGGCTCCAAGTTTTTAAGCACACACCTTAATCTCGTGTAATGGCTCCTCGGACATGAGAGACACCAATGACGACAACCCCTGTTCTCCTGTTGGTGAACCTGGCAAAGAAGATAACTATTTCAAACACACCACCGTTTATTAAAGAAGTGTTGGCAATGGAGCTGTCGCGTTTCGGGCAGCTGGTGTCTCCCATTAAATTGGTTCTGCTGGGGTCTAAGTCGCCAAGGCTAAGACACGTTGTGTGTCACAGATGACAGGTCTTTATTATCCTCAAAGATGACGTGGGTGATTTGAACTTGACGTTTGCAACTTCTGAGATGACGAAATGCTTCGGTTGCGGGGCGGAAGGACATTTGGTCTGGTCTTGCCTTGAGGCCGGAGAGCAGGCCAGCTTGAGCCCGCCTGAAGCACCACAGCCTGCAGCCAAGTCTGACTCGCCCGGTGTGCAGCAGTTTGCAGAGAAAGTAGAGGAGACCAAGGCAGACATGCAGGATGGAGCAGACTGTGGAACAGGATCAAGCTAAGAGTAGGAATGAAGTCGATAATGCCCAGACCAGAGAGAAACCAGAAAAACGCAAGCTGACAGAGGAAAAGAAATTTAACAAAGATTTTTAAAAAAGCTGCATTTGGAAAGTGTGGTCATGATAGATGAAACGTGTACTGAGGAGAATGGTCTAACATCTAAGTGTAGTAAAAGGAAAATGTCTGACAAAGATTAGGGTGGTGCCAAGGTTTAAAAAGTGTTGGATGATTCATCTGATGAGGAATGTGAGTGGACGCCATCGCAAGAGGATGAAACCATTTTTTTAGCCCCTTGAGAAAATAAGAATTTTTTTTAAGTGAAACTAAAGGGCAAAGGGCAGATAGAACCGAAAAGTTTCCCCCTGATTTAAGATCATTTGTCAAGTCTGTGGCACGGCTGAGGAAGGAAGAGGGGCTTTTAGTGATCAAGAGATTTACCGGCTCAAGAAAATTACGACAAAAGTCAAAGCACAACTAATTGATGATGATTAAGGCAAAAATGATTCTCCAAATATTGTTTGTATGTTTTTTTTTCTTGTTGTAGAGACAACTTCTTTCCTTTTCATGGCTGATTTGAAAATAGGGTCTTTAGAGATGTGAAAAGAGCGTCTCTTTTCTAATTGGTAGGAATGAAAAGGTTAGATGTGGTTTTTATACAAGAAACACAGTGATGCCATGAATGAAAGTGACTGGAAGAAGGAGTGGCCTGGGGAAGTAATTCTAAGCCATACATTGGCTAATAGTGGTGGTGTTGGTGGGCTTTTTTCAAAGAGTTTTAGTCCCTGTTCTTCTGAGGTAGAAGAAATAATGTGTGGTCATATTTTAAAAGTCAGTACAATATGAAGGTGTGAAAATTATTTTTCTAAATGTTTATGCTCCAGTTTCGGGCACTGAGAGAATGAGACTGTTAAACATCTTATGTAATTCACAATTGTACTGATGTCTTTTTTGTTTCTGGTAGGGGATTTTAATTGTACAGAAAATGCCAAACTAGACAGGAATCATCTAGAGGCTTATCCCGCTTCATCTGCCAAACTTAAGCGGTTGATTGAAACTCATGACCTAAAAGATGTTTGGAGAGGTTTTAACAGGAATGACGGGCAGTACACCTGGAGTCGCTCCATGGATGATTTGTTATCTCTGGCCAGACTTGATCGTTTTTATTGTTTTAAACATAATTTTGGTATCTTTAAAACATGTCAAATAGTTCCTGTTGTTTTTTTCTGACCATTGTCTTGTTCAGTGCTCCTTTTTCATTCAAAATGTTAAGGTACAGAGTGCATATTGGCATTTTAATACTGGCTTTTTACATAATAGATCTTTCAGAGAGGCTTTTGAATTTCTATGGGCTTTACATGGAAAAAGCAAATCTACTTTTTCTTCAGCTCAGCAATGGTGGGATATAGGAAAGAGCAGAATAAAACAATTACGTCAGCAGTATACTCGCAATGTCACCGCTCACATTACCAGGTCTCTTAAAGAACTAGAGATTGAAGTAGTAGAATTATAGAATTTAGTGGATTCTACAGGAAATCAAGGGCATATTGAAGCCCATTAAGCGAAAAAGGCTGCCTTAGCCAGCCTGTTGGGCACTACAGCACAGGGAGCTCTGGTCCGCTCACGTTTCATGAATTTGTCTCAAATGGATGCCCCATCACAGTTTTTGTTTTGTTTTTGGTTTGGAGTGAAAAAATGGTCAGCGGAAGATCATTCATTCTTTATGCTCAGAAGATGGACCCACGGTAATGGGAACCCCTGAGAGCCGCAGATATGCCACCTCCTTCTACGATGAACTCTTTAAAAGTGAATATGCAGAGGATTCAGAGTTGGCTAGCTCTTTTTATGCTGGGCTACCTCAGGTGGACACTGATACTAATGTGGTGTTGGATGCAGAACTGTCTCTGAATGAATTGTACACTGCTCTCATGAGTCTGGGAAATTTAAAAGCACCTGGCATTGATGGATTGCCCATTGAGTTTTATAAGTCTTTTTGGTCCGAGATTGGTAAAGATCTACTGGAGGTGCTCCCGGACAGTTTGTGCAAAGGACAACTACCGCTGAGCTGTAGAAGGGCAGTTATCACTTTGCTGCTGAAAAAGGGAGATCTACAAGATCTGAGGAACTGGAGACCTGTATCTTTGCTGTGTGAGGACTATAAAATCCTCTCTAAAGTTTTAGCCTCTAGACTTAGAGAGGTGAGGACTAAGGCCATTCATTCCGACCAGACTTACTGTGTGCCTGGCAGGTTAATAAGTGATAATATCATTGTAATTGGGCATGTTTTGGAAATCTCTGGCTCATTGGGTATAGATACTGGTCTTATTTCCATAGACCAGGAAAAGGCTTTTGACTGGGTTAAACACCAGTATCTGTGGCAGACGCTAAATGCTTTTGGGTTCAGCCCAGGTTTCATAGCCAAGATCCAGGTATTGTACCTTGATATTGTGAGTATACTAAAAATTAATGGTGGTTTGGCTGCACCTTTTAATGTACAGAGGGGAGTACGTCAAGGACGCTCTCTTTCTGGGATTCTGTATTCCCTTTCCATCGAGCCTTTTCTTCACAAACTGAGAAAAGAACTCTGAGGTGTTTTTATTCCAGGTTGTACTTAAGCTGTGAAAATTTCAGCATAAGCAGACGATGTTATGCCAATGATTAACAAACAGAAAGATATCGATTTCTTGGAGGGGACTGTAGATCTTTTTAATAACATTTTGTCTGCTAAGGTGAACTGGAAAAAAGGTGAAGCTGTAATGGTTGGGAAAAGGCCACTAGATAATTTAGTTCTACCAGGAGGGCTAACTTGGGGAAAAAAGGAGGGATAAAGTACTTGGGAGTATTTTTAGGTGATGAATCTGTGCTAGAAAAGAACTGGGGGAATGTTTTAGAAAAAATAGAAGGCCGACTTAAAAAATGGAAATGGCTCTTGCCAAGCATGTCTTTCAGAGGGAGGACACTTGTAATCAACAATGTACTGTCTTCTTCATTATGGCACAGATTAGTTTTTGTCGATCCCCCTTCAAACTTTCACGAATTCAAGCTGTTTTAGTTGATTTTTTTTCGGGGGGGGGGGTTAATTGCATCGGATTCCCCAGGCTGTTCTTTTTCTCCCGAAGGAGGAAGGAGGACAAGGATTTATACAATTGGTCAATAGAGGTGCTGCTTTCCGCCTTCAGTTTATCCAGAGACTGCTTTATGGCCCACAAGACTTGGTGTGGCGACCACTGGCATGCACAGTTTTGCAGAAGTTTGTTGGTCTGGGACTGCATGACTCACTGTTCCTCGTGGATCTAGAGACTCTGAAGTTCCAAACCTGCCACCTTTCTACCATGGAGTTTTCACAGTGTGGAAAATGATGGTGAAAGAGAGGAAAGTGCAAAGTGACTTCTTATACTGGTTGAGGGAGCCTGTGGTGCATGGAGGACATCTGGACACCCCTTGCTCGGCAGGATCAGCGGTCACAGAAGTGTTTTGCAGAGCAGGGATTCTAACCCTTGGATCGGTGGTGAACACTGCTGGACCTGACTTGGACAATGCAGCTGCTCTAGCGGCTGGTCTGGGAGTGCGTTCTGTGAGGATCATCAACAAGTTGCTTGAACACTGGAGATGCTGTCTGATAGGATATGAATCCCTCCTGTTAAATGAATACAGCAATGGTTTGATAGTGCCTAATATAGACGATCCTTTTCCTTGTTTAGGTATTCGTCCCAGTTTTGATGATTGTTCAGGTCCTTTTTTAGATGAGAAAAGAAGAACTTATCTAAATTTGGAAGAGGTAAAAGGTAAATTACTATATCGAATGACGATTAAGTGTCTAAACAAGAGTAAACAATTGTGTTGACACACCTTGGCAAAGTGCTTGGGAGATGATGTCAAACCTGCTTGGAGGGGTTTTAAAAAACCACCATTAACAAAAAAGGTTGCTGACTTGCAGTGGAGAATTGTACATAGGATAGTAGCAGATAATGCTTTTCTTTCCATTATTGGTGGCGAGTGATAAGGTGTGGGTGATAAATGTCTTTTTTTCACCCTTACAAAGAAACTTTCCTGGAGTGTGTGCGCCCGGTACCACTGTTCATGTTGTTGGAGAGTTTATTCAGTAAGGAAGGGGAGGTTTTCTCCAAGCACATCTTCATTCTGGGGTTTAAATATAAACAAACTGTCAAAGAAAAATGTCAACTAATGAATTTTATCTTGGGACAAACAAAAATGGCTATTTATGTAAGCAGAGGAAGATGGACAACTCAGTAGACACTGATGTAAAGCTGCTGTTTACTAGAATGGTGAAAGCCAGGATGATGACTGATTTTAATCATCCCAGAGAAATGAAAGATATCCAGCAGTTCAGTGTTACCTGGGCTCATGGGGATGTGCTGTGCTCGGTAAAAGACAACTACCTTGTTTTGTTTTTTCTGGAGAATTGATGTGATTTATTTATTTTTTAAGTATCAATTTATTTGCTTGTGTTTTGAATATGGTTGTATTTTTAAAAAGAAGTTACTTTTAAAAATCAAAACATCTCTCTCATATACACTGCAAACAATTTTACACTTCCTTGGTGGCTTGCATGAAGTCTAACCTCACACTTTTGGAAATCTTTGGAAAACCTGTCTTGTTATCTGGTCTCTGCAAAGCTTCTGTGACCGTTTCCACTGCTCTCTGGCGAGTTCTGTGCATGCTTAGGCAACCAACCCCTCCTCCATAGTGTAACGGATGACTTTTATTTGTCGTCTCATCAGCACAACTGATAATGAGTGTGACACATTTATGTGTGTGTGTGTGTGTGTGTGTGTGTGTGTGTGTGTGTGTGTGTGTGTGTGTGTGTGTGTGTGTGTGTGTGTGTGTGTGTGTGCGCGCATGCGCACCTTCGTTTTTGGTCTCTGTCATGACTGAGCTTAACTGTCTCAAGTTGCATTACTGACTAAGGTCCTGTATCAGTGTGTAGCAACTACACGTAGCTCTCGGTGAACATAATATGCTTTAGGATTATTTTACCCTTTTGCACGAGTATCATTTAGCATCAAAGAAAGTTGAATCAGTTCATCTGGACACAGTGTTTATTGACAGAAACGTTTCATCACTCATCTAAGTGACCTCTTCAGTCTCAACTGACTGCAGGTGTCCCCACCCTTATAAACAACACAGAGGCATAACGACCGAAACCAACGTTCAGTTTCATATGTAAATTGCCGTGATCATTAACTAGAGTTGCAATGGCCATGTGTACTATTCACAGAGGATTTGGGAATAGTTGTAATCACAGCATTGTAAGATGGTGACAGATGCATCCCCTCCCCCCTCGGTTCAGGGATGGTCGTTCCCCCCTCCCTATCAAGGATGTGCACATCCTCATCCTTGAAAGAGTGGCCACTGGCCTGTAGATGGGTGTAGACTGCGAGTACATCTGTCGCCATCTTACAGTGCTGTGTGATTGCAAACATTCCCAAATCCTCTGTGAATTGTACACACGGCCACTGTAACTCTAGTTAATGGTCACGACAATTTGCATATGAAACTGATCGTTGGTTTCAGTTGTTATGCCGCTGTATTGAACTGATTCAACCTTCTTTGATTTTCTTACCTGGATTGTTGAGCATTCATCAAGACATCATTTAGCACCCATTTCCGTGTGGCACAGCATAAATGGCCTAGCTGTTTTTCAAGAGAAACTGAGCCTTATAATTCATTTGAGTTTTGAGGCTGTTTGAATAAATCATTCAAGAACAGTGATGCAGCTGAACACTCCTTTTGAATTTGGGAGTTGTGTGTTACTGAATAATAGGCTACGACCAAAACTGTTAGATAATGTATTGTTCATAATAATGTCTCCGGCATTGACTGCTCTGAGGTCTCTTTGTGACTTTCCACTTGGCGTCTTACTGCAAGTTTGCTGGTTTTGGCCATGGAAAGATTTAGAAAGCAGCACTTCAGACCACTCTGCACATTTATGCATGGAAACCAATAACCTGATTACTGGGAGTAACCAGTTAAAGGCAATATTCAGATTTTAGGATTTACATAGTTTAAGATAACCCCATTTCTCTAAAACATTGTGTCAGACTCCTGCTTGTTAGAAACGAACATTTAGCTAGATTTTATTTTACAGACATAATGTTGTCTTGTCGGTAATGATGAACACATGCTGAGTATCTTTTACGCTCGATTCCCCCTGTTCCAATATGGTTTATGTGTTGGTACCACACACATTCAGCAATGTTTGAGATTCAAGAAATAAAATTGTGTTGTTGTCGGGGCTGGCTAAAGGCCATACGCCATAGAAGCGGTCACCTAGAGCGCCACCTTCTGGTGGGTGCTGGTTGCTCTTAAAGTAAAAAAAAAGAGAGAGAGAGAGAGAGAGAGAGAGAATTCGCCAGTGGGTGCCCTTCCTAATTTTCTGCCTTGAGGGTAACAAATGAACAAAGAAAGAAAGAAATACCCTTTGCACCCCTGTTAAGGAATGCAGAATCCATCCTGTCTGACAGCACCCACCCCCTGCACCTAGAGTTTCAGACCTTGCCTTCTGGTTCCCGCTTCAAATACCCAGTAGTCAAAACCAATAGATACAAACACTCCTTCATTCCCTCAGCCATTTCACTGCTAAACTCAAATAGTAAGAGGTAATACCAGCTCAGCCTTGATAAACACTGTTGACACTGTTTACTGTTGCATTGCTTTTCGTTGGCTTTGTTTTCCTCACTACATGTTGTATTTGTTTGCCTTATGTGTTCTGTGGAGTATTTGTGGGTTTAAATGTTGCCACTGCTTCACAACAATTGCCCCTCTTGGGACAAATAACACCTATTTGACTTGACTGTTCCTCACAACTTTTCATCTGCCCTGGCCTGCACTTGTACTGTGCATACTAAAAGTGGGGGATGAGTTACCATTTGGTGAACATCACTGACAGCCCAAATCTGGGACATAAGAAGTGCCAGAGATTGCTAGACTGACTGACTGATGGACCGATGTCAAGAGGCAGATATCTATTTTCACATTTCCTAAAGAAAAGACCCAAGCCTTCAGGTGCGCAAAGAAGGAAACGGAGAAAAGAGGAGAAAAAGGAAGCCCAAAATAGAGGTATGTCATCTTATGTTAACATTAAAATGCCGCTTTGTGTGTAAAATATACGTTTCATTTGTAGTAGCAGCTAACTATCTAGCTAGCTAAGCAGCAATAAAGCTCATGTTAGATAACGATGCTACGATAGCTGGTAGACTCATACAGATTGGAGGATATGAATCTGAATGGCAAGCCAGTAGCCAGCTGTCTGGATAACTGCTCCTTCCTAGAACGTAAGGCCTTGTGTTGAAGTATTGATGACCAATATCAGTGATAATGGCTAACACTATATCCACAAAAACAGATTTCAGTTGTTTGTCTTACTCTGGTGCTACATATTTTTGCTTGTAATATGCTAATAACTGTTCTATAACTGTCCAGATGCACTCGGGAAATATTTGCAGAAGCTGCTGGAGAAGGAACATCGGATCTCCCATCTACACCACTCTTTGAAGCATGTAATTGTTTGTGTAATTGATAATACACTGGTTTATCATTATTGTTACTATTATTACTGTTATTATTATTGTTGTTGAATGTTACAGTTACACCTTGTGCTAATTAATTGCCAAAATTGCCAATGAAAGACACCTGGCACTTCCGCCACAACGGGGCCCTAAGTCACTAGCCAGACTCTTCTCTTCTGTAGTTCCCTGGTGGTGGAGTGAGTTACCAAACTCCATTTGATCCGCTGAGTCCCTCTCCATCTTTAAGAAGCTAAAGACCCAGCTTTTTCATGAACACCGCCACACCTGATGGTTGATAAAATAAATAAATAAATACATTTTTAAAATCGCTTCTGTGCCCTCTTTGCATTGTCTTTGTGCACTGCCTGTTGACGCCTATGTGCTATCGGACTTGAACCTAGGTTTTTGGCACTTGTGTTGTCACCTCCTGGTTAGATCTTTGCTTGTGTTGTATTAACTTTCAGATGTACGTTGCTTTGGATGAAAGTGTCTGCTAAATGAAATTGTAACATTGTAACATTATAATTCAATGTAGGTCTTAGTCAAATTAAATAGTTTATGCTACATGATACGCAGTAGAATGACAGAAAGGACTTAAGGCAGTGGTGTAACAGTATGGATCTATGTTTGAATCCAGCTGCAGGTCAAGCAACATCCAGCACCATAATATCAAGCACTCTAGCTACACGATTCATTTTTTTAAGAAGTAATTTTAATTCATAAAAACATATATTTCTTGAAACCATTATGGTGTCTAATATTTGTTGTCCTGTTTTTACTGTAGAATGAGTGGGTGGTGATGAGGCAGTACAGGTGGGGTGATGTGGTGGTTGGTGTGTGTGTGTGTGTGTGTGTGTGTGGGGGGGGGGGCATCCTAATCTTGCCTAGTGTACCAACATGGCTAGAGCCAGCCCTGGTTGTTGTTTTACAAAAGTGTGGATGAATTTAAAACAGCGAGGAGTATGATATAGCAAAAGCAGTAATTTGATTTTGCATACATTCCTCAAAACTGCACAAATGGTGAAAAATGACACAAAAAAACAGTCAATCCATTTTAAAAGTGCACTCTTGAATGACACAACACTAGCATTTCTACCAGAATGGTAACAGCAGGTCATCAGCTCCTGAAGATGTTGACGGTTGATTAGACGATCATTAGTAACGGCTCTAATGGTAGAAACGAAAGCTGGTTGAGAGCAAGACACAAGCGTTTTGTCATTTTATGGGATCATATAGTGTTCCTGGCATGTTCCTGGCAGTACAAAGGTAAACGTTTTAAGGAAATGTGTGTTTTGTTCAGCTTCTTTGTGAAGATGGCTCAAATTAGGCTGACCAGCATCCATCAACTGCTCTGTTCTTCCGCTTTTCCCGACCTAATCTGATTTTCTCATTCATTGCTGATGATCTTTCCGCAATCAACAGTTTACCATCGGAGCCATCTACGCTGCTCAATCTAATCTTGGAACAATGGCCCAGACATAAATAGAACAAAACAAATATCCTTTGCTACGGTTTATGGTTTGTCGAGGCCTGGCCGATTAATTTAGGTCTGTATGCTAGGGCCGTGCAGTTTTGACAACATTAAAACTAAGTTCATGCTTTCACAAAAATCAAATAAAAAGTAGCTTATAAACACATATGTGTGATCCAGCTTTACCCTTTTTACATGAGAAAATACATCATATGCTCCTGCAAATAAGTATAAAGAATTCATAATGAAATAAATATAATGAATAAAATTTTGCACATCAGTAGTTGCACAATGGAAAACTGGTGCAACACTGCACTGCACTGGAGCATCGTCTAGTGATTAGTTCTGCAACTGGGATTTTTAACTTATTCAAGACAATGCAATTTCTCTTTAAAGCATTTGTCCTTTTTTGTGTTGGTATAAAAATACACAATAAATTGGTATATTGTATTAGCTGTTTTTTAATCTTGCAGCACCACCACAGACTCACTATGCAGGATAAAAGCGTGACGGGGTGGAGCGAGAGTTGAGGGTGGGTGAAGGGATAAGGCAAACGACCCCCTTGAAGATAATTCCCTTTACGATGTTCAACATAACTGGCAGCTGCGAATAATTGTCGAAACTGGAACACTGACCAAGTTTATGACGATAAGGTAAGAAGTTTATGTATATTTATTGTGTTTAAGTGTACATGTATATAATATGTGTGTATGTGGTCGAAGGGAACTGCATGGTCTTTATTGTAAAACCGATGGTCATAGAAAACAACAGGCCCCCGAGCTCGCTGTTTTTAAAACCATTTTTTTTCCTAATTTTTTTATGAATACTTCTGTGCAACATCATCAGTTATTACCATCATCTCGCACATGAAGCATCCGTGTGATTTAATCCGTCTGATTTGGGCTGCATAAATTAAGCCGTAGTAATTTTACCATGTAGTTTTGAAATACACATCGTTTGCCATACATGTGGGAAACGGTGACCCACCCACCCAGAATACGTTCAGCTTTAACAGCTGGAACAACTGGAGAGAGATGCCACTGAATTTCATAATTCACGTGCCCCCAGTAAAGTTTGATGTGCGTGATTTTTCTGCCCATCACAGCCAGAAATAAAAAAAAGAGCAGTTTAAGTGACGCAACTATAATCTCATAGTCTGTAATCTGCATGGTCCATAAAGGAAGTGACAGTAGCCGCGCTGATGGAGGTACGTTTAGTGGTCATATAATCATACGAAGCTCAGGTAAATGTTTAAATGTTGTACAAGCCTTCTTGTATGAGTTAGGATCAGGTTCGATCTTTTTTTTAAGGATTCTTAAGGAGAAATAGGATTATACTTTTTTTTATTATTATTATTTTCAGAAGGGAATAAGGTTTTTTTCATCGAGTTCTACACTTGTTGGCGTCGGTGTGGTAAGCCCGTGGCTCTGTGGTGCTGATGTTAATTGAATTTATCCCATCGTACAGGGTCAGAGGCAGGGCAAGGACAGTTCTGTCACCAGAATGAACTGCCCATGGTTTGGTGGTCTTCCTACAACCCATATCCAACATAAATATTAACATATATAACCAACACTGTCTCTCTCTCATACAGAGTCTGTCAAACCCGGCAGCAGGGCTTGAGAAGTGTTGTTGACCAGGACCGGGTATTGATGTTACGAAGGGGTTCAGTTAGGAGCCATGTAGCCGTTGCTTTATGATGACGTTTGACTGATGTGTTTTAATGTTACTGTTGTGTGTATGAAGTTTGTTAGCATTTAGTTGGCTTTATATAGTGTGTTCACACTCACACACACACCTTCATCCCTAACGCGGCCCCTATCATATTCTCTCTGACTCTGTCTGTCTCTCTCTCACTCTCTCTCTCTCTCTCTGTTGTGTATCTCTCTCTCTCTCTCTCTCTCTCTCTCTCTCTCTCTCTCTCTCTCTCTCTCTCTCTCTCTCTGTTGTGTAAAGCAGATAGATGTGTTTTGCATGTGGGTGTTGGGCAGGTTTTGGGATGACGTTGGTCTTTTGTCAGAGCATCACTGAGACTTGATATAAAGGAGAGCGGGTTCGGGATGTCGGTTGGCCTGTTGAGCTCACAGACTTCGAGCTGAACTCAGCGAAACACTGATGAGGGGGGGAATTTGGTAACTCCACTGGCACGTCCAGTGACTCAAAAGCTCAGATCTGTAATATCTAAACTAGATGCTACTGGATTAAGTTGAGTTGAATAGGGCTGCCTCCGAGCTGAGCCAGTAGATTTACCATGGTGTCTCGTGTCTCGTTAAGCGACGGTTTGAGTTTTGTAGTAGATAGCAGATAAATGTGGCACACGCCTTGGGAAGTTTGCCACTGTGTATTTTGGAGATGGTCAGACGTTTACCCCAGGAGGCAACCCTCAAACGCCCCAAGATCTCATGGAAGAGTAAAACTCTGAGATGAAGGCCAGGTATGTTAGGTGTTTTTAGATACATTTCGCAGTTGCCTCGCTGTAAAATCCAGAAGGTCGTCTGCGTCGGTGTAAAAACAGTCGACCCGTCGGTAATTAGTGAACAGAACGGTAAATGTCACTTACATTTGAAGTGAAGATTCCTGCCAAAAAGAGTCCATATCAATGATTTGATGCGGTGTTAAAGACCCCGTCACCGTGAAGATTCGTGTAAATCAGCGTAACATCCATGTGTGATCACCCCGTGTCATGTGAAACAGCCCCCTGATCAAAAAACTGCAAACATTCAGCCACCATGTCAGCTCTGGATGGTTGCAAAGGGGCTCTACGTCTGCACTGACCCCGTCTCCTTTTGCCATCACACAGGCCGAGGCCCAAAGCATGCCGTTTTTGTTTTTCGTTATTTCTTACACATTTAGGAGGAGTGCATCTAGCACTAATGACGTTGCAAGGTACACACGACACTTCAGCATGTAGTCTGTAGGTCGGTGCGTTATCCTTTAGGGCCATATTAAAATGACATCACAGATAAGGTGACAGAGTCCTTAGATGGGTTAACTGTTTCAGGAGTGACCCTGTACGTTGAGGGCCAAACATCAGAACAAAGATTTTTGACCCAGAAGCTGTCAGTATTAATATTTAACTGTTCAGTATCATCTATTATATTATATCATTCTTACCCTTTTTAAATATATCACCTATGTTACTGCCGGTGGAGAGTTTGATGAGGAGTATTTACATTTCCATGAACGGTTCATGCTTCGGTTAAGTTTACTAAGTTACTCATAAGCTTCCAGTGTCAATTATGCTCAAATAATTCCCTCTCTCCTTGCAGGGGTTGATGATTTTCGGCAAGTGAAAAGACGACCAGTGCTTTAAGGCCTTATTACCTTTAAGTCCTAGTTCAAAGAGCACAAACAGAAACATCTCCATTTGTCTCCATCAAGTGACTTTCCTCCAAGAGAGCTGTGATGTCCAAAACTGACCTCGAGAAACTGGCCTTCTTCAACAATATCCTAAGCCTGTGCAGCAAAGACCCATCCTGCAATGATTCCCAACTGACTTACCACAACACCAGCCTGGTCTATGACCTGGATTTTCCTGGGGATGGCTCCCCGTGGCTGCGAATAGTGACCTCTGTTGTGTATTTTGTCGTGGCTATCACCGGGATAGTGGGGAACCTGCTAGTGATGTTCCTGTTGTATTCAACCCGCACTATCACCACAGGCACCATCAATTTCTTTGTGTTCAATTTGGCTTTGGCTCACCTACTTTTCTCCATGGCTTTGCCGTTTTGGGCCGTGGATAATGCACTGGACTACAGCTGGCCCTTTGGGTTGGCCATGTGCAAGGCAGTGTCTTTATTGACGGGGCTTAATGTCTACGCCAGCTGCTTCTTCTTGACGGCCATGAGCTTGACCAGGTACTGCTCTGTGGCCACGGCGCTCAACCCCACCGCTCCCCTGTGCAACAGCTTACGCTGCTCCCAGGTGGCCACGGTGTTCATCTGGGCCGGGGCCCTGATAGCCGCGTCTCCTAGGGCCATATTTGCAGATGTAAAGCGCGTGGGCGATGACATGGCGTGCCTTCTCCGCTTCCCGGATGGCACGGCCTGGCTGGGAATTAACCAGCTCCTGCGAGTGGTGCTGGGGATCCTGCTGCCCTACGCCATCATCATCCTCTCCCATTTACTCCTGCTGCGCTTCCTGTGCCGCCACAAACTGAGAGGCATCAACCCTCGGCGGAAGGCCCGCGTCTCAAAGTCCGTGGCTGTGGTGGTGCTCTCGTTCTGTGCGTGCTGGTTCCCTTACAACATCCTCACCCTCTGGAGCGTCCTCATCCACCTCAACATCAACGACATCAGTCCCTCATTCTACCTGGTGCAAACGTACTTTTTCCCCCTGGCCAACTGCTTGGCTTTCACCAGCAGCTGCCTCAACCCAGTCATCTACTGCCTTGTTCGCAGGGAGTATCGCCTGGCCCTGCACAACTTGATCTTGAAAGTGAGTGTGGCTGTTATGTCCAGGGTATGCCTCTATAAGGTCAACAGCAATGAGGGACAGGCTGGGCAACTGGCCATCCCGTTCAACAACATGGACAGCCAGACAGTCCAGTCTGTCAATTCAGACACGAGATTAGTAACTCCACCCACCGTCCCGTCATCGGTTTCCATATTATGAGGCCGCTGCCACTCTTGTACTACACAGTGATTCAGTTTTCCTCCGCTCAAGCCCCTGCTTCAGCTTTAACCTAAAAATGCCGTTTTGCTTGTTAAACGATTGCTATTTGTGCACCTAAGCAAAGACTGTTTGTTTTTCCAGTTGCATACGGGAATATTTCTGTTGTGGTTTACAGTAAAGTGAAGCAGATATTCTTGCATATTAAAATAGATCATAAACTATAGTATGTCTTAAAGTATATTCTTCATATTTAAGCTGTCTTGAATTGTAAAGAGAATGAGCTGCTCTGAACACTTAATTTTGGTCCAAGTGTGTATGCTAAAGTGTCAATGTTAGAATCAGCTGGAGAAAAGTGCACTGAATAGCACTTGAAATATTAAAACCACCGTTTGATGATACAATGTGAAAATACAGATATATTTGTTATATGTTCATGGTGAATATTATATAATTACTCTTCATCTATTTTGGGTTAAATTTGCCTTTTGTAAACATTAGTGATGGTGATGCTGGATGGTAGTTGGCGTTGGGCTAGAGAGGTGGAGACAGAATAAAAAAACGAGTCATTGATTTTAAGATGCGGTAATAAATCGATTTTCAACCTGAACTTTCCCGTTTGACCATGTCTTCTGCATCTCACTGCCTTCCTTCAACACATGACGTGCACCGAGATAATTAAAACATAAAGAAAATTGTGGTAATTGTACACAATGCCGCAGACTTTAAACCAATTTCGCTTCACACAAGCACGGCCCCAGATTTTATGTGCCATTTTTATTTGTAAACTTGTGTATCGTAAAATAAACCCAGTATATTTTCTTAATGCAACTTCAGGCTGAGTTTGCAAATGGATGATCGCTAGACTGGCTCGCCACAAAGGACAAATGTGTAATTCTGTGTAGCCAGTGAAGGCTGTTCAATGACTGAGATAATGTTTTACTCCAACTTATCTGTATGCTAACTGTAAAGGTGCCCTCACCATCTAGTGTCCATTTGCTGACTGAGTTTGACATCATAGAACAAAAGGGTATAACCTCCAATTTAATCAATAACACTCAAATGAAAATTTGCCCCCATTCGATCAATTGAACATCATTCTGTAATTCTGTCACAGTTGAGCGTTGTTCTAAAGCATGTATTACACTACTGTCCTTGTTGTCAAGGTGCCTTAACTTATATAATGGCTGGATGGATGGACATACAGATAGATGGATGGATGGATGGATGGATGGATGGATGGACAGATAGATACTAGATGGATGGATGGATGGATGGATGGACATATAAATAGATGGATGGATGGACGGATAGATAGATGGATGGGCGGATAGATAGATGGATGGATGGACAGATAGATGGATGGACATACAGATAGATGGGTGGATGGATAGATTGATGGAGGGATGGACAGATAGGTAGATGGATGGATGGATGGACATAGATAGATATAGATAGGATTACTATAGCTAGATAGAGGGTTAACAGAAATTGATTTTAATCAAATTTCATACAGATAAAAATCAAACAAATGACTCAATACTTGAACTTCAGCTCATAGTACATGCACCACATGTTGTGTTTTAGGGTTCATATCGGCCACAGGGTGGTGTAGTTGGTCTTTATTTAGAACATAATAAGAGACGTAAGTCTTGAGCTACTATATATAGCCTCTAAAAACTGACATCATTCGGTGCCCGGTGCCAGTCCCTCAGTGTTGGATAGTTAGTCGTTTAATATTTTTATTTACAGAGATCATTCTAACCATTAACTAAATAGGATGGATACACTGAGGTATACTCAAGTTCCCCCTAGATCTGATATGATCCTGAGGAATTAGATCCAACATTTCTGAGGACACCCTGGTGGCTCACTTGGTAGAGTGCATAACACAAGGCTGAGTCCTTACCGCAGCGGCCTGGGTTTGTATCCGGCCTGGGCCCTTTCCTGCATGTCATCCCCTCTCTCTCTTTCCTGTCTCTATCTACTGGCACTGTTCAAGATCCAACACTTCTGCATGGATCCTAGTTTATTTTGCAGCCAGTCCTAATTTCCTCCGGTTGAAGTCTCAAATTACTTTTTCATCTGAGAAATGAGCAAATTGCTCCTCCAAAATCTACTTGCAATGTTGAAAGGCACATTTGCAGCATCTATTTTCTTTTTGTTTTGTTTTTGGGGCCGTTTTTCATTTTTGTAAGCCTACGTCGAGAGGATTATTCTGCTTAGTCTAACCAGCTGTACAACTTCAGCCGTTTCGCCTTTCATTTTATAATTTAATTGACAAATAGACTGTAAAAGCCCCAAGATGATCATACCAGAGTCATTTCGTCAAACTGCACGTCATTTCGAGGTGTAATTTTGCCGCTCTTGTTAAAAGAAGGGAAGCATTTTGACCGGCTGCAGTCAGCCTTATGTCTGTGAATAACTGAACATACAAACTGCTGATATCATTGAGACAGAGGATCTGAAGCATGTTCATAGACTTGATTTTGTGAGCCCTGAAAACTTTTGTTACAAATGTCATCCTTAAATAAGCTTTATTAGATAGCGAGGTAATCTACCCCATGTTAATTAGTGCCCTTATTCTGATCAAATTCAACCTTTTGCTTCCACAGTAATCCTTTCCCATCTTTCCCAGTTCCCTCTTTAATGCGTACAGATTTTGCATCTTGACTGCATCAAATCAGGTCGACAGTCCTCTCCCTCCTGTCATTGGAAGAATGTTCACTTTTCGCAAGTAATGATTAGTCCTGATGTTTATTGACATATGTGACCTTTTAGAAGGCCTAATTTCCTGTTTCAGATGAGAAGAGGGTAGGAAGTTCACAGATATTGTTTTTGTGCAGAAATGTGGCAAAGTCAACTTTTTGATCAGTGTTAGTCTCATCTCATCTCATCATCAGCCGCTTCTCCGGGGTTGGGTCGCAGTGGCGGCAAGCTAAGTAGGGCACTCTAGACGTCCCTACCCCCAGCAATGCCCTCCAGCTCCTCCTTGGGGATCCCAAGATGTTCCCAGGCCAGATTGAACATGTTGTCCCTCCAGCGAGTTCTGGGTCTACCGCGGGGTCTCCTCCCAGTTGGATGTACCTGGAAAACCTCCAAAGAAAGGTGCCCAGGAGGCATCCTAATCGGATGCCCGAACCACCTCAACTGGCTCCTTTTGACGCGAAGGAGCAGTGGCTCTACTCCAAGCTCCCTCTGGATGTCTGAGCTCTTTACCCTATCTCTAAGGCTGAGCTCAGACACCCTACGAAGGAAACTCATTTCAGCTGCTTGTATCCGCGATCTCCCCCTTTCGGTCACTACCTAAAGCTCATGACCATAGGTGAGGGTTGGACAAAGACTGACTGGTAAATTGAGAGCTTTGCCTTCCGGCTCAGCTCCCTCTTCACCACAACGGTCCAGTACAACATCTGCATTACTGCTGATGCTGCACCAATCTGCCTGTCAATCTCCTGCTCCATCCTACCCTCACTCATGAACAAGACCCCGAGATACTTGAACTCCTTCACTTGAGGCAACAACTCATCCCCAACCCGGAGGGAGCAATCCACCACTTTCTGGTAGAGAACCGTGGCCTCAGACTTGGAGGTGCTGACTCTCATCCCGGCCATTGCACACTCAGCTGCAAACTGCCCCAGCGTGCTGGAGGTCACGTTCTGATGAAGCCAACAAAACCACATCATCTGAGAAGAGTAGAGATGCAATTCTGAGGTT
Source organism: Lampris incognitus (assembly GCF_029633865.1). Lineage (NCBI taxonomy): Eukaryota > Metazoa > Chordata > Actinopteri > Lampriformes > Lampridae > Lampris > Lampris incognitus. The sequence goes on along the minus strand of NC_079228.1, from coordinate 32,603,506 downwards.
CCCAAAATGGACTCACTCCTCACCTTGGCTGCACCTTGAGATTATGTCCATGAATATCACAAACAGAATTGGAGACAAGGGACAACCTTGGCGGAGTCCGCACCCACCGAAAACGTGTTTGACTTCATGCCGAGAATATGGACACAGCTCTCACTTTGGTTATACAAGGACCGGATGGCTTGTAGCAACTGCCCCTGTACCCCATACTCCCGCAGTACCCCCCCACCCCCCACCCCCCAGAGTGCCCCAGGGTACACAGTCATAAGCCTTCTGCAAGTCCACAAAACACATGTAGACTCGCTGGTCAAACTCCCATGCCTCGCTCACCACTTGAGCATGGGTAAGGAGTTGGTCCGTTGTTCCACGGTCAGGACGGAATCCACATTGTTCCTCCTGGATACGAGGTTCAACAATCAGTCGGAACCTCCTTTCCAGCACCTTATGATGCCCCGATAATTGGAGCTCACCCTCTGCACAGCCTTTACTGGTCAGATTTACATTAAAACGGTCATAATGGATTTAAAACCATCGTCAAATTAAAATCGAATTTTATTTTTTACCACAGTAGCTCATTTCCCGAGTCACATTGTGCACCTACTCAACAACTAATGCCAAAAAAATTACAAAAAAGTCAGTTTTTTTTCTTATTTTGCATCAAAATCTGATCACCGTACCTTCCTCTATAACAGCCAAGTTTGTGATTGCATCATCAAGTCTGGTGGGCGGGCAACATTCCAATCAATCATATCACAGAATGGCTTGCGCGATCCAATCAAATCCCACCCCTCATGTTTTGTCCCGCCTTAATGTCCTGTTTTACTTTGAAATGTGTCGTATCACGAAGCAATATAGGGTCTGAATACTGTTTTACATTGACTTTTCAGGGGAAGAAAAAGTTCCAATTTCTGGATTTATCAACTTATTTGTTTATTTATTTAATCATGTATTCATATATTAAATCACTGGGGAGAAAACCTGAAAAATCAACACATTCTCTTTGTTCAAACATAACAAACCATATCAATCATATATACTTACACTAATAATAATAATTACAAGAGTAATGATACCTACAAGAATCTACCAACATTTATATAACGTCCACCACACAACGTCAGGGGATCTGAGGTTATGGCTTATCCAAGGGGGGCATGGCTTATCTGAAAATAAATATCAAGTAAATTAAGGTATTACATCCAGTAGGCCAAACTCAAGTCGGTAAACAAACTAGATAAACTGCGACACAGTCGATCAATTTGTGCAGAGCAGCAGCTGCCGAGAACATCGTATGAAGAGCTTCATTCCAAAATGCGAGGGAAGCAAATAGTCGTACAGTTGTTGATCAGCGTTTGTTACTCTATTTCAGTAAATATCCTCTGAAATGCTGACATTTTGCAACTCGGCATTTCTAGTTTTAATTGTCAGATGTGTCGATCCTTGGATATAACTCACTTTGGAGTGGAACGTTTCATTTCTTGTGCCGTTTATGTCAAGGACATAAATCCGATGACGATGACAATTGAGGTGTATGATTGTCAATTTAAGCAGATGACTTTTGGGGACCTAGAGCCACTCAACTTGGCGGTCGCCAATTTGGCGCAATCTAGTCACATCACTGAATGAGCACTTCAAACATTATTATCCCTCTATGGCCTCTTGATAAAGATGAATAAGATGGAATTTTGCTTTATATGTTTGGGCCATTTGGCGTTCAAAATTAAAACGTCTTGCTAGCTGTGCCTCTGTTAACACCTGAGAGTCTGAATCTGTTGTCTCGTTGAAACCCAATCACGTCTGTCCCTTTGCTGACAGGAGATTCTTCGCTCATGGAAAAGTCACTTCACTGCCTTCGTAATAACCTGGCAAATTTTGGCAATAACCTTTCAAATCCCCAAATGAGCCAGCAAGTAAAGATGAGCTAGAAACACTGGGTGTGTGTGGGTATAAATGAAATAAGATAAAATTAGGATTTTTTTTTCACTGGCAATATCTGTTTCATTTAAATGAATCAAGACCAAAGGACACTTTGATGCCAATTAGAACAGCGTATTCTGACAGGCCGTGGTATAGAGCATATTGAAGTCCCAGTAGGAGAGACGTGTACTGACGCCCAAACGGAGAAGGAAGATGAGGGCACAGTTTACTGTAGCACTGCACCAACACCTAGTTTATAAGAATATATATGGGTATATAATACACGTAATGCAGTCAAAAACTTAATGCAGTTGAAAACATGTCCCACCTTAGAAATTGCAGTTTTGGGAAATGGAAATAGAAGCAAAGGATTACGTTTGAATATACCGTGTGCATGTTTCAAAAGAAGACTACTTAAAACTGCAATCCAGTGTTGTTGAAAGTGCCGCGACCATTTTGGTCAAAACAAATACATGGGCCTGCACCAAATACATAGCTGTTGTTAGTTCTCCGTCGTGAACCAAATATCTCCATCTTTTCTACTGAATCACGCAGCCTCATAGCAAGGATGCAGCCTTATAGCAAGGATACTAAGATTTTCACTGGGAGTGACGAAGAAGGACAGGATTAGGAACGAGTATATTGGAGGAACAGCTCAGGTTGGACAGTTTGGAGACAACGCAAGAGAGGCGAGATTGAGATGGCTTGGACGTGTGGAAGAGAGATGCTGGGTATATTGGGAGAAGGATGCTGAATATGGAGCTGCCAGGGAAGAGGAAAAGAGGAGGTTTATGGATGTGGGGAGGGAGGATATGAAGGTGGCTGGTGTGAGAGGAAGATGCAGAGGACAGGAAGAGATGGAAACGGATGATCCGCTGTGGCGCCCCCTAATGGGAGCAGCCGAATGTAGTAGTAGTAGTATAGCAAGGATGCAGCCACAGGCTAGGGCACTATTCCTACCTGGATTGCAGCATTAAGAGTTTAGCTATAAAGAATAAGTTTACTACAAAAGGCCTACCTTTGAATGAAATACATGTACATACATGTAAGAAAAGATATACGTTAAGCTATTTTATACATTTCCTGCAACTTAAACTTTGTATAAGTGATATTCATTTTGAAAGGAATGTCTCTGTAAAGGCAATAGGTTAAGCTTAATAATATCAACTGTGAAGCCATCAATATAAATTATTCCAGCCAACATACTGACTTAACCAACACACTGCTTATCGATTTGTCACCTAACTACAAAAAAAAGAGACATATAGTATACAAAGTTAGCCTACAAGGTTTTTTGTATTGGCGTGTTATTTCGGGCCATGTGGCACAGACTATAAGGCAGTCAACTCCTATGCGCGCGCGCACACACACACACACACACACACACACACACACACACATATATATATATATATATAAACACCACACATCCCTGTTTGCAAACCTCTTATTGTGCTATTGTGTATTTTTCTCCCTCTCTCTTTCAGTCAATCTGTCTCCATCCATTTCCTTCAACACGATGTTGTATGATGCAAAAGGCTGAATGTCCATTCACTTCTGAAGAGCAGAAGGGTTGGCAGGTTAGGTTGGGGGGGGATGGGGTGGAAAAAAGGGAAAGAAATCAATGCCTTCCATTTTTGAAAGTCATTTCCAAGTTAAAACGGGCACAAAATGCTTAATATTTGAATACTCATCTGCTTTGACATCCTGAAAAACGGCTAACTCGTTGATTTTACTCTTCCTTGCATTTTAGGAAAGCACATGCATAACTTCTGCACATCTAGGCTTCAGAATAAACACTGAACACAACAGAGGAGTCATCCACTATTTGCTAAAATATGATTGGTTTGCAGTAGCACGTTATGTTCATGATAATAATAAGATCAATAATAATAACCAGCCTTTTTTAAATAGCACTTTTCAAAACAGTGTTTCAAAGTGCCGTACAACGTTACAATAGCAAAAAAATAGAAGCTAATAGGATAAACGATGATAATGCCAGAATCGAATGGCTTCGAGACCTCATGAGAGATCCTTCCCGTGGTCTGCTCCAGCTCGTGGCCTCGATTTACAGCTTTTACAATCATATTCTTTACTATTAAGGCTTGGCTGAGTTTGACCCCCCGCTATGCTTAGGGTATTTTTACTCTTATCGGTCGCAGTGCAGCCCAGGGTCCCGGACCGGGCTGAGGACCGGCGGTGACTGTGCATCGACGTCTAGTCAACTAAGGTTTGGAAAATCCAGCCACGGAAAAGCTCATGGCGGCAAAATCAGATGCATCCATTAAATCGTTTACTAAAAACACATTTTATACACACAAGATTTATCAAAATTTGTTTGCATGCATTTTATTCTACTGCATTTGCCTGTTTCATTTATTTCATCTAACCCTGCTTGTATCTGATGCATGGGCTTCTAGTTAATGTTTTAAAAAGTACCTAAAACACCTTGTATCAGTGTTTGGAAAAGTGCTTGGTAAATATAATATAGGGTTATTTTTCGTAATTCATTCATTACTCAGCATCACAGTTAGGTTCACTAGTAATAAATAACATGGCAAATCTAACATGAGAAGGTTCTTGTTGGATGAAATGGTGGAAGAGGGTTTCTATTTGTGTGTTACTATCGTCAGTTGTGGCTACAGTGCCCTCCAGAGGGATACTCAACTATAAAGTCGGCATGGGAGCTTGGAAAGTTTACGATCTACATTCGGAGCTTGAATAAAATTATAAAACTACTTCCAATATTCATCACTTGCAGTTTTTCCAAAATGAGGAAACCAAAAAACAAAAATGTTCGGCAAGAAACAATAGTAGTATTTCTCTGATTTTCAAAGTTATTGGCCCGGCGCCGAAGATTATCGGAGACGCACCTGAACAAAGGTAATCGTTAGGTTTAATGTTGGCGTTGTTACGGCACCGTCTCGTGATTCAGTCACCACATGCAGACAAGATATACTGCACACACCGCCCCTCGCATTAACCTGATTGTCAAGTTCTCATACGAGAGAAGTTTGAGTATTTGGAAAATTTTGAAGGTCAGTAGAAGACACCCCCCCCCCAAAATACTGCTGCTGGTTTCTCAAAAACTTCTGGAAAGGGTTCGCTGCAGAGCTCCTCTTAAATGGGTTTTGTCTGAAAATCAGAGTCAGTCTTCTAAAACTTGAGCCGTTGTGAACTGGTGGTCAGGGTCCGTAGCTCTGGTTGACAGCCTGAAGGGAGAGAACATGACAATTAAACAACTTTTTTCCATTTATTTGAATGGAGAGAAGGCATACTGTACATCAACGGTCACAAACCCTGCTCCTGGAGTGCCACCATCTTGCCCGTTTTCATATCAACCCTAATTTAACACAGCTGATTCTACTGATACCTACTTACCAAGACCTTGATTAATTGAATCATCCATCCATCCATTATCCAAACCGCTTATCCCGCTCTCAGGGTCGCAGGGATGCCGGAGCCTATCCCAGCAGTCATTGGGCAGCAGGCAGGGAGACACCCTGGACAGGCCGCCAGTCCATCACAGGGTCGACACACACATTCACACCTAGGGACAATTTAGTACGGCCGATTCACCTGACCTACATGTCTTTGGACTGTGGGAGGAAACTCACACAGACATGGGGAGATCATGCAAACTCAACACAGAGGATGACCTGAGATGAACCCCAAGGTTGGACTACCCCAGGGCCCGAACCCAGGACCTTCTTGCTGTGAGGCGACCGCGCTAAACACAGTGCCGCAGAAAGGTAACTTGCCGTCCCTGGGTGGAATCAGATTTGTTAAATTAGGGTTGGAGAGAAAACCAGCAGGACAGTAGTTCTCCAGGATCAGGGTTGGTGACCATTGCTATACAAAGCGTTGTCATTCTTTCTTTAGGAAATATGAAAATAGTCAAAAGCGGGAACACAGAGACAGGTGGGATTTCCTCTTGAGCAGATTTAAATATTTGACGCTTACACATCACAGATTTAAGTGTTTCGTATCCTGTCCTTCGTTTTTGGTGAGATTTGCTCATTGTGCACAGAAATATTCATCACATTAGCCTGTCATCCTCTTGTAAGTACAGCATTTCTGTAATCTTAACTGGACATACGTGTATTCCTCTTTAATAGGGCAGTTTGGAAGAGTCCGTATCAAGATGTTGTTGGGGCATTAAAACTCAGACAGGAAGCTCGAAACTTTCTGAATCAAGCCCTCCCAAAGCTTAACTAACTGTCTTTGTGATCCAACTTCCTCTCTCGACTCTGAACCGTACTAAAACTTCATATAAAGTGAACTCGAGTTCATGGCCATATATTGTCTGGGTTCTTGCAGCCCTGCGCAATTCAATGCTACGCAGGGCAACTTTATTAAAGTAAGATATGAGTCACCATTGACTCACATCAGCTTCAGCAACCTTCTCTAAGAAACAGCATGTCATGCCTATAGAGACCACCAAGCAGACAATGGAAACATTTATGTATGTGGCTTTCATTTAAGGGGCATCTATTCCTGTTTGCAATCAATACCAAGAGCTGAAGAAGAAAAAAGAATGCCTGGGATGTCAATGGATTTCAAGGGCAGGAAATGTTGAAGGTTAGAGCTTTTCCTGAAGTCCTCCGCTGCACGTAAACGTATGCAGGGTTTGACCCAGCGTCATTCTTTACACGATATACACTACATGACCCCCGCCCACAAGAGCTGCTCGCGAGGCAGGGACTATATCGAGGCTGAGAACTGCTGTCTTTTAGCTGATGATTCAGAGCCAATATTCGAGTATTAAGTTGTCACCTAACTACAAAAAAAGACATACTGTGTTAAACAGTACAATACTGATATCAGTCAAGGACTCACACAGGTCAATACGTTTTGTCAGTGGATTCACTGTTGGAATCCTTATTGTTTGACCAAATGCATGAGCAATTTTAATTCCCCGCCCCCCAAGTGCACTGTATTTGTTATCTTTTTTTGTCATGGCTGTGATCCCCATGTTTTTTTTCACAGCCAGTCTGGCCTTCGATTTGATTGTTTTCGCTACTGCTTTGTGTTTGTGTGTGTGTGTGTGTGTGTTGCTATACCAGTGGGGTCCAACCAACCCTTGACAGCCCACCATTGTTGTGAGGAAAAACTTGATTTGTGAGCGCATGTTGGCCGCTTCTCACTTCTATAAGGGTCTACTGTAGGGTCAGGATTTAGGTTTAGGGTTAGAATTAGGATCAGTCGGGCGGGCAGGTGGTCGGGCGTCCCTACAGACACAATTGGCCGTGTCTGCAGGTGGGAAGCTGGATGTGGGTATGTGTCCTGGTCGCTGCATTAGCACCTCCGCTGGTCGGTTGGGGCGCCTGTTTGGGGAGGGGGAGGGGGAACCGGGGGGGAATAGCGTGATCCTACCACGTGCTACGTCCCCCCGGTGAAACTCCTCACTGTCAGGTGAAAAGAAGCGGCTGGCGACGACTCATGTATCAGAGGAGGCATGTGGTAGTCTGCAGCCTTCCCCGGATCAGCAGAGGGGGTGGAGCAGTGACCGGGATCGCTCGGAAGAGTGGGGTAATTGGCCGGATACAATTGGGGAGAAAAGGGGGAGGGTCAGGTTAAGGTCTGGGTAAGTGTTGAGGTTAGACAACTAGTTCTGATTGTTGAGGTTAGTGTTAAGGACTAGGGAAGGAATGTAGTCAATGAGGGTCCTTACAAGTACCTGCGTGTGTGTGTGTGTGTGTGTGTGTGTGTGTGCTTGTGTGTGTTTTAGAAATTGATCAAATAAAATACAACTCACTCACTTTGAGTCAAAATAAAGTCCATATGTAGTATATGATATGATGTATATGTATATGATAATATTAGCTTACTTTTGTCTTGCAGTTGTGTAACTAATTTTCGCAATCAAGTCATGGACAATTTAAAGAGGAAAAAACTGTTTTTGGACATAACTTCTCAAAAGTTGCTGTCTGAAATAAGGATAAAAAAATGAAAAAAAGACGTAAACGTAAACGAACCTGGTCCGTGAGGATTCGAGGCTTAATGTCAGGGATGACACCCACTCTCAACTCATCCTCCACAGCCATGAGTCTAAAGCCCGCAGAAGAGACACAAACACACCCAATCATGAAACAGAATTATAAAAGTAATGCCTCAAATTTACCTGTAAAGACTCTCTGGCCGTAATCAGCAAATATATTACTTATTTCTGTCTACACTTAGTGTTAACGTTGGACATATACATCAAATTATACCTGAACTTTGCTGAACATAAAAATGTTAGCATTTTATCAGATATCTTATTTGATACACAGAAGGCTTAATTTGCACACATTTGTTTCCCAGTTAGTCCCGTGGTTGTGTGGCGAAAGACTGCAGCAGATTTAAAATGATCGAACTTTGTACAAGTTCCACACAGTAGCCAACCCCCGGACGTAGCATTTGTGTTGCTTGTTCCAGTTCATCACCTGTTTATTATGCCTTTGATTTGGGAGTCCTTTTCCACCTGCTGCTGTTTCAGACGGCGCTCGCTGTCATCCAGACGACTCTGATACTGCTGCAGGATCTTGCTTGTCTGCTGTTCCTGTGACAGAAGTCTCTGCTCATACTCCTCCAGTTTCCGATGAGACATCTTCAGACGCTCCTTCAGCGAATGTATTTCCTCCTCATACTCCCTTACCTGAATGAAGAGACAACTCAGAGTGAGTTCGGGTGTGGGGTCACTCGGATTCAGCGAATTCCTGAAAGCAATCGATCATTCAAGTTCCTTTTGCAGCACGGCTGCTTGAAATAGGGTTTATGTTGCGGCAAACTACGCATGTAAACCAGCTGCAAAGCAAGTTTCTTTGTATAGCACACTAGCAGAGGTACCCGGCGTTGCCCGGGGAAAATATTCTCATCAAACACGATCGGATCTTTACGATATAACTAATGATGAAATATTTATATGATAAATGTGATAAACAAATGTCGAATACATGAATGTTATTAACGAAAATGATCAAATGTCTTAATTTTCAATCCATTCATCAAGTTTCTTTGCCAATGTGTGTATTAATTGCCGCAAATCTGCCGCCGCCGCTGCAAATCGCCACAAAATAAACTCAATTTTGCAAATAAATCAAAATGTTTACTTGGTTTTTAAAATATTTTTCAAACTGTGCAATCCTTAGAAAGTGCTGATTCTAAAGATACCTTTCTTTGTGTTCTACAATGAGTATTTCTGGAGTTTTAAGCGAACATACAAACATACACTCTTGCTATATATATAAAGATTTCATACACAAAGGCAATTCAAAGTGCTTTATATAAGGCATAGAATATATTAGATAAGAAATAGAGAGTAAGAAGAAGAGAAAGTTAAGAAACAGACATTAAATGATAAATATGCAGAGGAATTTTAAAAAAAAGCTGCCGGCCTAAATTTGTGCAGTTGTTGGTTTCAATGCTGTACAGGTAATCTATTATTCCCTCCAATGTAAGGAAGACAAGAGTACAAGGTGTCAGTTACAAATACAGAAATTCATAATAACAACCACGGTTTAAGCCCCATTTTGAGATTGTAGCACGGAGATAAAAATTGCTTATGGCCTCATTACGCTCAAGAAGAAAGCCCATCTCGTCATCGCCACCACCAACAGGAAAAGGTGCAAGACAAGGAGGAGGAAGAAAAAGAAGAATCCAATGTGATCAACATCTCCAGTCAAGAGTTAAAGTAAGGATCGGTGTACATCCCTCTAGGAAGGCAGATCCCTTTTTTACTACTACAGAGGAAGTTTTTTAGAGGCATAAGATTGAAGGCTTTTTATACGAAGGATACTGTCAGAAACTCTGCGTTTTATCATAGCATGAGCGAGCCACAGCCAGCCTCCACTGATAAACAGGTTTTCAAACGTAAAAGTACATTTATACCACAGGTAAATTCAATGGCTAGTGGAAAGTGATGTTATGGACAAAAATAGTTGCCCTCTAACCTCTAAGAGTCAGAGAGAAAAGCTCTAGCTGAGTTGTTGAATAATGAAGACCATACAGATAAAGGTGTGTGTGTGTGTGTGTGTGGGGGGGGGGGGTTGTGTTCCAGTATAAAACCTCATATATAAAAAGAAATTGAAAGACAATTAAGTGACATACTCCTCTACTCTCAGACCCTACTTTAAAGCTTGGTGACGATATTAAGACTGTTTTGAAACAGGCCTTACGAGAGGGACAAACTAGCGAGGATGAATATAAATACATACTTCAAAACAACCCGATACGACCTGTTCATAAGTGTTCATAAGGGGATGCTCTATTGGACAACCGTCTTAATAAGGTATGCTGAGTTCCACGGTCTGATTTACTGAAACCTAAATCTAGAGACAACTCGGGGTCTTGCATTTGTACCCGCCTAAATATAGTCCTATATCTAAGTCGAACGAGTGGTGAGAAGATACTGGCCCATATTGGCAAGTAACCCTCAAATTGCAAGCGCATTTCAAACTCGGCGTACATATTTTTATAACAGGTCTTCCAATTTACGTGATTACCTGGTGAAGTCAGAAGTGCCTAAGAGGCTTGCTCACTTTTTGTCTCAGATCCCTAGTGGGAATTTTCATTGTGTACACTGTTAAGGGTAATCAGTTCACTCATCCAAAGTCTGGTATTGACATCAAGGTTAGGGGCAGAATCACATGTAACACAATATATGTGGTTTACCTGTTAAAATGCCCATGCAGTTTTTATTATGTTGGGAAAACAAAACGAGAATTAAAAATTAGGATCTGTGCACATACTAAGATCTCTATTGGGAATCATGATGATAAATCATCGGTGAATAAGCACTTCAGTAGTCATAACCACAATGTGAGTGAACTGCATTACATGTGCACTGAGTCAGTGAAGATGCCATGGAGAGGTGGTAATAGAGACAAAATCCTTCTCCAAAGGGAGGCGTAATGGATAATTGGATACACTTCCTTGGTACCCTCATTCCCAATGGGATGAATGAAGAGATTTCATTTGCTTGTTTTTAATGAACCGAATATATCTGTGGTAGGCTTTTTGGTTTTTTATGTTTCAGTAGCTTACATTATCAGACTCTGTTCCTGGAATATTTTTGGCTCCCCTTGCTGCGATGTATATGTTGTGCTGTTTGGGATCGCCTATAATTAACTCCACCCATGTCTATTGATTGAAACTGCCAGAATACATGCTGAGGAAGGGCATCTTGCCCGAAACGTCCGTGTGGCAATATCAAAAAGTTCAAATTGGAGGGCTGTCTGACTCTTTTCCTCATAATTAGTCATCCCGCTATAGCACCATAATTTTTGAAATGCCTGGCTCATGAAACCAACTATTAATTCTAATGAACTGTACGTAGATGTGCTACGCTGCAGCTGACACATTAAGTTTGATTATGCCTCTCAATACAATCAGAATACCAGGCCGGCGGGTTTTGACAGTGATATTTCAACACTGACCCAGCACATACTGTATTGTTTGTAGATGTAAGACATGACCGTGTACAATAAGCTTGTACATTACTTTCTCTCTCAGTAAATTCATTCACTACCTTGCATTCTCAACTACAGCTGCTCTCCAAAACTCCTGATAGGAATACAAAAAAATTTCTACTGTAGTATGTACAGAATTACTCCACTACTGCCATTTTACTGAATATGTGACATTTTAGTGGGGCAGTGCTGTTTTTCCCTCTAACATGTAAAATCCTGTATCTGACATTTGAGCACTGCTGGTCTACGACGGCTTAGCTTGAGTCTTATATGTAAGATGACACTGGATGAAATATGGATTTCCAGATAAAAGATAATGGAATTTGTGTAGAGAAGTTTCCCAATGAGGTCCTAATTTTTGTCTAAACGTAGGGGAAGCTTCAGGGCATCTGGGTCCTGATATATCCCCTTGGTATTCATGTAATACTATCTCTAAGACAACGCTAATACTAACTAGGATTATTGCAAAAACTGAGAGATAGAACTGGATATCATAAAAAATAACACAGACTAAGACGACATAACAAGATGATTACACCATGATGAAAGGAATCATACCGTATTGTATATAAAGAACAGATAATACCACTTTTAATGAAACCATGCAGACTTATTCTCACTGTGCAAACCAGCTGCGAGTTATTAGCTATTGTGAGGAGAGCTACTGAAAAGTGTATCAATCAAAGTAAATATCTAGATTTTAATCAAACCCCTAAACCGAGAGAGAATGCATCATGTTTCAGAAAACTGGTCTAGATGAAGAAATATCGTTTACAACCCTGCACCCCCTCATTTGGTCTACTTCACACGACAACACAGACTTTGTCTCTACTCAATGTACATTGGCCCTGTTCACGTTTGCATATTTGGGCCCAACAACAGAAGCTATCAATTGGAGTCACTCATGTTCTGTGTTCACACATCCATTTAGAAGATCAATAACTTTTGCATCCAGAAACGAGTAACAGGACCCGCTCCTGTATTTACAGCGCTTTCAGTTAACTTTGTAATAGCACGATATTTGTTCGGAATGTAAATCTCGCATTTTAAATATCATGCAGGTGTAAAAGTGATGACAAATACGGGGGTGGACCCTCCAAGTTTTATTTCTGCAAAGAGAAGCTGGAGAAAATACGTATTTTGTCATGTCTTCTCCATCAGCGAATGCCTCACTAAAGAATCTGCCCATAAACTTAAAATTAATTTTGTCCCAGCTTCTGTTCAAGTTGAAACCATGATCTGCCACCCCGGCCATCATTTTGAAGAGGAATAAAACGTTCAAAGAGACATGAAATGGGAACGTTGTGTGGTTCATTACTCCACATCAACAATTAGCTGTCAACTCCCGTTCTCGTCCATACACACGGAGCATTTACTATGGAAACTGGAGTCAACTTCAGCTTTCACTTCCTGTTTCCAGCAGGACTCATTTTTACTGGTTGTCCCTCCTGTTAATAATTGGACTGAGTGTGAACTTGAACTGATTAACACTAAAATAGGGAGCAACAACCGTAGTTAGCTTTAGTATGAATGGGGCCTTATTGTGAACCTAGTTTTATGATAAGTGGGGCAAAATGTTGGAGTAAAAGATGCTCGTGAAGTGGATTTTTTCTTTTGCAACACTGACCCTCTGAAACAGTGCTGAGGATGTCTTGATGGACAAAAACGCACAAACGCAAACACAAAAATGAACAGAAACAATAAAGTTAAGGTCTAATTCCTTAACTTATAACTTAATAATGAGTTCATGCCTGAACTCATTATTTAACTCAGTTTCTTGGGTCTTGGTCATCTTGGATACAAAAATACCTTCGGGAAAAAAAAAAGCTGAGTAATTTTAACAAGGACATTCAGTGGCGGCAGGTAGGCATGCTGATTTAGTGAGGAGGTGGGAGCAAACACATGGGCTGACCCTTTCAAGTCGTGATTCATCCATGCTCTTGGAGTATTCCTTCAGTTGACCTTCCCGGTCAGGCCGCAAGCTCTCAATGTCAGCAGAAAGATGAGGCATGTTGGATACCCACGCTACTGTCCGTTCATTCAGCGCTGGAGTGCTCAAGGTTGACTGCGAACCCTGGGGAAAAAACAAAACAAAAACAAGGACAAAAAGTGTCATGGATGTGAAGTGCAACTGGTGTGTGACTTTGTCGTGACCAGAAGGATATGGGATCATTGTCTCAAGATTGTAATTGGAAGTAGGTCTAGTACTGACACATCTGCCCACTGAGGCAAATTTGTAATTTGTGAATATGGACTATACAAATAAATTTGACTTGATTGCACATATTCAGTTGAGTAGCTAATGTTACATAGTAGTTAAATCATATATTGACTTAACACTGACATTGTAAAATAGATGCTTTTGCCCTGATTCAACAGAGCTAAAGGTGGCCCGTCTGAATCATATATCTAAGTAACGGACACCCCGAAGAGCAAGCTGACATGTCAGAAACACTTCACAACTTTTATCAAAAAATTGATTTGTTTGAGCAGGTTAAAGGTGATAAAGACCATCTTACTTGCATCTCTGTCAATGGCATTTCTGGGAAATTCTACCTCGAATGAAACCACATGGGCAATAGCAAGTGATCGAATATGAGCGAGAGACTGGTAGAGAATAGTGGTGGGGGTGCAGCAAAAAAAAAAGCCAATTTTTTTACCAATCAGGATTATAATGTTCATTTTCAAAAATGCAAACTAACATCTAGCACGTAATTCTAGATGCACTCATTCACAAATATTTTGGAGGGGTCTCAACCCCCACCCCTGAATCTACACAGATGGTACAGCTAAACATGAGCCTAAATGTCCGTTTGTGAGTGAGTGAGTTAGAAATCAGGTTCATGGGGCGCTTTACTTCGAAAGAGAGAAATCTTGCACGCTTTGTTTGTAATTTCTTTCACTGTCTTTGATATCAAAGCTATTTTGCAAATACCTGAATTTTACCAAATTTATATTTCTTCAGCAAGTGGGCAAAAAACAGGGCTATGTATTTACATAAAATATTAAATAATGTATTATAAATATTAAAATTACATTAACTAAATTAAAAATTAAATTAAAATATTAAAGATAAATAAATATATTAAAATTGCATTATTAAATTAAAAATTAAATTAAAATTACATTAAAATATTAACAATAAATATTTACATATTTACATATACATTTAGTATGTATTTACAATTTTTCATGTTCCTTTGTTGTTAAGTTGTTTGTGGCTAACTGTAGCCCGTTACTGACTGTTTTGACCAGGAATGGGAACACTGCACACAAACCATTTTAGGATGACTGAAGAGAAACAGGCAACATCCTGGTGAACAAAGACAGCAGACTAAAATTAGAAATGTAAAGGTAGTATTTTGGCCAACCTGTTGCATCCATGTAATTATCCTGCAACTATTCAAATTCATTATGAATTCATCATTCATACTGGTGATTGCAGCACGTAAGATAGTGCTTCATTAATTTGGGCCGTAAGCCTCGGCTTTCAATGAAGACCACCCACGCCAACATTTTAAAATTTGGTCTTTCATTACACTAGTTTCATTTGACACATTATGGAAAACATCCCAGATAATCATGTATGCAAAATGAGGCACTGCTGAATTAGCTGGCTCCTCTGCATCTTTTTCATGTTGAATATGCAATTACGATTTTTCTGCTTTATGTGTTTCTTTAAAATCCAGTCCCATCTCTTTAAATAGAAAGCCTTAGAGGATAATGAAATGCATGGTTTAAGCTTGTCTCCACCCAGTACATACTTCTGAAAAATGGGTGGGTGGGAAAGCGAGTTGGGAGATGGGAGTGTGTTTTTGAAAGCGGAGACATGCAGATGCACCTCTTGACAGTTTATCTTTTTTCTAGTTTCTGCCAACGGACATCTGTCTGCCTCCGAATTGTCAGTAATAATCCATTCAGTTTCAACTGAATTAGGGTTCTGTCTAGACTAGAGCTGGGAAATATATCGATATAATGTCAATATCATGATATGAGACTGGATGTCATCTGGGATTTTTGTCATGGTAATATGGTGATCTAACTTAAATGTTGTCATTCCCTGGTCTTAAAGGCTGCATTACAGTAAAGTCATACAGTTTTCTGAACTTATTCAGCTGTTTTAACAGAATGAAATGAACAATGAATGCCTTTACCTGCTGGGTCATCATATCCACAATACTATTGATCTCTTCTCAACATTTTCTTGTGTGTAAATATCTTATGAAAGCACCAATAGCCATCCTCAAAATATGTCACATTATCAATATTGAGATCGTCAGTCAAAAATTGTTATGTGATTTCAGCAATATCACCCAGCCCTATTCCAACTACATAGCTTGATAGGTTTTTAATCAGGTAGGATATATGTAGACATGTCTACAGCTCAAATCGAAATGTGGTTTCAATTTCACTTTAAATCTGAGTCACCTGTTTGTTGATACCCGGCTTGAGCAGGTGCTGCTGTGGGGGCTGCAGCTGTGACTGTGGAGGCTTTTTGGTGCTTCTTGTCGGCGTGTCTGTTGACTCTTCAGCAGCTGCTGGCGGGCCCTGGTTTTCCCTGATAGAGCTCGTCTGGTACGGCAGCCCAGGAGCTGGACTGTCTGTCACCGACAACTGAGACTCCTGCTGCTGCTGCTGCTGCTGCTGCTGCTGCTGCTGTTGTTGTTGTTGTTGTTGTTGCTGTTGTTGTTGCTGCTGTTGTTGTGACTGTTGTGGTTGTAGAGGGCGAGGCATTTGCGGGCTGCCACTGAACCCTGTGTCCGAAGATTCGAGGAGCAGGTTCCGGCTCTGCGGACGAGCCTTTGGAGGTGTAGCGGTTGCCGTCGTGTTGATGGAGCGCTGTGATTTGAGGTGTTGCGGGGGAGGCGGGGCTATGGACGACTGACGGGCAGGGTGTACGGTCGTAGGGGGCGTAGCCAGAGAGGCAGGTGTGCCCGTCCCAGTGCCCGTGTGAGATGTCATTCCCATTAGAAGCTGCTGCTGGAGAGACTCCTAAAATGGAGGGGAGGGGGGGGGGGTGCCAGCAAAGAGAAAAGAACTTAAGGAGAATTTGATACTAGATTACTACATCCATTGAAGTCAAAGCTCTTAAACTACACCCGTTGAAGTCAATAAAACTTCTGTATCAAAAGCCAATTTGTCCCTTTCACTGGATTCTGCAGCATTTGGTCATTAAAACGTATTTTCTTTCAGGCAATGATAATGCATATGACATTTTTCCCCACAGGCGAAAACCATGTCATTGCTTTGATTACAGCAGTACAACTTGAAAGTGCATAATCTAAAATCTAAAATGAAATCCCTACAAAAAACAACAACTTGGGATTGTTTTTTTTCTCCAAAAGTTGAAAGTGAAGTTAATGTTGTTAAGTTAATGCATGATATAACATTTGACACAAACTGATATTTTAGATTTGTAATGTATCTCATCTAAAAGTTCATGTTCTTTACTTCTTGACTACCAGGGCCACTGCACTTAACTGAGTTGACTGCACCTCAGATGTGCAAGCCTGGCTTTGTGCACACTTAAGCAAAAATGTTTATAAAAAACATTGTAGAAGCAAAGTACATATGTTTACCTAGTGGGAGATACCACTGTATATTCTAATAAGCTGTATATAACTGTGAATGTTATTGTGTGTTACTAGCATCCCTCAGTATTGCCTTCAGAATAGTATTAGCTTAGCTTAGCTTCTCCAGCTTCCTGAAAATACTGCAGCGAATTCAGGGGGCAGCTTGGGACGCCGCATCAGGGACGCGAACCTGTGGCTCCCACACTGCAAGCGACTACGTTAACCAGTCAACTAAAGGGTCCGACCCATTAGCCAAGGGCCAACGTGTCTACTTATCCATGCACGTTACAATACCATCTAGTAAAAATGTTCCATTTAACCTAGTCGCCAGTCTTGTAACACTGGGATGAGGTATACAATCGCAGTATGAACAGTAAAATCAAATTAATAAGACAAATTCTGAATTATGTGACCGGACACAGGTATGACCAACTTTAAATGAATCACACGAGTTAAGTAGTGACCTAAACTCAGCATTTCTATACAACTTTTGTCAATTTTCTATATAAGCAAATCACAAAATAAATGTATAACTAACAACAAAGCTGCAAATAAAAATGTGATCCAAAAAAATCTTGGAAACCCAAACAGCACTCCAACTGTTGGATTAAGAGATTGGGCAAATGTGAGCGAGCAGAAAACGCATTCTTGGCTATGACTCTCCTCGCCATAATATCTGCCAGCAGTGATAATAGCATCTAAAGCATCTAACGAAATACAAGTATCCAGCTTCATTTCTTCACATCAGTCAGTATTCCCCCATCTATAACCTTTACCTTGAACCAGCCTGTCTGAGACTACTGCTATCCACTATTACAATATCCTTTGTTTAATATGCCCCGTGTGACGTTGGAGTTCATATTCTGGATTTGAGTTGTATCTCGGTAACAGACGAAGAATGCACAATTAATCCACTACCAGTCCTGATCCCACCACAGGATGTCTGGAGATCTTGGGAGAGGTTCCGGATATGCTGTTGTCCACTATCATTAACAATACGTCAAATAACAGCGCTTATCATAAAAGAGAATTATGTCCCATAAGTGCAATACTAAACCCTGTGCCTGGGGTTTACATCTAACAGGTCAGAGTTGACCTTTTTGGGGGGGGATTTTCCCCCCTATTTCTCCCCAGTTGTATCCGGCCAATTACGCGACTCTTCCAAGCCGTTCGCTGCTCCACCCTCTCTGCCGATCCAGGGAAGGCTGCAGACTACCACATGCCTCCTCCAATACATGTGGAGTCACCAGCCACTTCTTTTCACCTGACAGTGAGGAGTTTCACCAGGGGGGCATAGCGTGTGGGAGAATCACAGTATTCCCCCCCAGTTCCCCCTCCCCCCCGAACAAGCATCCCGACCGACCAGAGGAGGTGCTAGTGCAGCGACCAGGACACATACCCACATCCAGCTTCCCACCTGCAGACACGGCCAATTGTGTCTGTGGGGATGCCCGACCAAGCAGGAGGTAACGCAGGGATTCGAACTGACGATCCCTGTGTTGGTAGGCAATGGAATAGACCGCCACGCCACCCAGACGCCCCAAGATTACCTTTTTTATGTATTTACCTGTATATATATGATGTCAAATGGGACTGCTGAGACTACATTCAAGTGTTTCTCATGTAAGAATCTACTAATGTGTTTCAAATTACATACTACCCTCACCCTAACCCTAACCCTGAAGGCAAATGACTGAGCAGATAGAAATCAAGTCCTCTAAGGTCCCTTTCACACTTGAAAGTCCAAACCAAGGTCTGAACCAGAGTCGTTCTGGTGCTTTCACATCTGTTATTTTATAGTCATTAGGTTCAGGACTTTTCCTTTCATACCAGTGGACCTATGAACCAAAGGATCAACAGTAACCTGGCAACTCAGAACGAAATCTAAACGTTAACGGTTACCTGAGCAACGCAATTGAGGCACCCGAATCACCTGTGTGGCGTGGTGGGTTCAATTGCCTATCTAGCCATGGATCAAATCTTTGTTCAGTTTGTTGCCATCGTACTGTTACAAATATGCTTTTGCATCCAACATTTTAATTACCAAGGTGTGCTTTTGCGATTAGCTCGTCGTCGCCATTCAATTAGATGCCATTTGCATAACGGTAGACGACGCAGACGGCAGGCAAGGAAGCGAAGGTTGCTGGGTGTTACTGTTTGTGTTTGTTTTATCACTTCCTATGATTGATCCGAAAGTCCGAACCTTTGATTTCACATTAGACATTCATGAACCTTGGTCTGAACCGAGACTACCTCCTGAGCTTGGACCAAAGACCGAGTCTTTGATCCCTGTACCCTGGTCCAAGAGGTTTCACACCTGGCAATCTGGTTCGGACTTTTCTGGAAAGTCTGAAAGTCCGGACTAAACAACATAAGTGTGAAAGGGCCCTAAGAGAAAAACATTGTTGCATGCTACGGCAAACACAAACACTTGACAAACAGCATTCGGAAGGAGTTTCTATTAAAATATGGCTGCACAGTGACTTGCATAGAGAGTGTTTTTGCTCTTTCTTTCTTTATTCTCTATTGTTTTTCCACAAGTGCTTGAAATTAACTTTTTTCTTTTTACTCTGGATTGTTCATTACATTTATATACGAGTGTTTATTACTCCTCATTACTGTCATGTAGGATATTTTATTGAAAATTGTTGGCAGATTATTTTTACTGTTATGGTGGATATGTCAGCCCTGGCTATCTGTTACTCAGATAGGGGATGTTATATATTATTATTACTGAAGGATTTAACTTCGTGATATACTTAACACACAGCACACAGCAAAATGGCCATGTCAAAACTGAGTTCAAGTGAGAAAATCTTCAAAACAAGTAAAATAATCTGCCAGTGCAATATGTTATTTCAACAAAGTAAGATTTCTTGATACAAGACAAATATTCTCCAATTTTGATGATCTTACATTTTCAGTTCTCGTAACAGGATAAGATATTTCTGTGTGATTTTAAGACTTGTTCAGCCATACAATTTTTAGCGTAATGTCCTATACAGCCTATACAGTAGTTGTGTTATTATCTTGCTTCTCACCACAAAAGAACACAGTCTTATCAAGGTATTTCATCCTATTTAAGACTCATTATACCTATTTCAAGATATTGCAGGTGAAATTGTCTCACCCCACTGGCAGATATAACATTGCTTGTTCTGAAGAAAGTGCACTTGTTTCATGATCATGGAAGTTGTTTCAAAACATTTCATGTAAAAGAAGCAAGATTTGTCAAATCAAGTTTTTTTTTCCAGATTTACTTTCCTGTTAAAGCAACAGTGTGTAATCTTCTTATGACTCTATTAAGCTCTGGAGCGTGCAGTGCACACAACAAATTTAGCCCTCTGGAGCGTCAGTACGCCACTTAATCCCACTGCTATGCGACATCGTTTCTTTGTGCACAGGAAATGACGCTCACCACGAGGCCCAATAAAAGTCAATGTGAGATTTTCGATGATTTTTTTTTCTTCAGCAATGGCTTGTCGGCATAGAGGTTGCAGCAAAACATGTGTGAGCCCCATTGCTGGAAAAAAAAAACAACCTAAAAACCCCTCACTCATTTTTATCATACCCCGTAGCAAGCGTCATTTCCTGTGCACCAAGAAACAATCACGCCTTGTTAGAAAAATTACGCAATGTCGATTTAAGTGAAAACTCCTTATACCAAGTCTAACAATCATGAAAGATGTACCCTTTCTTGAAAAAAGCTATAATATCTGCCAGTAGGGTGAACATTTTTTATTAGCAATATCTTTTAAATGAGCATTAAGAGACTTAAAACAAGATAAAATACCTTGATGATATTGCTTTTTTTTTCAGCATTGTTTGAGAGGCGGTAGCTACCTGCACTTGCAATGACAGCTGGCGCCAGGCGTAGTCGTTGCTCTGATTCTGCCGGGTGAAATCATCGCTGTAGCTGTGTGAGTGCACAATGCTGGGCTGCACCAGGCTGCTCTGCGACCGCAGGGCAGACAAGTCCTCACTGCGGGAGAAAACGCTGTTGCCAAAGGCTGGCGAATAGTCATGGTGTCCGTTCTCAGGCTCTGGCGCCAGGAGGAGAGGAGGGGGAGGAGGAGGAGGCTGGGATTGACCCGGGGAGTTTTGAGCAGCCAAGTGGAAGAGAGGGTTCTGGAAGGACAGGGGGAAGTTCATGGCTGCCGCCGCCTGCTGCTGCTGTTGGGAGAGGGCTTCAGTGGGGCCGCCTATGTGGCCCATCTGGCTGAGCCGCAATCCGGAGCCCCCCGAGCCCGAGGGCATATGCCCGCCCATACGAAGCGGGCCGCCAAAGTTTCCAAAGCTGTGGCCCAGGCCAGCAATGGAAGCTTGAGAGGAGGTGAGCATGTCTCCCACGGAGTTTAGGTTCGAAATGCTGTTCATGCGCGAGTCCTGAAGGTCCATCATGGACACGCTTTTGTTCACACTGTGGACCTTAGAGACAGACAGCAATATTACATTGGTTGCATCCATCATGAGCCTCTTGAATTATTTACTGAAAATATATCAGGAAAAAACAACGTTTTAATAACTGAGACAGCAATTTATTTTTTGATCATCTTATTACGCAATATTTGCAAAAATAATCTGTTTTGAGGTGCAGCAGGGTCCAGAATTATATGCATGTGAACATACACTTTCAAAGTTAATTTTTGTACATGGATTTTTATAACGCTAATACATAAGCCCAAATGGACGTCCTGAACAATGGCTTCATAATAGGAGAGCTGTGATGCCTTTTTTTTTACATCGTGACAATATATCAAGACCAAAACTGTGACTAAACATGCCAACTACGGTACAGTCAGCTTTGCAAAATGTACTTTGGGGGGTTGAAATATACTTGGGGGGGGGGGGGGGTTGACCGTAGTGGTGGACTCACAAAGTCCCTATACATCTTTGTCATTTTCAAGCCCAACACATAAAAGGTACCTTTGGATCAGGTTCAGTGATGTCTGAGCTGCTTGTGCAGTATGCAGGGCTAGATCGGGCCAGCGGCGGGCGGGTCACATAGAAAACTTCCCTGGAGGAGCGAAGGTCGCGTTCGGCGTGACGCCTCATGTTGAGGTGAGATGAGAGGGCTTCCACTGCCGACACTCCAGTTGTTGGGGAGGGGAGGCGGGAAATGTCTATGGAGCTACATAGATACAAAAAAAGATAATCATTACATTACATTACAGTCATTTAGCTGACGCTTTTATCCAAAGCGACTTACAATAAGTGATAGACAGATTATAAATTAAGCTAAATACACATCCTGTTGGCCTGATTGGTACACACCAGGGTTCAAACATCATCTTTTTAAATGTCAAAATCTGACCATAATTAACTTGGTACCTGCACCTGATGCTTAGAAATTAAACCCAGATATCGAGTCATTACAGTTATCTGTGTATATTTGTCAGCACACATTTGGGTTTTTTTTTTTAACAAATGTGTCATCGTGTCAATCACTCAGTACCATGAAGTACTCATGGTACTGAGTGATTGACACTCAGTACCATGAGTACTTCAATACTATGATATACTCACTTTTATTCACAAATGAATAAGAGTGAGTATATCATACTAGCATAAAGACATTACCTGTTTAAGTCACGCATCATAAGGTTTTGGAAGTCAGAAGACATCATGCGGTTTAAGGACGGCCGAGAGAAAAGCCGATCCTTCGGTCTGTCTGGCTGATGGTTTGCCGGTGTGTGGAGTTGAGGGTTCCTAAGTGCCACACTGATATCATTCAGCAGCCGTGGTAGGGGTCCCAGTTTAAGAATAGCATCCTGACAGGGGTACAAAAAAAGACTTCTAGTCAATTACCAAGACTCCTACTCATCACTTGTGCCATTCACCATCAGTCTGTTCAAATGGATTCAAGCATGTAATCAATAAGTACCATTCATTAAAACCGCGGTTGTTGATAACCACTAATTCAAGGAGTTTGAATGATGTAGAAGATGTGTTAATTTGGAGCAAAATTTGGGATCAAAGGCAAAATATTTTTAATTTACGTTTGATGGTTTAATTACCCTCAACAGGGGTTCCAACTGCAATGCTACAGGGGTACTTGGGTGAATTATTTCACTATTTTTGCCTTTTTTTTTTTTTCTTCTTTAAACTGCAGCCCAAATGATATGGTTAGCATTGTTGCCTCACAGCAAGAAGGTCCTGGGTTCGAACCCCAGGCCCTTTCTGTGTGGAGTTTACATGCCCCCCCCCCCGTGTCTGTGTGGGTTTTCACCAGATGCCCAGGTTTCCTCCCATCATCAAAGACATTTGTGTTAGGGGTAATACTCCTGTCTGTGTCCCTGACCAAGGCAATAGGGAAGAAGAACTGGAGTTGGTCCCCGGGCGCTGCACTGAGGCTGCCCACTGCTCCTGGCTACACAGCTAGGATGACTTAAATACGCAGGATGAATTTCCCCACGGGGATTAATAAAGTATTTCTTCTTCTTCTACTAACTAACACCATGTAGGAGCTCTCTTTTCCTTCTGGTGATCAAGCATTTAAGAGACCAAAGCTAACCTCTTAAGAGAGGTCTCTTAATGGCTGGCCTGTACTGTCTTTCTTTTAACATCTACAGTGGAGTTTTTTTTCCAGTTAAGTTTGACGTTTTGATGCACATATTTTTTATCTCACCTACCTTGCTGAGCTGGCCCATGACCTCCCACAATAAACTGTGGAGCATGGACAACTCTCTTCCAAGGTCGATGTAACCCTCAAACCCTCCCGCATTTCCACCGGTCTCCATGTTGGAAATCTCATAAAGGAACTGCTGCATGGACCCCCACTCCATCTCCAAGAACTCATTCATAAAGTACATGTACTCCTCCTTGGGTCCAAACCTGCGGATATTAGAAGCCAAGAATGATAAAGTGAAGAATAGGACAGAGAATAAGGGGGGCAAG
Organism: Lampris incognitus; assembly: GCF_029633865.1. NCBI lineage: Eukaryota > Metazoa > Chordata > Actinopteri > Lampriformes > Lampridae > Lampris > Lampris incognitus. Next base: position 32,579,670 of record NC_079228.1, on the reverse strand, counting down.
CATTTAAAACAGTCATGTATTGGATTATTTGTTGGGTCATTTGAGTCTAACCTTGGTTGCATCTGTTCGTGTACAGATGCAACCAAATAAGTGGCGGTTCATCTGGACCGTGATCCTGTATTATATTATTATTCTTCAGCATTTCAATTTTGTGTGTAGAATATATCTTTTATGTGGGTATACATAGTGCCTGTAAAAGTACTTGGTCAGATGGAGACTACATTAGATGAAAAAAATCCACAAGTTTGCAACCCTTAGTCTCCATTACAACTTTTGTTACCCTATGTGTAATGACTTCGCTTTCCTGAGATTATCTGGTTTTAAATTTCAGCAGGGGTTGTTGAGTGGTACCATTTGAAAAGTAAACCATGCACGCACACACACACATGCACACACACACACACACACACACACACGACTTGAATGTTTTTCTACATTCAAAAACAGAAATGTACCTAGTACCAACATACCATGTAGGCTAAGGTCAGATCAACATGTCCCGTGTTCAAATCTGGCTATGGAACATTTTCCCCCTCTCTCTTCCCCTGTGTTTCCTGTCCACATCAACTGTCCTGTCTAATAATGGCTACTATGCCAAAAAAAGATATCTCTAAAATAAACACCTGCCGAATGAGTCAGGGTTTTTTTTTTGTTGTTGTTGTTGTTTGACATCCCATCTCCACAAATGGCTGGGCTTGCACTCACAGTCCTTCCCAAACATAATGTTTTATATCTGACCACTTAAATGAGCTCAAGCGACTAAATTTAGAAAGTGTATCTGGTATAATAAGGTAGAAAAAGATAATGACTCACTTGGTGAAGCTCGCCAGGTTCTGCATCACTTTGGCAATGAGGGTGAGCGTGCGGGATGTGCGCTCAGCCGGGTACTCCTGGGTCAGGTTGAACAGGGAAGGGGACATGATGGCGGGACACATGAAGCGAAGAAAAAGGGAGGAGCTGATGAGGCTGTCGGCGAGATCTTCCCGTCCGCGTTCAGCACACCGGGCTCTCCATGAGGCAAAGACTTCCTTCAGCTCCCGAGGAAATATGCTGCAGCAAGAGTTTGAGTCCATCACCCATTGTCAAAGAGAAGTTCACAATGAAGCCCACTGCATTATCCAACGCTTAAAACGACTCAGAGAGGATGAAATAATGTATGAGGAACCACACAATTATGTATCAAGTATGAAATTAACTTTAAAAAATGAATTAGAAGCTAATTTGTTGGTATCGATGACTCAGAAATGTCCCAAAGGATACACTCTAAGAGTTAGTAGGAGAAAACTAAACTCTCATTGGAATATTTTTACTTTATTATTTCTGTCAAAATATCTGACAAGACAAACGGAATTCAAAGCAATATGGCATTGGCTGGTTTTCTCCTTCTCAAGTAATAAAGAGAACAACACTTCTGAAATGTGACCAAAACAAGGGCAGAGGTGCTTGATGCATCAATTGCAGATTGTACCTTTAACAATATCAGCTGCAATGAAATCCAGGGCAAATCTTGAGCATACCTTTGAAAGTTTTAATGCATAGTTTGCCGTAGTGCCGGCTAACTACTGACCAAAGAGAGTTGATGATCTTGCAAAGGCCCAGCTCACAACACATGCGAAGGTTGGCTTGATGGTCAGCGAGGACCGACGGTGGGACACGCATTGGGTCCACCTCACAGTTCTCCTCAGATTCATATAAGGCTCGAATGAAGTCACCTGCAGGATCAACATTATGCTTCGATTATCACGCATGTACAGCGTTGCACACAACAGAATCAGATAGCTCAGCTTGACCGTAAGCGGCCTTTTCGGAATGGGATCTGCTACACTTCTACGCCACACTTCTGACTGAGTCCCAAATCAACTGTACATTTTCATCCTTTCAAAACTGGATCAAGTCACACGTCGACAAGATGGATTTATTGTGACAGTGAAATCAAAATGCTATAAAAAGGGGCGTCCGGGTAGCGTAGCAGTCTATTCCGTTGCCTACCAACACGGGAATCGCTAGTTCGAATCCCCGTGTTACCTCCGGCTCGGTCGGACATCCCTACAAACACAATTGGTCATATCTGCGGGTGGGAAGCCGGATGTGGGTATGTGTCCTGGTTGCTGCACTAGGGGGCGCCTGTTCAGGGGGGAGGGGGAACTGGGCCCCGGGGAATAGCGTGATCCTCCCACGTGCTACATCCCCCTGGTGAAACGCCTCACTGTCAGGTGAAAAGAAGCAGCTGGCGACGCCATATGTATCGGAGGAGGCATGTGGTAGTTTGCAGCCCTCCCCGGCTCGACAGAAGGGGCGGAGCAGCGACCGGGACGGCTCAGGAGAGTGGGGTAATTGGCCGGATACAATTGAGGAGAAAAACGGGAAAAAAAAACTTTAAAAAAAATGCTATAAAAAGACCAAAAGGGAGTTTAAGGATAACAAATGTAATGCAACTGTATGTCAACTAAAAACAAATGGAGATGAACCACCATCAGACTCTGGAAATAGAAACAATGACATTCTATTATTCTGCACCTCACTCAGTCAACAGTCTCGTTATTCTGCAAATATAACCATTTGTTTGCCGTTAATGATTCTGCTCTTTAGGGAGCTCGTTGCATTAGCTTAAACAAGCGTACTTAAAATTAGCAGCCAGAAGCATAATTCCACAAACGCCCCCACGAGTACATATAGATCACAGCCAAAGCAAGCTGCCGGGGCAGGGAAGGGGGCGGTGAAGGATTTGCCAGCACCACAACACATCAGCGGTACGAGCGCCCGGCACCTCGAAGGAGCCGTTCTTCACGGACCGGATGAGCGTGTCGGACTGCGACCGGCGCACGTCACGAGGCGCCGATATCTGCCACTCGGAAGCGCAGGAATCATACACCCCGCCTTATCTAACTCGCTGTACATTTTGGGTTTTTTTCTCAGCCAAACGGCGTGTTTCACGATCATCTGGCCTGGCCAGTTGAAAATACAGTTTGAGATCCAATCCCTGATTGTTGTTGTGACAGGATGGTTTTTAGCCTCGACTTTATTCTGGGAGACTGGTTCAAGTGGAATACACTGTTTGGCTCTCGGGTGACACAAGGGGTACCAACACATAACCGCTAAACTGAAAAATAGAACCGCGGTTAATTTTCAGATTTCAACGTTCCTGGTCGAATTATCTCCATCAATCCTTCATTACTACATCATGAGGATCATTCATTCGTATAACATTTTGTTTTTCTCCCGAGGCCGCTATTCATTTGGCCCTAAAGAACCTGAAATGACCCCTTTTTTTTTTTGCTGTTACTAGACAAACCAACCATCCTCAAGCCAAAGACCCATCTGATTATCACGTTTTAAAAAGAAACTATTCTGTTTTGGTTGTTTTCTATATATATATATTTTTTTTTCATTTATTAAAATTCTATCTAATCGGCTCTTCATCTCCAAGGATATTTGGCCAAAAATCCGCCTGACTTGAAAATAAAGCAAACCCAATTAATATGTAGAGAAAGAGCCAAGTGGGCTTTACCTCGTACCTTTATGAGATTCTACCATCTGGACATGAGCCCCCCCCCCACCACACACACACACACACACACACACACACACACACACACACACACACACAAGCACAATGCACGCTGTTTTATCTACAGGGGTGAATGGGTTGAGCGCCCTTTCATCGCTGTCATTCTGCCAGACTCACTGGGACATGACGGCATATCCCCTGCTTCTAGGAGCTGTATCAAACCTCACCAAATGAGTATGTGGACCTCAAGGTTATGTTTATACACTGGCATTTCTTGAAGAAGTGGGGAAAAACACAACACAAACATGGTTGGCCCCTAAAAATAAAACAATAAAAAACCTGGGTTGTCTTAGATGGTGAAACACAGGGAATAAGTTTAGTGGGCAGAAATTATAAATTTCCGTGTGGAAAGTGCTTATGGGTACACGACTGGTAAGTTGTCCACCGGTAATCTGATGAAGATGTTCAGACAGTTGAGTCAATCTCAGCTAGTTATGTTTGAACAAATCAAAGGAGATGAAATATGCCTTTGGTTACACAAGCTTTCAACCTTTGGTGAGCAGAAAACACACACACACACACACACACACACACACACACACACACACACACACACACACACACACACACACACACACACACATATGATGATTGACAGCAGGGTTTAGCTGCAACTTTGGGTTAATTTGTGCCCTTTACCCATAGCCTCCTTGAGGTATCTGTGACCTATCAGTTTGAGGTACTCCTCCACCGCCTTGGTAGCAAGGGTGTTCTCCCGAAAGATCAAATGCTCCCGGTCCATGAATCGGTCCACCTCACACATTGCCATGTCAGACAGGAACTCCTATAGCAAGAGAAGAAACTCTCAGTCTTGAAACTTCTTCTGTGAATTCATGCACTTTACTGATGTAAATCACCACACATTATTTCATGACAACTATATTATACTATTCTATACGACACATGACTATTACTTCATAACACGCTATACTAAAATCATACAAACACTGATTGTGTCTTATTCGGGTAGCTTTTAACCCAGTAAAACTTTCTGAGTATTTTTTTATGCACAAGAACTCAATGAAATCTCTAAAGTTTAAAACAATCAGGAATTTTCAGCATCGAGGGGCTGATGTTAACTGCCTGGTTAATCATGCTAACACAAACCTGCACACTGCCTAGTGTGATACAGAATAAGGCCTCATTCTTACTGCAAAAAGTAGAAAAAAACCACGATTGGTTGTATTTTCACCCTGAGCCCTCCTACCTTAGTCTTCCCCGTGCTTTGAAGGATGTGTACCAGGGCAAATGCCACTTCCTCTTTGCTCTTGACACTTAACAGTGGCTCCAGAACGGCACACAGTGTTCGATAGTTGTTGGTAATGTACTCAGCAAACTCTTTGTACAGCTCCATTGGAAGGATATTCATGGTCTGGTAGCGAGACTTGACACGAAGCGAGGCATTGATGATCTTCCCACTTCCCACGCCGCCGCTTTTGGCCAAAACACTGGACTGTATTACGGGGTACCACTGCTCCACAAACTGTCTGCCGGTGATGCTGGAGATGGGGATGCTGACCAGACCAAGGTATGTGCTCTTTTCCTGAATAAGAAGTCACGATAAAAAAGAAATTTTTTTTTTAACAATCTGTTAAATTAGCGGTTACCAAAGCACAGTCGGATAAGTTTTTGAAGAGAGGGTTGTTTTTAGGCAAATCCTTCCCCAGAGTGATGGTACCTTTATAGCACAGCCATCTAAAGTTCATTCAAGGGTGTAAACAGTAATGCTAAATGTTCTGCATTAGAGTTAAAAAAAAGAGACTTCCATCATATCAGATAATGGGATGCATATCAATAATGGGGAAAACCGAAATGAGGAAAGCTTAAGGCTTTTTAATTTTGAGGACACATCGTCATTGGTAAATATACGCTCAGCATTTAAGCCATATGTTCCTTCAAATACTTCAAGATACAAGATACCTCATCGGTGTTTAGATGCATCTGTCCATTCACAATAGTTTTAATTCAGCCAACAATACTGAAATCATATTCCTTTAATTCCAGTAATGTGGAGCATACAATGAATTCAATTAGGAGTCAATCAAGAATCCATTTAAATTCCTTAACATTAGCGTAATGTGAAATGTGTGGTTATAATGGCACTGGAATTTCTTATCACTTTTAAAGAAGACAGTACTTTTTGTACAATTTGCTGATCAATTGCATTTTTAAACATATTTTTTTCAGCACAGCAAAATGAGCACAAATTAAGGAGTGTTTATTCCTGGACAATTGTATCAGCTAATTTTTGTCTTTTCTGGTTGTCACCCAGTCAAGACACAATTGCTGTGGATGCTCCCTTCAACGGAACCAAGTCTTTTTTTTTCTTCTCCTATGGATGAATCGACATAAAATATATATATCAGTGACCTCACTTCAGCCCTTTACTTACTTTGCGTCTCTTTTTGTCAGTTTCTTTGTAGAGGTGCAAACGAAGGCTACGGATGGTAGGCAAATTGTTGAATTCAAAATGCTCGCCCCAGAAGACGGTGTCCGTGCGGGGCTTGCTGGTGGTGCGGGCGTACAGCATGTCATCCAGGCAGAGCTCACAATAATAACGCTTCTTTGCAGGAAGGTCTCGGGCTTCGATGATCCACAATTTAAGCACATTGTCCACCCTTCTGCTGTTATCCTGAAAAGGTTTACTAGAAATTAGTTTGTCAAAGTTTTTGTAGTATTTACTACTTGTTTATTAAGGTGATGGTTCGGTTTTGGGTTGTTGTTTTTTTTTCACTATGTGTCCCACTAAGATGGGGTCAGACATATCATGGATACCTTTTTGTTATGTCTGTACAGTTTGAAGGTACGTGAAAGAGTGTTTAGCCTAGCTTAGCTCAATTGCTGGATGTCAACCAGGTTCATTAGCACCTCCTCTCAAAAGAAGGAAATACACTTTCTCTGAGGCCAAATGTAGTGCTTTTTACTCCTTAGATTCAGAGATATCCATTACAACTTTTCATAGCCAACCTTTTCACAAGTACATGCAAAATCCTAAAATTACAGTGTTTTAAGTTTTAACATTACACATATCCATTGGCATCCACCATAGAACAGGATGAGCGTTACAGAAAAACTTCAAAACTATAGTCTATTTTTAGGATTTTGCATAAACTTATGAAAATATTGGTTAAGAAAAATTGTTAATGCTAAACGAACAATGCTAAATTAACAAGTAAAAACTATCAACAACTGGCTGGGGAAGAAGGTGTTTCTCCCTTTTTGCGAGGGTCTAAGGGCAGGATGTTGTGCTGCTGTAAAGCCCCTTGATGCAAATTTGTAATTTGTGATACTGGGCTATACAAATAAAATTGACTTGACTTCTTTTGAGAGGAACTGCTGAAGCTCCCAGCAGACATCAAGCTAAGCTGAGCTAAACTAGGCTAAACTCACCATTCAAATTATCTTCAGATTGCACACACAAACATAAAAATGTTACCTACGAGTTTGTCTGACTCGAAGTAGTATCTATAGTAAAAACCACAGAACCTGAACTATCCCTTCAAGGTTAGCTTCTTGAGACGAAACGAAAGCTTAGTAGATGTGCATAATTAAAACCGGCATCCTTTCACCTCACAGTAAAGTGCAGTTTTAAAAAAAAAGTCTTATTTTATTTACCTTGTTAGGTTGGACAGCTCTCTGTAGGTTTTCAATCCATTTATCTCTCTCTGAAGCTGAACGACAAGCAAAACATTTTGTCCCTGAACTTGTGGTCACCTGCAGATTCAGAGATATCCACTCAAACAAGTGTGCACACATCATGAAAACCACAAGTGAAACAGCTTTCCAAATTCTGTGATTCCATTTCTATTTACTTATTTTCAGTTTCGCTTCGATCCACCTGCACATCTGTGTGTTTGGCAAATGCTTTGTTTTCTTCATCCCCATGGGTGTAGTATTAAAGCATGTTATGCCCATATTTAACATGTCATAATTTTAAGTACAGACTGTGTAGCACTTGCCTTTTTAGGCAGATGGTGACAGCTGTCCAATTCAAATCATGCAAAGATTATTTAAAGGGATGGAACGCAACCGTTTCACGTCCAAATCAGTTTAGTTCAGTCAGTGTAGGTCTGAGTGACAGCCACACGCTCCTTATCAACCCAAAACATCTCAATGCAGAAAAAACGGTGTTTGATCAAAACATGTGTTTGGCACTGAAAAAGCAATGCCTCCGTCTGACAAAAGTGAGATTTGGTTATGAGTGGCATTATTGGGCTGTTCACCCGAACCATCAACGCCCAAACCTTTCTGATGGTTTTGTAACTGCAACATGAGGACATGTGCTATTTATAGAGTACACTTCGTTTTTTTAACTGATTACATTTAGATAACAACTAGTTGTGACAGAGCTGACGCAGCTGGTTCGATTGCTGCCAACCATCCATTATCCAAACCACTTATCCTGCTCTCAGGGTCGCAGGGATGCTGGAGCCTATCCCAGCAGTCACTGGGCAGCAGGTGGGGAGACACCCTGGACAGGCCACCAGGCCATCACAGGAACACACACACACACCCCACACACACCTATGGACAATTTAGTACGGCCGATTTACCTGACCTACATGTCTTTGGACTGTGGGAGGAAACTGGAGCACCCAGAGGAAACCAAATTAATTACCAAAATTAATCTAATATATACTGACAATCTTGTGTCATCTCGGATATTTTCAAACACAAACGGCATTCTGGGCAAAATATTAAGTTTCATTATCTTCCATATGTCAATACTCTGATTGTTCATTTACAAATACAAGATAAAATTGCAACATCACACACCAGTTATAGTGCGGCTCTACATATTATACCTGTGTACAAACAGCCAACACGCCACAAGATTTGAATCAAGATCCCCATGAGCAATAAATTTGTGGATAGGGTACGAGGGAACGGGGGGAGGTTTTTACTGAGAATGGATATGAGGACTATTTTCATTTACACTTATTCTTACAGTGGGCCTCCAAACAACTTGGTAATGAAGTCTGAACGCTCATACGTAAAAGCACTCCCTCCAACCACCTACATGCAGGATTACCTCACAGATAACTACAGTTACAGACTAAATGGATATGAAAAGTGCCAGTGCCTGCTAGTCACAATAAATACAAACACCTAAGAATTCATGTTCCCTGATGACAGCAAAATATAAGGAGTATGTCAACAATAAAACACAAACTAAAACAGCACAAATTGCACATTTGTTGGCACATTTACCTGACCCTGACTAAAAACTTTGACTTGAATTTCACCTGAGAGAAGTGGGAAGGGTCAAACAACGTTGAGCCAGGTTATGAAACAATGGATTTGACGTGGCATGGTGTTAACATAGTTGCCCTCTCCTAACATCTATTCATACAGTATGAATCATTTGAATAGACTAGATTAACACAAGGTTGGCTCATTAACTTGTCTTGACCACTTGGAATCTGTGTTATCGACAACTCCCAAGGATACGTGAAAGAGAAGAAATCTAACTAAAGGAAGTAAACAGGGGGGCAAGTCTGGAAGTGCACACCTCAAAGCAGTATTCCTGCCCCAAAATGCTGGAGTGGACAGGCTTGATTATAGCATCTTCATCCAAAACGAGGTCCAAAGCTTCCGCTGCACTGCTAGGAGAAAGCAGGGACTCGTGGGAATGGGATTCTTTGAAGCTCTGCATCAGGCGCGTCCTGGCGAGAGAGAGGAAGAGGTTTCTGTAAGGTTAGCATTCTGCTGTGCATATAGCCTACCCCAGTGAAACAATGCAGGAAGAGTCTCATATAATACAAAAGGAGCCATAATAATAATAATAATGGATTACATTTATATAGCGCTTTATCTTGACACCCATGGCAATCTATATCAGGGCCTTCATCATCTTCATCATCAGCCACTTCTCCGGGATCGGGTCGCAGTAGTAGCAAGCTAAGTAGGGTACTCCAGATGCCCCTCTCCCCTGCAACGCCCTCCAGCTCCTCCTTGGGGATCCCAAGGTGTTCCCAGGCCAGATTGGACATGTAGTCCCTCTAGCGAGTTCTGGGTCTGCCCCGGGGTCTCCTCCCAGTTAGACATGCCTGGAAAACTGCCAAAGGAAGGCGCCAGGAGGCATCCTAATCAGATGCCCGAACCACCTCAACTGGCTCCTTTCGACACAAAGGAGCAGCGGCTCTACTCCGTGCTCCCTCTGGATGTCCGAGCTCTTCGCCCTATCTCTAAGGCTGAGCCCAGACACCCTACGAAGGAAGCTCATTTCAGCCGCTTGTATCCGCGATCTCACCCTTTCGGTCACTACCCAAAGCTCATGACCATAGGTGAGAGTTGGAACGAAGATTGGCTGGTAAATTGAGAGCTTCGCCTTCCAGCTCAGGTCCCTCTTCACTACAATGGTCCGGTACATTGTCCACATTACTGCTGATGCTGCACCAATCTGCCTGTCAATCTCCTGCTCCATCCAACCCTTACCCTTGAACAAGACCCCAAGACATTTGAACTCCTTCACTTGAGGCAACAACTCATCCCCAACCCGGAGAGAGCAATCCACCACTTTCCGGTAGAGAACCATGGCTCAGACTTGGAGGTGACTCTCATCCCGGCCATTTCACACTCAGCTGCAAACCGCCCCAGTGTGTGCTGGAGGTCACGTGCTGATGAAGCCAACAAAACCACATAATTTGCGAAGAGCAGAAATGCAATTCTGAGGTTCCCAAACCGGACTCACTCCTCGCCTTGACAGCGCCTTGAGAGTCTGTCCACAAATATCACAAACTGAATTGGAGACAAGGGACAACCTGTAATGCCACGTGTTTGGACCCAATCACAGAGAAGAGGCAGAGGCAGTTGGTAAGTACTAAGTCGCTTTACTAGACTTCAGCAAACACACAACCAAAAAAACCACTGCCAAACAGGGCAGGCAAAAATGCAAACAAGAATAGACATAAAATACTAAACTAAGGAAACACTCTCACAAAGAGGAGGCAGACGAAGGTTCAGGCGACACGGGCTTCCGCAGACCGACACTAAACTTCCCCAAGACTCGACGAGGTATATCTGCAAACCACCCGGTCAAATAGTCCCCAGCACAGGCGCACCCAATCACAGGCCAACCAGTGTGCAGGTGCCACTCATACGGGCTGACTGCAGGCCGACAGGAAAATTTCACCTGTTGGCCGCCGATCCTCTGGCCAGTGACCGTGTCACCACATTGGCGGAGGTTCTATATCTGGGCCTTGTCAAACTCAAAAACTCCCCCCCAAAAAACGGGTCTACCTCAACAATGAGTTTTGACATTTCAGTGTGATTTTTTTTAAGGTTTTTAAATTATTAGGATTATCATGGTATTATCATATTATCATTATTATTATAATATTATTATCATGAATTATGAACTATGATAGCAATGTAGCGAACTCGGGGCAGCCGGGAATCTGCCAGAGCCGGGAATCGAACCCAGGTAGCCCGGACCACAGGGGACTGCATTAACCAGTAAACTAAAGGGTCCGACCCGTTAGCCAAGGGCTAGTGAGTCTAGTCATCCGTGATTGTTACACTACCCCCCTCCTTCGGGAAGTGTGTCCCCACGCGTCAGCATATCAGCTCCCACACGTCTCTGGGCGCACGCGCTTCCGATGGCCTCACAATCTCACCATCCCACTTCTGACACCATCTGCATCCATCCCACAAAAGTCCATTATGCATCTTCTGTGGCTGTAGTTTTTTCTATTGTTATATTAATCGATACATATCTCAAAGGCACATTATGATTGGATTTCGCCCAGACTACATAGAAATCCCATCACAGTGCAAGCCCGATGTCTTCGGTATGTGGTCTCACTCTTTAGAAAAAAAAATGCAAGCACTGAGAATAGCCATTTACTCTATCTTTGATCAGATGATAAAAAAAAAATCCCATTTAAATGATAAGTGGAACAATTTTTTTTCTAACAATTTTACTGGACCATTAAATCAGACTACTGAAAAAGTCCTACTTATTTTCAAAGGGACAGATATGATTTGAATCACATTTCCCATCAGATTGTAAGTGGCTTATTTACCAAATTCGCTGACCAGGGTTAACTTCCCTGTGCTTCAATTCCTATATGAAATGTATGTACTTTTATAAGGCTGCGCATTGTGAAACCTGTTCTAAAGTAAAATTTACATTAATATCTAATATATGCAGTCTGTCGGCAGCATTGCATACATTCTGCATTGCAGAGGTGTGACAGCTTACTAACACAAACATTAACATCATTCATTTTAACCTCTGTGCCCAAAAGACCTTGAAGCACGCCATTGTTAGTGCCTCAAGCAGGAACCTGTATTTAAAATAGAGACCATCTAAAAAGGCATTGTCCAAAGCAAACCCCTCTGTGTGTGCGCGCGCACACACGCACACACACACACACACACATACACACACACACACTACTGTCTTACTGAATGACCAGTAAGTCAAGTAAGTCATTCTCCGCAGAAGGGAAGAGGCCACAGCCCAAAGTGAAGAGCATCACTTCGGCTCATCAGAGGAAAACAAGAACGACTAACCAAGAAGGGTGGCAGATCCAAATTCCCAGAAGACGTCAATTTAAGCCCGCAGATAAAGAAGCAGGCTTAGTACTCAAGAAAAAGCTTAAGGGTCAACACTGAAGCAAGCTAGCGTGACTTGCAATGACCCGGCTGCAGCTGATCAGAAGTAGGGCCAAGTAATCCAAAGGAGCTGAATCAAGTGCAACTGGACTTGGTATGTATCCGTGAAGACGTTTCGCCTCTCATCCAAGAGGCTTCCTCAGTTCGTGCCTTTCTGACCAGACCAAGCTAGCCAGACTAGCTTAGACCAAGCTAGTCTGGCTAGCTAGTCTGGCTGGCTTCCATGCTTTTACAAACAAAAAGCATGGAAGTTTTACATGCATTATGATAATATTCCACATACCGGTTAGGTAACATATTGAAAATGTCATAAAGGTTATTTACCTTTCTTGGTCTGCACTACGAAAACGAGGTAAAATCATTTGGCGGAAACTGCTAGTCCGGTCCAGTTTGGGTTGACTTTTCGCCCTCTTGATTGAGCCCTTCAACCTCCGATTGAGAAAACTCTAGAAATTCAGCAGGAGGAAACGAGTCCATTAGAGCAAAGGAAATTATGCATTTGTGATGTTGGGTTGCAATAATCATTTAAGGAATACACACTATAAAAATACCCTTCATCTACTAATGGACATTTAAAGAAATACTGTCTACACCAGGGGCTCTCAAACTTATCACTCAAAGGTCCGCATCTGATTTTAAATCAAGCTCAGCGGCCCGGAACGATTGGAGATAACACCTTTAAAGAAGCATACATTTAAAATTCAAGTCAAAATACATTCGAACCCAGTGGCTGAAATGGCGTTGTTTGCCTGCAATCAGTTGTTTGAACCTAGGCACAAAAGGTGTGATTGCCAGCTAGGAACGGGTGGATCGATATCAAAGTATCAATACTCCAATCCTGACGTTTCGGTTGTGAAAATCAATCCTAATATTAAAAAAATTTTTGATAAAAGGTACTGTCTTTAACTAGTGATATATTATGTATACATATATTTTTTTAACCTTATTTTTCTTTTTTAATTGTTGTTTAAGATAGGGACTACTTTTCCTTCCACCTTCTCGCTCCCCAATAGCTGATAGAAAGACAGTGGCACGGCACTGCATGCAGAGAGACAGATGCTGCCTGCCCCAGCCTGTCAGTAGAGAAGTCTGATTTGGTAGTATATTTAATACTAATTAATGCCAAGGCTTTCAGATATAAATGTTTAGTGTCTGCATTTACCAATTTTCACTCCAGAAATCACAAATATTTCCTGCGTTTGTGTACACAACACCTTTTAAAGTATCAGAATTGGTATCAGTATCCTAGCCTTAGTATTACTTGGTATCGGATTGAAAAGGAAACCAGTGGTATCGCCTATCCCTATTGCCAGCCGGAGACACCGATCCAAACGTTCGTTTCGAAGACCCGCCCTACTCTGCCCGTGATTGGCTCTAAGCCTAACGAAAACTGGCGTACCGGTAGGCTACTCGTTACTGTCATTTATGGTCGAGCTGGTTTCTCTCCTCTCCTCTGCTCTCTGTGTTTCAGCGGGGGGCTCAGCCCCCCCCCCCCCATACACACAGACACGTATACAAGGAGCGGAGCCGAGAAGAAACAGTGAACCAGGTGATGTGAAGATGTGAAGATGGCGTTACTCGAGTTGACGACAGCTACACTCATGACATTACTGTAAGTGCGATAAAAGCTTCGCACCACTACCAAAGCAAATTGCCCGGTGTAACGTTAATGTGTAAACTCTGCAGCAACATCACACAAAATAGAAAACATTACACTTCGTAACGTACTGCATTCATAACACGAGGTGTGGGCTGGGTCCGGATTGACTTGCCGTCTGGACTTTGAAAAGTCCTTGTCTACACATTCGTGTCTCTTTCTGTCTCTTCGGGGGAAGCAGAGATAAATGAGTCTGCTGGTCAGAAGCTGCCCTCACCGCCGAACAGGTCCACCGCTCAGTTGGGGTTTAACTGCCCGGCTCAAGGGCACTCTGACATTAGATGAAGGAGTACGTTAGTCTAATGGTGTTTTATGAAGCCGCATGCGGGACTGTGGCCTACTCACCGGCTGTCTGAAGGGTTGCGGGGTGGCGTTGGGAGGGGTGTCCATGCTTGCTTCTCCTGCAGAGGCAACTCCTGCCCTGCCCTGCGAGCACGGTTTAAAAGAAAAGAGAGACGGGGAAACGGGAAACAGAAGGGTTGATGCATCGACGCAGATATGAAACGAGAGTTTTGACTCGTTTAGTTTTTCAATCACTCTAGGCAGGTATTAATGATCCATTAACTCCTGAATAAATAAATACATAAATAAACAGATAAATGGAAAATGAGATTTATGACAGAGATGATGTCTTCGCAGTCAGCTGAGAAGGATTTGGGACGCCCTTCGTAACAGTTTCAAAACTCATTTCTAAAGACTGGCGCTCTTATTATCTTGTTCTTGTTTCTTCCTTGTTTTATTCTCAAACTTAAACATTTCATTTTGTTATTTTATTGTTTTTGTTTTATATCATATACGTATTTTATTTTGTGAAGCACTTTGTTAAGTTGTTTCGAAAAGCGTTATATGAATATAGTTAAGCATTATCATCATCATTATTATAAACATAATATATCAGCCATTATTATTGTTCAATTACGATCCTCTAAAATCCACTAGAAAGAAGCAAAATGACTGAGTGATCAGTTTTAAAACCGGATTTTAGCAGTGTTTTCTTGCATGTAAACAGGACATGGAAGCTTCTCTTTGACCTACCGATTCATTCAATGTTAAGTCTCTGAGGGTCATTTCAAAAATAAGTATGGTGGTCCGGGTAGCACAGTGGTCTATTCTGTTGCCTACCAACACAGGGATCTTCGGTTTGAATCCCCGTGTTACCGCCAGCTTGGTTGGGCGTCTCTACAGACACAATTGGCCGTGTCTGCGGGAGGGAAGCCAGATGTGGGTATGTGACCTGGTCGCTGCACTAGCGCCTCCTCTGGTCGGTCGGGGCGCCTGTTCAGGGGGGAGGGGGAACTGGGGGGGGGGTAGCGTGATCCTCCCATGCGCTACGTCCCCCTGGTGAAACGCCTGACTGTCAGGTGAAAAGAAGCGGCTGGCGACTCCACATGTATCGAAGGAGGCATGTGGTAGTCTGCAGCCCTCCCCGGATCAGCAGAGGGGGTGGAGCAGCAACCAGGGCAGCTTGGAAGAGTGGGGTCATTGGCCAGGTACAATTGGGGAGAAAAACAGGGGAAAATAAATAAAAAATAACAATAATAAGTATGGTGTCCCACGTGTTCAGCTATTCAGTTCTCTGTTTAGACCAAGGCCTGTCAGATGAATAAGTCCACAAACATCCTGACGTCTGTCTTTCATAGCTATATCAGCTTTGGGCAATTCATGTACTGCATGATTCATTTTGAAAAGGTCACATTTTTATGCCATCTTTAAAAAAATAAAAAAAATCTCCTCGGGCTATTTTGTCCTTTGAATTCAAGAACGCCGACATCGTTCTTGAATTCAAAGGACATCTTTCTATGCAGCCAAAGAAAATCCTTTATTAGATGTTTCTAAATTTTCCACCTAAATTTCAACATCTGTGCCGTCTGCACCAGACCGTAATCTGCCATCCCATGAATCATTTTCAGTTGTAGAGCTGCAGTGAGCGGGGCAAATGTTCTTTCCGCCCACCTGGCTCCCGAGGGCTGGCTGCAGAGCCAGAACTTACCAGAATCAGGACCAGAGTTGATCTTTAAATCCCGTACGACAAATGCACCGTTTGTTCCCGTGAAACCGGTGCAAAGGAATACCGAGCGACCGACTGTCGCACATTGTTCAGGGCGAACGCCCCCAACATGCAGGGCTAAAGGGGGAGCCTGCACCACTGACCGCACTCAGTGCATCACATATGTGACATTCATATCACATACACGAACGTGACATCCATTTTCCTGGATTCACCAGACAAACCTACTTTTTCAGCTTCATTCCGGGTTGTTTTTGTTGGCTCTTTTTTATTGATCGGTCAGGTTAACTGTTATAAATTACCCATAACTTGTCAGAACTGGGTTTTTTCCCCCCTCTCCCTGCAACACAGAAATCGGGATAATCTGTCATCCTATGAGTTCCTCTCTCCCAAAGCCTGCAAATAGGCTACTCTCCAGGTCCTATTCTGAATCTCAGCTAATTGTTTGGTAGCCATGGAAACAACTCCAAGGGATTCTACTTGAAGTGTATAAGATACTGGCACACAACTGTGCAGTACTAAAGCTTGACGATAAAAACCACTTACCAGGCCCGGCCGGGTAAACACCCCGCATATGCATATGTGCAAACACATGTATGGGGGGTCCTCATGCACAAAACAATCTGTCCAGATCTACAGGACGGCCGCGAGGGAGGAACTCTACTCCCGTTTCCTCGTTTTTCCTCGCACGGGGCCTTGTTTCTACATGCAAATCGCCGTCGTGAATCGATCGACCACCACCTACTCCCCAGCAAGAAGCATGCCTGTGTCAATTTCAAGCGGGACTGTTTTGAGCGTCGCGGCGACCGAGGCAGTCACCTGTAAGACTGTATTTCTAGTGAACGTGACTTAATAGAGCACATGGATATTGTGCACATGGACTATTCTGAATGTAAATTGATGTCAAGATGGAGTGTGTGGGTGGCAACAGCCTCTAGCTAACTGTGGTACAGAGGGAGAGAGAGAAAGACAGAAAGGGAAAGGAGGAAGAATTTGAGTGGGTGTTAGAGAAATACAGTCAACCGTTAGCATATATATCTCTATTAATATACATTTGAATAAAGGATCTTTTTTGTGGGGGGGGGGGTATAAAATCTTTAAAATTCAAGGACGGAAATTGTTGTAAAGAAATTGACAAAATGGAGAGGCCAACACACCTAAAGTAAAATGCTGCTCAGAGAACCAAACAAACATACTTTAAAATATCTGTTTGAACCCCACAGACAAAACTAATGGGTTAGAACCCGTGCTTGATGAGACGTGACCGAATCATCACGAATAGGTCCATCCTATTAGTCCAGGATGCAACGTGGGATAATCACTGCCAAAAACCTAATGCAATCCCAGAGGATAAACGTTGTCCAAGATGTGTCTGTTGGCTGGCAAAACCGACTTAAAGGGGCACCTCGTCGAACCGTCTCAGGTTTACTATGAGCATAATCTCACATATACAGCCAAACCGTAAACGGTCCCGTGCAAAATGTATTTCGTTTGAAAACTACTGACGGCGGATGAGTCCGAGTTTGGCATCCCGAGTGATGTATTCCACCACGTAGTGTTAAATAAATCCCTTTTCAATGATGAAAAATTACAAGCTTTAAATTGTACCCGATATGCTGCTGGGAAAAACATAGGCTCCATGTTAGCCCGTCTGTTTGTGTAATAGAGTCCATAAGGTTTAAGGAATTCAAATCAAAACAAACAACTAACTCTTAAATAAATAAGGAAATTAAATACCGTGGGGGGAAATCTATTACACTGGAAGGGAGAGAGAAATCCAATTTGACGGTCTTGCTCAAGTAAGACACAACTAATAATGAAACGCTTAACGTGCGATCTCCCACTTCAGCAAGCTTTTTCTATGCACTACCGGTCCAGTCTGAAAGAGCGGCGAGCACCGAGCATTTGTGAGGCAGTGTCGCCGCACGAAACCGTGTTTGCTTTCTCCTGCTCTATTCTGCATCCTTAAACATATTGTCTTTCCAATGGTAAGGATGCAATATGGCTGCTGAAAAGTGGCAGCAGGGCTGTTTTATGAGCCAATCTGTCAGCCCCCCCCCCCAGCCATCATATAAACTACTCATGCTCCAGTGTTATTCAAGGCACAATTCAGACCCTTTTCCCCAAAGCCACAGCATATACAAGCACATATCAGTATATTGCTTTTGAACGACTAGAAAATACTACAAACATGCAAAGGTTGCGCACGTGCGCGCACACACGCACACACACACACACACACACCACCTCATACTTGTGGGGACCCCTCGTTGACGACATTCATTCTCTAGCCCTTAACCCTAACCTTAACCATCATAACCACATGTCTATCCTTAACCCTTACCCTTACCCTAACCTAATCCTAACCTTAACCCTAAACCCAACTCCTAGCCCCAAAATAGACCCTTTTCCTCATCAGGACCCATGAAATGTCTCCACAAGGTTGATGGTTTCAAGTTTTTCTATCCTAAATTAGGATAGAAAAACCTGGTGTGTACACCCACACACACACACACACACACACACACACACACACACACACACACACACACACACACACACACACACACACACACACACACACACACACACACACACACAAAGTATTCTCATCAGGTTTTTTAGCCGATACAGTTTTAATAATCAAGGCTTTGTCTTGGTGGGACGGTAACGTTGAGTAATATCTCCACATGTCTACCTCTCCACTTCCACCTCAGCTTCTCCCCAAGTGCCAACACAGACTAAAAGTACTTTGAAAATTGCAATTGGATCGTGTACTGCTCTAAAAACTGATTAATTCCAAATCTTAATTATAGACCGCAAGATAATTATTGGAATTTTGCATTTGACATCCGCAGCAGGCATATCACAAGAACACCTTGGTGAAACTAACTAAACTGCATCATTGTGAGTAGAATAGAAATTGAATGACACAACTCATTACTTGGGTTTAAGTTAAATCAAGCATGCAGTGCATTGACATCATTTGCATTTTCAATTATTCATCCTTTCATAATGTGCCAGCAGGAGCTTACAGAGAAAAAGTACTGCTGGTGCTACGGAGGAGACAATATTCCTAGTCCACATTCACTTTATCTGAATGCCTGTCAAACTAAACATTCAAAAAATAACTTTTTCAAAGAGAGCAATTCTAATTTTTTGAGCCCCTTTTGCAGAGAAGAGTCCCAAGCAGCTCAGGATTTATAACGGGGGCTCGACCGGTTATAATAGTGAATTTAACTCCTCGGGCTAAGTCCTACTGATGCAAAGTAAAGACGCTGCTTGGAAACTGTCATTGCTGTATGATAGGTGGAAAAACAAAAACACCGAAAAGAAAATGGGGCACCTAGTCTTTCAGAAGCGGGTACAGTCCTGCACCAAGGAGATGGGACAGGGTAGCTATGAGAGTTGACTCTATGGATCAGCATAGGAACAGTAGTAGTTATAGGTACATTTTTACCCTCTCATTGTTCAGGGTCCAAATTGGATATGGAGCTGCCAGGGAAGAGGAGAAGAGGAAGGCCAAAGAGGAGGATTATGGATGTGGTGAGGGAGGACATGCAGGTGGCTGGTGTGACAAAGGAAGATGCAGAGGATAGGAAGAGATGGAAACGGATGATCCGCTGTGGCAACTCCTAAGGGGAGCAGCCCAAATTAGTAGTAGTAGTAGTAGTAGTAGTAGATTGTTCAGGGTCCAGTTGAGGTGACCGGTTAAGACTTTTTCAGGATAGAACTGATTAAGGATCAAGACATCACTGGTTAATGAAACTCACCACCACGAAACTCACCACCAAGACACAAGATTCAGTCAACAGCCATGTGAGGGGATACACATGGCACGTACACAAAATGTGCCAGGACAAAAATAGTTGAACCGCTTGTCACACCCACCTGCACAATGATTTACTAAAAAAATGCCTATGAAAGCTGAAAACGCATCCAGGGAATACATTCATCTGTAGCCAGCAGCTTACATCCGACAGCTGACACCGAGAGGAAAACCTCGGGAACTTTAACGGACAGCACAGGGAATGGGACACAAAATGCATGTGCAGTAGGAGGTCTCTGATGAAAAGATTTGAGAATATTCTTCAAATATAGACTGTTTAAGGGCTTTTATGTAAAAAAAAAAAACCACAAAAAAAGCCCATTTTCCAGCACGGGCATCTCTACTAATTGCCAGTTGCTTTCCAGCGTTGGTGCAGATATATGCAAAAAGCAAAAAAAAAAACTACCAATGAAAGTTTCACAGTTCAACTTCACTTTGGCCTGTAAGAAGAACTTAGGTCTCGGTAGACAGTTAAGATTGGTGAACTGCTCCCACAATAAGAATAAATCATTAGAAAATACACTTTAACTTGAAGCATTTGAATAGTGTTTCAATAAAGCCTACAACAATGGAAATGTCTATGTAGAGACAGAGAGAGAGTGAGAGAGATAATACAATACTATAGAATCACTATGTTTTTCCAAAGGGAACTTCATATGCAGTATAGCCAGCACGAAGCAAATAAAACATATGCTAATAAATTCTGCAAATATTCCACTAATAAATTATATAATTATAATAATTATGCTTAGATTATATTTTTTACTACAGAGGTATTCAAATATACTTATAATATACTACTTTTACAGTAAAATATCAGGATAATACACTACTTAATATGCTAATATTAAGTAATTTATTGTAAAAAAAAATCCTTCTAATTTGGGGGCATCTGGGTGGCGTAGCGGTCTATTCCGTTGCTCACCAACACGGGAATCCTCGTGTTACCTCGGCTTGGTCGGGCGTCCCTATAAACACAACTGGCCATGTCTGTGGGTGGGAAGCTGGATGTGGGTATGTGTCCTGGTCACTGCACTAGCGCCTCCTCTGGTCGGTAAGGGCATCTGTTCAGGGGGCAGGGGGAACTGGGGGGGATAACGTGATCCTCCCACGTGCTACGTCCCCCTGGTGAAACACCTCACTGTCAGGTGAAAAGAAGCGGCTGGCGACTCCACATGTATCGCAGGAGGCATGTGGTAGTCTGCAGCCCTCCCTGGCCTGGCAGAGTGGGTGGAGCAGCAATCGGGATGGCTCGGAAGAGTGGGGTAATTGGCCAAATACAGTTGGGGAGAAAAAGGGGGGAAAAAATCCAAGAAAAAAATTATTCTAATTTAGTGATACTATATTGAAATATAAAAATATACACATTCCAGCAAATATTATTTATTTATCTATTTGATCGATATTCTCAGCCCACATTTACAACTCTCTAACTTTCTCCGTGTATGCCGTGTTCTCCCTCCCTCTCTCCTTCCCTCCCAGCGTTGTCTTGTTGCCATGGAAACATGGAGGTAGATTGTGCACTGCTCTCTTTAATTCTGCCTTAATCCACATATGTGTATTGACATTCAATAGACCAAATGTTTGTTATTTTTGGCAAATGATGAGGCGATTGTAGCTCTCTCTGCGCACTAAGGATGAACCTTCATTCAAGCTGCAAGACGTCATGTGCCTAAAATGTTTGCCACTGCTGTATGAAAAAAAAGAAGCAATTTTCATCTGAATGTCATGAAATGATTACTTTTATGTTTCTTTGAGTCAGTTCAAGAAACCACAACATAGCTTAGAAAAGTGGAACTGGCCACACTAGACACAAACAAATGGTGAAATATTCTTTCTTTTATTCTCTCTTTTCCCGGCCTCGGAGAGCGCACAGGAGATGCTTTCGTCTAATAATGCGGAGAGAGCACGGACAGGAGTCAAACCCTGAGTGTGCCAAAGACAGAATAAAAAAGCACAATACGGCAGAGAATCTGAAGAAATTCATAATAAAGCCGGGAAAACAACAATGCGCGGGCCATGGGCCGCTCCTAAAGCTCAAATAAACCTATTTGAGCTTTTTCCCTCTGTCGAGCCTCACAGATCCCAAAAGGACTGGAAGGTAAAGGCAGAAGCCAGAGAGTCAAAGGGCACAACTGAAGTCAGCGTATGTGTTAATCATGTAGAGATGAGAGCTGTGTGTTCTGGGGTTTTCAAAACAGCCCACCGCCAAATCAGCTGATTTTATTAATGAGTCCTCTCCTGTCTGGTTGAAGGTGGACTAATTAGTGAGGTCGGCTGGTGTAGAGTTGGGCTGGAATGAAAACCCGAGACTAAGAAGTACACATTGCATACTGTACGCTCGAATAGTAATCACGTATACTACCATAAAAAGACCATCTAGACTGCAGCGTACGTACTAAAACGGTATCACCCCTGTGAATTACCATTTCATCCCGCTTGCAAAGTCCCCCCTTATTTTAGCTGTGTCCATTATCCGCTTTATCAACAGCAAATGGTGTGAGAGCAGCAAAGGCAATCTGCTGTTTGGTGTAGATTTGCCTCAAAGGTAAACATTAACAACCAGCCAGCAATATGGCGTTACTGCCTCTCAAGTGATCAACAGACTTGTATGACTAGTGACTGTTTACAATCAAACCCAAAACTACGCTCAATTCACCCTTATCTCTCCTGACTCCATCCATCTATCCATCCAGCCATCTAAACCCAATGCAGCATTGTGGGAGGCTGGAGCCTATCCCAGCATGCACTGGGTGGAAGGCAGGCGCAGCATGCATTGGGCAGAAGACACACACACACACACACACGCACGCACGCACACGCGCGCACACCACATTCACTGCACCTAGAGACTTTAATGAATTTATGAATTCAATGGTTTAATTATTTCTCAAACAGATGTATAAAAGATGACTGTGTGACAATGACTAAATAACTATGATATGAATATAGACTAAATGATAATGCATCATAGATCAAATTCATTTAAATGTCTCAGTTGTAAAAAAAACAAACTGCACTGATCAAATATGTATTTTTCAATCATGTCTGTTGTCCGTGTCACTGCCTTATCAATGCAGAGTATTTCAGTACTGACTGTCTGTCACACAGAACTACATATGACAGATGTCACACAACCACCGCGCCTTATGGGGTATCTGTACCAACCTAGTAATGTCGCCTACATACTCAGAAATTCTGGCCAACGTAGTATGCATCTGGGAACTTGTCACGTGCACAACATTTGCATATCACACAGTGTAAACGCACAACATATTGATTTTGCACCATGGTTAGTACGACTAGCAAGGGTGGCATGCAGTTGGCTCCCCATGGTACATGATTGATTACCACTGTCTTAAAGGGAGTCTCGACAGTAAACCTACATCTAGTTTAATCGAAAAGATCCAGTGAGGGAGTCAGTTAAACCAGGGAAAGGGATGTTTTAATGAAATAACAGGTGGTGCTGATAGTGGTCAAGTGTTGATTTAACATGGGGAAACCTGTGTAACCTGAACTTGTTTGTCCTCGCTGCATACATTATAAACCGCTACTCCTCCCAAAACATTACATCCCCAACAGCATCTGCAAAAAAATATTGGTAAAAATAATTCTAATTTGGGGGGGACGAGTTATTATATCACATGGAAAAGTACTGGAAGAGAGCATACGGATATCTACTCTGCTGGAGGTGATACATTTTAATAAAGCGCCAACACAATGCGGATAAATCAGATCCTTATGCAAGATGGGTAAGATTCCGAGTGTAAACGGCAAAAAAAATATGAGGCAAAGATTGTGATGCCAGGCATTGTACAAAGAGGCTGTATGAGGCGAAAGTGCAGGCAAGTAACGCTGCCAGGCAACTTTGTGGGAACTGAGGTGGCTGGCAGACGTGGCCACAGAAGAAAAAGGTCAGGACAAGGAGGCATAGGCAGTTCTGGGAGAGTACTGCCAGAGGAAACAACAAGCAGGGCGGAAATGAAAAGACAACAAAGACGTGGCAGTTTGTTGGAGAATATTGACAAGGACACGGAAACTGATGACAGACAGAACATTTTCAGCAGGGGTGTAAGAAGTGTTTTCAGACGGACTGCAGATAGAAAGAGAAGTCCTGGTAGGGGGCTGTATAGCAGACTCTTGGTAGAGGTTGTAGGATGGGAGTTGGCTGACATTGGTCCCTAATGTTATGGAGACTAAAATAAAATTGTTGGAAGAGATGGATATACACTTCTCCGCCACAGCATGAGAACAGAGGGCAATCTGGGGCGTCGGAGAAGCGTAGTGGTCTATTCCTTTGCCTACCAACACGGGGATCGCCGGTTCGAAGCCCCACGTTACCTCCGGCTTGGCCGGGCGTCCCTACAGACACAATTGGCATTCTGCGGATGGGAAGCCTGATGTGGGCATGTGTCCTGGTCGCTGCACTAGCGCCTCCTCTGGTCGGTCCGGGCGCCTGTTCGGGGGGGGGGCACGCGCTACGTCCCCCTGGCGAAACTCCTCACTGTCCCGGAGGAGGCATGTGGTAGTCTGCAGCCCCCCGGATCGGCAGAGGGGGTGGAGCAGCGACCGGGACGGCTCGGAAGAGTGGGGTAATTGGCCAAGTACAATTGGGGAGAAAAGGGGGGGGGGATAACAGAGCAATCTGCAAGCAAAACTATGTGCTGCTACGACTGGGTGGCGGTGAGAGGACTCATGAAAAAGCCTCTGGGTTAAGGCCTTCACACACCGGGGACGTGATGAATAAACGCCACGAAAACGCCAAACACTTGCCTGCGAATATTTCGCATCAGAACTATTCATACCGGCAGCGACACGAATTTAGGGCAGAAACCCGGGGGGGGGGGGGGGGCTCAACCCAGCAGGTTCAGGTAGGACGGTGCGCTGTGTGGGGATCGTTGTGTCTGCACACATCGACAGTGCTGCTCTATTGTGCTGGGATCGATTGGTGATGCCTGCGGGATCTGGGTTGTTTGGTCGGGTCTGCCTGTGATGCTGTGTCAGGCTAAATAAAGACTGCAACGTAGCGGTTGTGTCGAGCGACCGCGCTGTGTCCCGACGTGATGTCTAAATACAATATCGGCGACGAGGATGGCTGATATCTCTCTCCCACCACCTGCCCCCTTCCTGGCATTACCTGGCGCTGCACACATCGACAGGGATCTCCTCCTCTTCCCCTCGTGGTCTCGGGGGACCCCCGCCCGACGCTGCTCCGGCCCCCGCCGGGCGCCTCTGGGTCGGCGAGGAAGCTAGGGTTGCCTTGCTAACAACTCTACTACACCCGAGAGTAAAGGAAATGAGCTACTCACTATTCCGATAGCTTAGCTGTTCGGCGATGCTCCTCCACGGGTTGTCCTTGAGTTCATTGTCTTTATAGATATATATCTATATATATATATAGATATATATACATATTGTCCTTAATCGTACAATACAGGGTGATGAAAAACACTACCAACAGGTCCGCCATCGTCATTAGGGAGTTGTGACACGTGACGCGGGTTCCGCGCAACGTGATTGGTTGACGCCTTTATTCGCGGCGCGAAAGCTCCGAAAAATCGACCCGTTCCGAAAAACTGACGTCACCTTCTTGCTGCGTAGTATTCACGTTCTGTTTGAAGGCACTCATGGCAAATACAACAGTTGTAAAAAAAAAATACTGTAACGATCACGGAAGAATAAGCTCGGTAGCCGTTGACTAACGGGTCGAGTGGTTAGCGATGTCGCCCGCGGTGCGGGAGTTACGGGTTCGCGTCCCGGCTGCAGCGGTTCCTGCGGTTGCCACCCCGAATTCGCTACATCGGTGTCAGGAGTCGGACCCTTTAGGGGAGCGGTTAGCGATGTCTCCCGCGGTGCGGGAGTGACGGGTTCGCGTCCCGGCTGCGGCAGTTCCTGTGGTTGCCCCCCAATTTGCTACAATACGTTGACGTGTGAATTATTCGCACGAATGAAAAAAAACCCGCCCCTGGTGTGTAAAGGCCTTTACCATCAGGTTCACTGGGCATCAGGCTGCTTTCTGAGGAGATGAGTCACGAAAATTCCCTCTTCCAAACAGAAAGTATGACTGAAATAAGTGGCAAATTTAACCTATGTCAATTCTGTGACTCATACATTCATGCTTTTTTTTTAGCTCTAACAAAATAACTAATACCCAAAAGACAGGTACGGACAATGCGTTATATTGAGCTTTCACTGGGGGAAGTGGAAAATAATTGAAGGTAATACATCAGATAGTGACTCAGATTGTCCTGCTGGGTGAGACTGTAAAACATTTCATTAACTGCAGCTCTTCAATCCAAACTGCTTTATAAATTCTAATTGAGCGAAAGGGTTGCTGCAATTTCCTATGAGAAACTATTAACATATATAAACAGCTGCTTCAATCACAGCACGTATATAAACATAAAACCATCTAAGTTTTATTCATGACTTTGGCCTGAGGGTTTGTTGAAACAGCTGGTACTTAAATGACAGCCAATGAGTACAGATTACTGTCTATCAAACCAAAGTTTAGGCATTTTAATAGCTGTGGTATTTAAATGGTTTTAAATGCCACCAGGTCACCAGGTGCACAAAGGCAGCCATCTCCTTTTCATACCTGACCTGACAGAGCAGAAAAAGACACGCGCACACACACATGCAAATACACACACATGCAGACACACAAACACACACACACACATGCAAACACACAAACACACACACACACATGCAAACACACAAACATACACACACATGCAAACACACAAACATACACATACATACAAACACATATACATGCATGCAACCACACACACGCACACACGAAAACACACACACCACACACACACATACAAACACACACAATCATGCACACGTACACACACAGTGAGAGACTCTTCCAAATATGCACACTTTGCAGAAAAGACAGAATAGCTGTCAGTGCAACACCCACAGAGAACCTTTGTGTTTTCCCAAACCTGCAACAACAACAAAAAGATGTTGTATATGCCATGTAAACTAAGCCATTTAACAGCATTGGTGTACACAGCTCCACTATCTGCCATCACCAAATCTGGGATAGTGCATCCTGCGACTTAAAGCTTTGCACTAACGCCATTCAGGTAGTCAGATAGTAACCCAGTCTATGACCCTGTGACCCACAGAACCATATCAAACCACGAATACGAGCCTAGACTTACTCAGTGTGACACCCTGCAAAGAATGAAGGACTCTGCCACCTTCAAACACCTGATCTACTGGGTATGCTCCTCTTACTCCAGACTCCATAAACTTGAATACATCCATCCACCCATTATCCAAACCGCTCATCCTGCTCTCAGGGTCGCGGGGATGCTGGAGCCTATCCCAGCAGTCACTGGGCGGCAGGCGGGGAGACACCCCGGACAGGCCGCCAGGCCATCACAGGGCTTTACAGTATATATGAACACTGGAATACAAAACTCACCAAAAGACACAGGATTGCTGAAGCAATTCCCCACAAACGTGACTGATAAGTTACATGTGTGGTTGGAGAGCCAGTTCAGGATATGTCCAGGGCACTTGGGGTGGGAAAGGGTTGAAGCTGCTTTCTGGGTCGAAGATCTGATCAGTTTCAAACCTGAGACTTTAGTTTGAAGCAAAAAAAGAAAAGAAAAGAGGGATGTGGTGTGGTACGGTCCTCTATAGAAGCTCGCTAATAATCCTGTTCTGTAGGGCAACTTGTGTAGGGTTCAGATTCCCGAATGGACGCCTTGTTTCAAACGCACGCTGCAAAATGTCCAGCACCCCTCTCCCTTCAGTGGGTTAAAAGGAGACCGCGGCCGGGGGGCCGTCACCGGGATCCCTTAAATCGTCGGCTCAGTCCGCCTCCAGCGCCGAAACTTGCCCAATTACTAACTGCAGCAGCAGTTCCGCACGCAACTCCGGTTCGCTTCCTCCACTCCCCTCCGCTGTTCTATCGCAGTCCAGGAACTGAGGCGTCATCCCGGCGCGGTTTCCTCGGCAACATTGCGAACCAGATCCCGTGACGACTTTTGTCATCTTAGTTGATGTTATCTCCGGGCGAGCGCGCGCGCGCGTGACTTCGCAATTAAAAACAAATCGAACGTCGTCTACGGTCGCCGCCAAAGCGCGGGCCGCTTATTGGCGCTGTTAATCGGGCGGTTTGTAGAATCCTGCGGGCTATAGCGACTCTATCCAGTAGGCAGGTCTACGGCAGACTCGGCGCACACCGGCCCCTTGACACCGCATCACAGCAGCCATCAAAACAAACCTTCCGCTAACGCAGCAGCTTTGCCTCTTGGCCCTGACACCCGGTTTCCCTCAGACCCCCCACATGCTCACAGACGTGGGAATAGCAGCGCGTTGCCGCCGACGCGCATCCTGCGTTGCTCCTCGCGTTCCTAGACGGGGTCCAGAATCCGGGGATGCGTCCCGTACTTCATCGTGAACGGTCCAAAAAAAATAATAATTTACAGAACAAGTTGAGAAAAGATGCAAAATATTGTTGTTTTTTTTTAGTCCTACGCGTTGTTTCGGTCCGAAGTGCCTACATTTGGTAATGAGAACCAATGTGCGGTGATATTAATGGTATTCCAGCCAAGGTGTTGTTGGGTCTCTCTCTCTCTCTCGCTCGCTCGCTCGCTCGCTCTCTCTCGCGCTCTCTCGCCCTCTCTCTCGCCTCTCTCGCGCTCTCTCTCTCTCCTCTCTCTCGCTCTCTCTCTCCTCTCTCTCTCGCTCTCTCTCGCTCTCTCTCTCCTCTCTCTCTCGCTCTCTCTCTCTCGCTCTCTCTCGCTCTCTCTCTCCTCTCTCTCTCTCTCTCTCTCTCTCTCTCTCTCGCTCTCTCTCCTCTCTCTCGCTCTCTCTCCTCTCGCTCTCTCTCCTCTCTCTCTCTCTCCTCTCTCTCTCGCTCTCTCCTCTCTCTCCTCTCTCTCTCTCTCGCTCTCTCGCTCTCTCTCTCTCTCGCTCTCTCTCCTCTCTCTCTCGCTCTCTCTCCTCTCTCTCTCTCTCTCTCTCTCTCTCTCGCTCTCTCTCTCGCTCTCTCTCTCCTCTCTCTCTCTCTCGCGCTCTCTCGCTCTCTCTCCTCTCTCTCGCTCTCTCTCTCTCTCCTCTCTCTCTCTCTCTCTCGCTCTCTGTCCTCTCTCTCTCTCCTCTCTCTCTCTCTCCTCTCTCTCTCCCCCTCCGGGGCGGAGATAGCGTATAAGATGGACACACACGCAGACCAACGCCTCCAAAACCAGGCGGGTCTACGTGAGCATCCTTGTCTTGGTTTTGCTGTTGTTGCATCCACCAGCAGCCTGTGACACCCCGGACTAAAACAACACGACGGCGGCGCCGCCCCCCGCGCCGTGTAATTGCCATGCAAATGAGGTCGGAGGAGTGAGAGCCGATGGGAGATAATTCGGTGTCTCTTTCGTGAACTTGGTGAACAAAACGCCAGTTTATTTGCCCAAAACTTTTGCTATGAGTCATTTTGACGGCCACGATACGCGGCGTATCTATCGGAAAGATCTTAAATGGGTCTACGGCCGCTCTGACCTGCATTGAATTTGAACTATACAGTACAGTGGGGAATTGAGTTTGAAACGTATAGTATGCTGAATTAACATAAGAGTAGGTGGGAAGGGGTAGGAAACAAAATAAGAGTATACTTCCTCCTACTCCTTTTCCAACATGTAACAAATAATCTTAGATTGGATCGCTGAGTCTGATGTGTGGATTTGTTGATCACTTCAGATTATTGGCAATGGCCTATCTGTATGTTATGTCCTGCTTATTTACGTGTTCGAAATAAGTCATCGTTCATTCATTCACTCTCAAGTCATTTTGCAAGTATAAGACATCACCTGATAGTATGTTGTCAGCTTCCATCCTTCGACATGACAATCAGATTTCACCCGCTTGACCAGGGCCGGCCCAACCCTTTCTGGGGGTCCTGAGCAGAATTTGATTTACCCTTCACCCCCACCCCGCTTTGTTACTTATTGACAGAATATATGTGTTATATAAACCGTGTTATATGGTTACAAAAAATGTCTTAGTCATCTAAGCACAACACAACCTTAACTAGGAATGGTAAATTATTTACCCATAATGTTGGTTGATGTTGTAATAAATCAGGGATTCCCAAAATGTGGTGCACTCAAGTCAAATCAGTTTCTTATTTGTACAGCCCATTATCACATATTATACGTTTGCCTCATTGGGCTTTACGGCACTACAACAGACCCTCGCATCGGATAAGGATCAACTCCCTAAAAAAACAAAAGCAAACCTTTAAAAGAGAGAAAAAATAAGGAACCTCAGGGAGAGCAACAGAGGAGGGATCTCTCTCACAAGATGGACAAATGTGCAATGCACATGTGTACACAATTCACAGAATACAACATTGAAAGAGGATAACTGCATTATAATGGAATTAAAAGATATATGAAGAATACGATGATGAGAATGCCAAGCAGTGTCCAGATGCTACCGGAACAGCCTAGGATCTGAGACACACGCCCCTCATCACCATGTAGACCTGACAGGAGGACAGACTACACGTGCACACAAGAGAGACTCACATCACACCATTCACATACATGGCAGAGGAGACAAGAAAAAACATTAGTTACACATCGGCGTGAAAGAAGGATATAACACTGAAACAGGATAACAAAATTATATGGATTTATAAGATATATATAAAAAATGTGACGAGGAGGATGCCAAGTAGTGTCCAGGTGGCGGCCACCATCACCATGGAGACCTGGGAGGAGGACAGACTACACGTGCACGCACACAGGGGAGACTCACATCACACAGAAGAAGAGAAGGCATCATTAAGAGAGAGAAAAGACATGTGAGAGAAGAGAACAGTTTGCAATAGTCAATAATCTATACTCTATTATCTTGTCAGCAGAACAGTGCTTGGCAATTTCATTGAGACAGAAAAAGACCCGCCATGTAGTACAGGTCGTGAAGCGTTCAATTTAAAGGCAACTAATTGTAGGTTAAGGTGAAAAGATGAGTTTTAAGTTTGGATTTAAAGGACTCAACAGACTCTGATGGTCTGATGGCTACAGGTAGATTATTCCACAAGAATGGGTCCCGATAGGAAAAGACCCTGCCACCAGTTGACTTCTTTTTAACTTTGGGTGCACACAGGAGCCCTGTATTTTGAGAGTGAAGAGCTCACAATGGAATATATGGTTTAAGGAGATCAGACAGGTATGATGAGGAAAGCCCATTTAGGATTTTGTAAGTCAGCAGAAGCACCTTGAAGTCTGAGCTAACATGGATAGGAAGCAAATGAAGGGAGGCAAGAATTTGTGTAATAGGGTCAACGTTTCTAGTTTTAGTTAGGATTCTAGCTGCAGCACTTTGAACCATCTGAAGACTTTTAGCACTAGCATGTGGCAGGCCTGAAAACAGAACATGACAGTAATCATGTCTAGATGAAACAAATGCATGCATTAGGGTCTCTACATCAGACAGACAGGAAAGGCTGTTACATAAGTGAAAAAAGGCCGACTTGGTGATTTCTTTAATGTGCTTATTAAAAGAAAGGCTGGGATCAAATGTAACACCAAGATTTTGGTTGCCATACTTTGTGAAATCACAGAGTTGTCAATTGTTACTTGGTTAAATTGGTGTCTGTGTCTAGCAGGGCCAACAACCAGCATCTAAGTTTTATCCAAAATTGAAAGCAGGAAATTTAGTGACATTCCAATTTTTCACAGCGGCCAAGCAGGTCTCTAAATTAGTGATTTGAGTATGATCATCAGCCCTTATAGGCACAAACAGCTGAGTATCATCCGTGTAGCAATGGAAATTTATTTCATGACCATGTATAATTTGGCCAAGAGGTAAAATATAAAGAGAGAAAAGTAGCGGGCCAAGAACCGAGCCCTGAGGTACACCATATTTAACATCAGAGAATGTCAAAGTAATGTAATGTAATGTAATGTAATGTAATGTCAAAGTAAAGTCTGTCTAACAGAGACAACCTATCTGTAACTGCAGAACAGTAACCACACACCATCATTTTTAATCGAGGCTAGTTTGGCTGCAAATGCGATAGCGCTAACTGCTAAGCTAGGCTAAGCTCGAAGCTAGCAAACAAACTAGGAAGAAAGGCTGCCCACACAAGTTGTTTGAAAAACCAAACTAGACAATCTAGCGATAAGCGAAATAACACAAAAAAATAACGAAACTGGTAGGACAAATGAAGAGGTTAGGGCAGAATATAGAGAAGAGGGAGTAAGAGAATAAACAGCAGTTACCGATCTCACGAGGGCTGAAGCCAGAAACACCTGGCGCTCAGTTGGTGGAGTCATGGCGGCTCCGAGCTACCGCTATGGGATGCACGAGAGGAAAAAAATGTAATGGTGGTGTAATGGTGTAATAAAATGGATCCTATTTTTTCCATGTTATCTGTTTCACATTTCCCACTGGCAATAAAACGCTAACATCCGCCTTTTTACATTGACCGAAGGCGGACAATAGCGGGTTTTTTGGCCAGTGGGAAATCCACAGACCGTGTGGTGGATCGTGTGTAACAACTGTGGATCGTGGTGGACCGTGTGTTACAATTTGATTCAATTACTGGAGTCCTAATTTCCGTAACCGCCATGTTATGTATGGTAAATTGTAATTTAAACCTTATGCAAATTTTCTTCAATGTGGCTGAAAATATCAGCATTTCCCCATCTTCTCTCATGATGGGGCTGTCGGCCTCTGTCCTCTTCCTCACCCATCCTCCGCTCTTTCAAAATGATGTCTTGTTCGTAACTTTGTTACGGTTTATTGAAACGTGGCTGCAGTGTAGTTTCAGTTTCATTCTAATGTTGGAGTGCATTGTTGCAATCTCTTGAATGTGTTCTGATTATTTGCGCGTGATTAAACTTGATGCCTTTAAAGCCGCTACAAATAGTCTTGCTTTCTTTCCTTTTTTCTTTTTTTGGGGGTGTGGGGATTGGGAGTGCATCAACCCAGTCGGGATGTAGAAGCGGGTGCGTTGCCTGAATGGTTTGGGAACCACTGTTCCCAAGCGATACTGAAGGGTAACACTGGGTTGTATACTGAATGTGGTGTAGCCTGTTGAAAACTGACTCAACACATTGGTATAAAAGGCATTTGATTTCGCAAACCCTTTAATTGTTTTTTTGTTCTCATTCGTTTCTTTTAAATCCAAAACAATTGGCTAAGTTTTAAGATTAACTTCAGAGCGTGCAGATATGCTGAACAACATTCAACAACAACAAATCGATTACAACTAAACATATCAATTGCGTAAGATAACCATGCAGTAATGTAAATTCAAATGGGGGGGGGGGCTGGTGGCGAATGTCTCGCTCTCTTATGCCTGAAGCCGCCCCTGCATTCATCCATGCATGCAGGCATCCATCCATCCATTATCCAACCGCTTACCCTGCGCTCGGGATAGGCTCCAGCCCCTGCACTCTGCCATCCAAAAATTCCCAGAGGATGATGACGTAATACCTCGCGTGGAACACATGGATAGAAGCTGTTTACTCGTTTTAACAGGATTTTTTTAAATTACACTTTGAATATGTTGTAACGACCATGAATGAGTGGACTCGCTAGCCCTGACCTAACGGGTTAGACCCTTTGGTCGGTGGCCTCTCGCTTCCTGGTGCAGTGATCGCCGCGGGTCCACCAGGACCTCAGCATATGGCCGCAGCAGCACCTTCTCGTGGTACCTCCTGTCTTCTGCGGTGCGGGTATGCTCGTCAACGGGAAAGGCTTCAGGAAGAAACCCTGAGGAAAACTGCATCCATCTCCATTGCCAGTCGTCTTGCTAGTCTTGCCATTGGTAATAGGCGGTCTCGGACGAGAGAGTGGTGCAACTCTTCCTCACTTTAATCATTGCGCAAGTCATCAGTCATCCATCACGGGGTGACTAGATGACCGTCGTCGCTGCGATAACAAGACCCTTTAGTCGACTGGTTAACGTAGTCGCCCGTAGTGCCGAAGACGCGGGTTCGCGTCCCGGCTGTGGCGGTCCCCTGAATTCGCTACACTGGTGTCAGAAGCGGGATGATGAGACCACCGGAAGTGCGTGAGGGGTGTATTTTCCGAGGTGGGCGGGCGGAGAGACATTACACAGGTCTGCTATTCCATGTGAGGTGGTCATCAACATTACAGTCCCGCAATGGCCCTCATTCAACAATCGTTCGTCTGTACAAACTTGTTCTTACACACCCATGAGACTTTTTTTAGCCCTGATCTTTGTCTCACAGGCCAGTGTAGAACCTGGGTGACCCCGGAATGTAGACACCAGTTGGCTAACACTGATGTCTTTGCAAGCCCTGGGTGATTGCTCGTTGCAAGAGGTAGAGAGTAGGCGTGGGGGAAGGAATCACAAACAGCTGCCAGGGTTTGCCTCGACCTGTCAGACAACGGTGGTGGCTAAAAAAAATTCATGAGTGTAAGAACAAATTTGTATGTATGAACGATTGATGAACGAGGCTTGAAAAGCAGGCCCGTGTGGTCTGCATTGGGTCGGGCTCTGCAGACGTGATATTTCTCTGATTTAACGTTCAGGTTCATCCTGATGATGAAAAGAGAATCGGCTCATAAATGGGAGGAAACGCACTCATTCATATTGCATCACCCTTCCGCCCGTTACAGGCCACTGAACTCGTGCCTGCCATTACGAGCAGAGCTGCGCAAGTGAAACGTAGATGGCTTTTATTCTGAAAATACGCCGCCGTTACGTAAACGCGCACTTCTAATTGTTTATTGGTGAATGCGTCATAGAACATACATTTCATAAGCTGACGAAGAAATGCGCTATTTAAAAACCCCCGGTGGAGGAAGGGTAGTAACCTGTGACGCCGGTATTGTGCCTTGTGAATCTAAAAGGACACAACAGAGCATTGAATTATGAGTAATATCCTGTCCTTCACTGGTGATAATCTTCTTACTTTGAATTTATAAAGTCTCCCTCCTGGGTGAAGAATGAATAAATAAATAAGAGTACCGACTAAGGTAACAGCGCTGCAGAAATCCAGATAGCGGAGAAACTTCTTCTTCTCTTTTTGTTAGTATTGTAGCGAATTCGGGGGACAACGCAACCACAGGAACTGCCGCGGCCGGGAAGCGAACCCGTATCGCCCGCACCGCAGGAGGCATCGCTAACCGCACCCGCCAGCCGGCGTGTCTACTTATTCATGCACGTTACACTACCCCCTTCCTTCCGGAAGCGCTTAAGCATATCAGCTCCTTCACGCTTCAGGGCGCCTACGCTTCCGATGGCCTTATGGTCGCTCCCACTTCTGACACCAATGTAGTGAATTCAGGGGGGCAGTCCGGAAGACCGTCGCCACAGCCGGGGCGCGAACCCGTGTCTCCCGCTCCGCAAGCGACAACGTTAACCAGTCGACTAAAGGGTCCGACCCGTTAGTCGAAGACCAACGTGTCTACTTATCCATACACGTTACACTATTGCAGCGATTTCGGGGGACAACGCAGCCACAGGAACTGCTGCGGCCGGGACGCGAACCCGTATCGCCCGCACCGCAGGACACTTCTCTAACCGCTAGACTAAAGGGTCAGATACGCCAGCCAGCGGCCAGCGTGTCTTCTTATCCACGCACGTTACAGTATTATAATGAGTAGTTGACACGATAAGCCTGCGCTCGTTAGTTTTATGAACAGCGACGCTTTTCACACCAGCCGCCCGCAGGCGTGACGCATGTGGCGCTTGTGGAGTTCTCCACCTTATCTTCTCGGCCAGGACCGAGATTCCCAGGCGTCCTTCGTGACCACGGGAGCGGAGACGCTGTCCAACCACACTGCGTGCGCGAGCAATACGAGGAGGCGGTCGCCTATAGAGGAGGAGGGGGAGCAGAGGGCCTTGATGCTTTAATAACGCTGTGTATACTGTGACCCAACCTTTGAGCAAACACCGGTTTTACTCTCCTAATGTGAAAGCTTGGCTTTAGGCGCCACACGATGCGTTTTACTTTTACACTGAAGAGAATATACAGCCCCCCCCACATAGAAACAGGAAACCAAAATATTATCCCCGGAAATGAAACGGCCACGCGCTCCAACTATCACCTTCAGTCACTCTCTCTCTCTCTCTCTCTCTCTCTCTCTCTCTCTCTCTCTCTCTCTCTCTCTCTCTCTCTCTCTCTCTCACACACACACACACACACACACACACACACACACACACACACACACACACACAACGTGCCCATCTCCATGGAAACTGATAAAAGAATAAAGCGACCGCAAAAAGGAAGAGTTGAACAAATAATATGACAGGACATTTTGATTGCGGAGAGACTTGCGCTAACGTGGATGGATGGCACGACGGAACGAGAGAGAGATTCGGATCAGCGGAGCTTCGGAGCCGAACGAACCACCAGCCAGATGGGGGTGAAATAAAAGAGCTTTATGATCAAATACTAACACAAACCTTTATGAGACACCCGTGCAAACCCTCTGAAACCATTTGCACGCTGCCAGTAGCGCCCCAACCAGCAGCAACGTCTCCAAATTAACTTTTTTTTGAGACGATTATATCGATCAGCCGATCGATCAGTCGATTGATCGGTCAGTTAGACCTCTCATTTGGTCTGGGCCCTCGAGAATAGGCCGAGGGATGAAAGGCGCTGGCGTGCTGCATACAGGACGAATGGAAGACAGAGAGGGTGGGCATCGGGCGAGGGGAGAGGATGAGGAGAGGATGAGGAGAGGATGAGGAGAGGGAGTAGCGGCACAGGGTAAAGCAGAGAGTACATACACCACCTACACTCGTCTCCATGGCAACTACCACAGTGGAACAAGTGGTGATGCAGTCTCCTCTCCTCCTATTCCCACTATTGCTCCGTTAGGTGCCGTATGCAGCACGTGGGAGATGCCAGCGGGGTTTTTTTTAAAACTCCATTTATTTATTTTGGCACGACAATTCTGATGGATACTTTTCACTGTTATAATTGTGTTTTCTTCGCATTTGCTAAACGAACCACAGCCCCCCCCCCAAAAAAAATTTTTTTAATGGAGGGGGGGGTCCCTTCCTGAAGCAATTTTTACGATACAAACACAATATTTAAAATAGCTTACATGTGAATTGAGCTGATTAAAAATGCATGTAGGAAAAAGCAGTCTATTTTCATCCTTTCTCTCACTGGATGTGTGTAGTAGGCTACAAACGGCAGCCACGGCCCCGTGTGTGTAACGCGTAGTTCTGCTACACGTGATAACTGCGAGCAGCACGGAGGATGGGGCGAAACGAAGGTCGTGGGAGCTGATTTGTCGAATCTGAAATACGGCGGATATAAAAAGTCTCCGCACCCGCGTTAAAATGGCGAGTTTCTGTGATGTAAAAACATTTCAGAACTTTTTTTCCGTCCTTAAAGCGACATCGTGTAACTCTTCTACCTTAAAACAACAGCTTGGGTTGAGCCGGAACTAACTGCATCTCCCAGGATCGAGAGCTTTTCCTAGGAGGGTGACGGCATGACACGCCCTACTCTGCCTCTGACTGGCTAGTAGTAATCGTTGCCTTTGTTGGTTGGACGTTGGTTGGTCACATGAAGAGTTGGGTAGGTGAGGGTAAACTCCAATACTAAACTAACGCCCCTGGACTAATACTTTGTTGGAGCATCTTTTGATCTTATTACGGGGTAAGAGTCCACCGGCTTGGTACGGAGCCCCTAAGGGGACATGGGCGAATTTGTTTGTTTGTTAACTATCTCGTGCTCACGAGATACTAACTGGTGCGCACGAGTTAGTATCTCGTGCTCACGAGTAAGTAGCTCGTGTGCACGAGATAGTTAACAAACAAACAAATTCGCCCATGTCCCCTTAGGGGCTCCGTAGCCTGGCACATCTTGACTTACCAATAGTTCCCCACTCTTCCTTGCAAAAACACTACAGATCCTTCAGATAGCGAGAGCATCTTCCTGTGCTCTGGGCTCCGGCTGGTTCAATTCCAACCCGTTGATCTTTTGGCGCAGCCATTCCTGTGTTGACTGGGACGGATGCCTTGGGTCGTTGCCATGCTGAAAGGTGAAATTCCTTCCTGGCTTTGCGCCAGAATCGACTGGTATTCTAATCTATTCATGATTCCCTCCACCTTGACTAAAGCCCCAGTAATGGCGGAAGAAGAGCAGCCCCAAAGCCTGATGCCGCCACCACCATGCTTCACCCTGGGGACGCTGTTCTCTTGGTGATGTGCTCTGTGGTTTTTGCACCAATCACACCTTTTGGAGTCATGGACAAAAACTTCCACCTTGGTCTCGTCAGACCATAACACATTTCCCCACACGGTTTTGGGAGAGTGAGTGTATGTTTTTGCAAAATTTAGCCGGGCTTGGATGTTTTGTGTTGCCACCGTACCCCACAGCCCAGACATATGAAGAATACAGTAGATTGTTGTCACATGTAGGGAGCAACCAGGACTTGCGATAACGGGCTATACAAATAAAATGGACTCGACTTGACTTGCCAGAAGTTCCTGCAGCTCCTTTAATGCTGCCATAGGCCTCTTGGCGGCCTCCCTGACCAGTTTCCTCCTCGTCAATTTTGGAGGGACGTCCTGTCACCGTTGTGCCATATGTGCTCCACTTGTTGATGGCTGTCTTCACTGTGTCCCATCGGATATCTAACGCCTTGGAAATCCTTTTGTACCCCTCTCCTGACCGGTACCTTTCGACAATGAGATCCTGCTCATGCTTTGTAAGCTCTTTGTGGACCACGGCTTTTGCAGCTGGATGCAACCAAGAAGACGTCAGAGGTTCGAACCCAGGACTTTCGTGCTGTGAGACGACAGTGCTAACTAACTACTATTTAACGTGAATTTGAATGTGACTGGTTAATTATGAACACAGCCACGTCCCCAATTATAAGAGTGTGCACCCTTATGCAACCAGGTTATTGTATGTTTTGTATTTTTATTTTTCCCCTAAAATGTTTGATTGTTTTTAACTTTATTTGAAATTTCACGTCAAGAATGAAAATATTTCTGGCATGACTTGGCTCGGTTTCTTTTCTTCTTCTTTTTTTACATCGGCAAAAACCTGCCATTATAACAGTGGTGTGTATATCCTTGCAGTCGAAGTGCTGATACTGATCATGACATTAACCAAAGTTTAATAAAGCGCTGTTTTAATCACAAAGACCCTCAGAGGGACCCCTTGTTTTGAGCGAGTGTTATGTGTCTTAACCAAGCAGCTGTGCAGAAAGCTCCAGAGCTGGAGATGCCATATCCCTTAATCCAGAAATCTGAAAAGGTTATGGGAAAAATCAACAAGGTTAGGGCCAGTGTAAACATTTTTCATGGCACATTATGTCTAGGTTTTGAAATATTAGAAAAAGCAATGTCATGATTTGACTGAACTTACCTGAGAAAGCTATTGACATATGCCAGTTCGCTGCACTCGGGTACTCTGGGAGAGTAACTGGGTTTTCTTATGAAATGTCTCATTCAAAGACACCTGTTTATGTATTCATCATTATTCCTAATTCCCAGCTCATATTTCCTACACATATACATATAGGATGCTGAAGCTAATCCCAGAGTGCCTTAGGCGGAGCACTGGGAGACACCATGGAGGTCCCATGGACATACCATACTTGCATAACCTCTGACTGGTCAACCGTGCATTCATTTGGTCTGTGCCCGGCCAAAACCCACACAAACACGGGGAAAACATGCAACCCTTTTGGGCTCAAACTCTCGGTTACTTCACCGTAGCACCTATGCAGACACCAACTCTTTCATAATAGCCACTATTCCTGTGCAAGAGGGCTCCCCACAACTACAACTGCACTAGCGCCTCCTCTGGTCGGTCGGGGCGCCTGTTCGGAGGGAGGGGGGGGGACTGGGGGGAATAGTATGATCCCCCTATGCGCTTCGTCCCCCTGGTGAAACTCCTCACTGTCAGGTGAAAAGAAGCAGCTGGCGACTCCACATGTATCGGAGGAGGCATGTGGTAGTCTGCAGCCCTCCCCGGACCAGCAGAGGGGGGCGGAGCAGCGACCGGGACGGCTCGGAAGAAGGGCCGGATACAGCTAGGGAGAAAAATGGAGGGCGGGGGGGGGGTCCAAAAGAAAAAAAAAAGCTTTAGGGCGATTGTCAAGTTTTCACCAGAATGCGTGCCCCTCACTATATTGTTCAGATAAACACCAGCTGGCTGTTGAGTAAGAGTCTGCTCCATTGGCTTTACCAACCCAGTGACATATGGCACTGGGTAAAGCAGGAGTTTGAGGAGATTTCCTCAAATCATTTCTGGAGATTTCAACATTGACACCTGTCTCGGTGATTCAAGAGAAATTTGGCTCTCTAGTCCGCTGGTTCTCAATCAGTCTTCAGCACCCTCAGGGCTGCTGTTTTTTTTTGGGGGGGGGGGGTTTGTGTCCAGGTTGCCAGGTTGTTAATTACTTCAGTGTGTTATACCAGCAGCAAATACACCCTGTCTAGAAAACTGAAAAGCTTGTCAGTGTAACAAAAAACCTGCAGTGCTGCGGGTCCCTCGAACTGCACTGAGAACCATTGTTCTCGTCCACTTAACGTTTTCCTGTCAGGCCCTGACTCACTTGAAAGGCCTGATATTGATTGATAGCAATGGTCTGCAGCTGTTCTGTGCTGGGAGGGAGATTTAGACGACAGCGTGACCTGAGCCCTCTGACTCTGGACCCTGAACTCAAAGCTCTTGAGCCTTGGACCTTAAGCCAACTTGACGTCAGTTTTTTGGGTTTGTTTTTTTTGTTTTGTTGCTTCATCCATTTTGTTGACTGAAAAGGACATGAGATCTACATGACAGATGGGTGCTTTATCATCAGGGCTCATTGGTCTAGTGGAATGATTCTCGCTTCGGGTGCGAGAGGTCCCGGGTTCGAATCCCGGATGAGCCCCAACCCGCGAGAACTTGATTGCTGTAGAAATGAGATTTCTTGTGTAGCTCATGAAACTAAATTTCTGAAGACAAAAATTGAGTTAACATTTGAACTTGTAAGGCAACTAACACTTCAACCTGGCTGTTAAACCTATTAGGAGTGAGAAACAAAGATGGGTGAAGTGTCATGGGTTCAATGAGATATTGTACTTTAGGCAGGAAGCATGCCAAGGTTAAGAATTTGGGAGAAGGGTTTTTGTCATCATCACAGCTGCTGAAATCAAAAGTCTTGTTTGCAGCATCATTCAGGTGTGCTCATCAAGACTGAGATGTTATGAAATGTATGCCAGATTAAAAACAAAACTCATCACATTAAAAAGAAAATTCAATGCAGTTTTGCTTGGTGTGATTTACATCTTGAGGGCAGTATCTTGGACTTCTCAGCCATTTTAAAGTGCCTTGACTTTTGACTCTCATATTGTGATCTCCATAAGGGTGTTAGGGCAAGAGCATCTGGCTGACAGGAGGAACACAGACGTGCAGTGTGTTGTTCTGGGCAATGACACTTGCTGGGGGTTGAGATATTCTGCATTTAACTCTGACAAATCTCTACTAGTGGATGACTGTTTAGATTTTTCCATAGTACACTGAGAGCATAAGTACGAATACATCCATGAATACATTTATTCAATACATTCATTCCAGATCCTCTGGAGGATCGCCAAGCCCGTGTGGGCATTTTGCGTGTTGCATATATCAAACAGCACTTGAATTAGTGCATTTTTATGCAAAAATATAAATTATGGCTGTAGGAATGTTTTATTGTCTCGCACATTTGTCCCATACGACATGAGAAATGTAGTCACTATGAAGTTGCTGATGTCGTCGCAGGCCTGGGTGACTGCTCGTTGCAAGAGGTAGACAATAGATGTTAGGAGGAAGGAATTACAAATAACCATCATGCTCTGCACCTGTCAGACAAACTTGAGGGCTAAAAAATTCCATGGGTGTGTACGCACAAGTTTGCCCATAATAACGATTGATACATGAGGCCGCTGGTCATTCATAATGAAAGCGTCCTAAAGACTTACCTTGAGAGGTTCAAAGTGATAGCTACACTTACTTGGGTGGTCCCACAAGTATTTTTTAAAACAGCACATTATATTGTAGCGAATTGAAGGGGGCAGTCGGGAACCGCCGCAGCCAGGACGCGAACCTGCGTCTCCTGCACCACGGGCGACTACTTTAACCAGTCAACTAAAGGATCCAATTCGTTAGCCAAGGGCTAGCGAGTCTAGTCATCCGTTGTCGTTACACTACTAACCCGTCTTCCTCCTCCCCCTCTTCGGGAAGCGCGTCCCCGTGCTTCAGCAAATCAGCTCCCTCACGCCTCTGGGCGCATGCGCTTCCGTCGGCCTCACCATCCCACTTCTGATACCAATGTAGTGAATTTGGGAGGCAGCCCTGGAACCGCCGCAGCTGGGACCGCGAACCCGGTTCCCCCGCACCACGGGCGACTACGTCAACCAGTCGACTAAAGGCTCCGACCCGTTAGCCAAGGGCTAGCGAGTCTACTTATCCGTGGTCGGTACAATATGTTCAGAGTTTCCTCCATTTTATTTTGTTCAGCAGAAACAAACATTGATAGAAACCTTATAACGCTACAGTAAAAAAGAACAAATTTAATTAAAAAAAACTGTCAGATGTAAATTTACTCTGATTACAAAACAGTCTCTGGTATTCAATAAAAATTGAGTTTTCTCCTCCAGGTTGTTCATACACGAGATCACAGTGCACAAACAACTTTCTCTCGACACTGAATGGGATGCAGCTGCTGAGTCACTCTCCCTATTCACACAGGTTATATTCATTTCTATTATGAACTTCTCGCCGAGTAAGGTCCTGGTAGCTCTTTCCCGATAAAGCAAAACTTAGAAGCAAAACTTAAACTAAGATATGTTGTGTGTTGTGTGGTGTGTTTGAAATGTTAATATTCTACTTACCCATGACTTGTACAGCTGGATACTAACACTTGCACTGACACAGCTTGAATTTACACTCAAAATTGGCACACATTTTCAAGTCACTGTAAATGATGATTTGTACAAGCTTCAAATGTGGCAATGGTGCCAGAAATATTTTGAAGAGATGATAAAATCATATCTAAATGTTTGCTGACCTCGAGTAAGAACTTTTCTCTACTCAGATTAGAAAGTTGAAGGCCTCCATTTCCTTCCCAAAGGCTCATTAACACAATGAAAAATATAAAAAAAGATCAGCTCATTTCTCATTACTTGTGACTGAATTCTATGTGGCAACTACTCCCTGCTTAACAACCATTTTATGACGGGAACTCTTTGTTGTGGATGCATCGAGTCCTGATGTCCCTGCTGAGGAGTTGGGGAACCCATGTGCTGCCACGTATTTGCGGTAGGCCTCTCGGATGATGCGGAAGGCGCGAGTGTTAGCGTAAGGGATGTCTGTAACCGGATCTCGGTACAGCGCAGCCTTGTGAGTGACAGGGCAGACCTCCTGAACGGGCAGTTGTGGAGTCATCCGTGCGCTGCATGGAAATGCCACCTCCAGAGACTCGTCATCACTGAACGTTATGTAGGTACGGGAGCACAGGCCTCCTGCTGGTTGCTGGGATGGTGTGGTGGGGTTTTGTAGTGCAGTCTGAGGAACATCCTGATCCAACCTTTTGAAAGATGAAGAAGGATAAAGCCATTATTAAGACACGCAACAACAAATACTTTAGCACACAAAGGGACTACATTCTTTCAGAGCACAGAAAAGAAAATCTAGAACACTGAAGACCTTGTCTAAAATGTAAACAAAAGCAAAAACTTGCAAGGAAAAAGTGACCTGATTCAAACCGAGCTAAAGAGCATCACTAACAAATATCTGTTCAACATCTCGTATTGTCACTCAGGTGGAATGTAAGTTGTCATGGGCTGTACACTCTTTGCAGAGAGGCTGGCTATATGAACATTGGGGTAAGTGCTAGATTACGTTAGGCTGTACAAAGAAATGTCAAGTGCACACACTGTGTCATAAGAGTGCAGACAATGTTTCGATTCCATGCAGACTTTCAGAGGATCGAGTCACTATCTGCCCCATAAAAGGGACTTGGAAACGAGTTCAAGAGCACAGGCACGACTCTCTAATTGTAAACAATGTTTAACAGTCATAGTTGTGCCAGACATAGTTGCATCAACAAGGATGATATAACTTTTCTTCAATAACTCTTAATGGGATTGTACTTGGTGTAGGATGGAGTATAAAATAGAATG
Organism: Lampris incognitus; assembly: GCF_029633865.1. NCBI lineage: Eukaryota > Metazoa > Chordata > Actinopteri > Lampriformes > Lampridae > Lampris > Lampris incognitus. The sequence continues at coordinate 32,535,853 of NC_079228.1, read as the reverse complement.
TGTCATTCACTTCGGTCTGTAGAATTCAATAAATACAGTTCCATAAATTTTAAAGAGAAATATTAGGCTCCAACCGCTAAAGGTGAAAATAATTTCCATTCATTTTTGCGTAGAAGTCCATCTTTCTAATTTCCCCCACTGATCTTAATGGCCAAACCACTCCGTCTAAACATGATTAGATACTTCTGAGGATTCAAGTTACGTAAATGCAGTTAGTTGTGGAGGTACATTTTTTCCTAATTTAAACAAGCAGACTACTTCACATTTGTAAAAAAAAAAAAATGTGCGCCCTTAATTTACCAGATGAATACAAGGCTATCACACATTGAGCAACTGATGGAAGAACATCCTTACCCTTCAACGTCCACATTTTCTTCTTTCAAAATAGAGTGAGAGACAACGGGCATGAGCACTGAATGGTAGCGAATAGTCGGTCCCTCAAAACGTCGTTTCTTATGAACCTGTTTCTTCTTGTCAGCCTCTAGCCGTTCATAGTTTTCTTTGGGGGGGAAAATGCAGAAGGGAATTTGGGTTTAAAATGAACTTTGTTCAAGCAGTTCAGGTAGTATTATCATTTTATTAGAGAAAAGTATCTCAACTAATGGTGTACATGATTCACAGGGCCAGCTGCCAGTGAGATATTTGACCCATAGGTATTTTAAGCCAAGAGAAGTGAAGTTTACAGAAGTGATCTGTTCATACACTGATGAGCCAAAACATTATGTCCACCTGCCTAATATGCTGTTGGTCCTCCGTGTGCTGCAAATACAGTGCTGACCCATCAAGGCATGGACTCACTCTACAAGACCCCTGAAGGTGCCCTGTGGTATCTGGCACCGAAACCTTAGCAGCAGATCCTTTAAGTCCTATTGTGAGGTGGAGCCGCCATGGATCAGACTTGTCGGTCCAGCACATCCCACATATGCTCAATTGGCTTGAGATCTGGGGAATTTAGAGGCCAGGGCAACACCTTTAACATTTCATCATGTTCCTCAAACCATTCCCGAACAATGTGTGCAGTGTGGCTGAGCGCATTATCCTGCTGAAAGAGGCCACTGCCATCAAGGAATACCATTGCCATGAAGGGGTGTACCTGGTCTGTAACTATGTTTAAGGTAGGTGGCATGTGTCAAATTGATGTCCACATGAATGGCCAGACCCAGGGTTTCCCAGCAGAACATTGCCCAGAGCATCACACTACCTCCAGCTTGTCATCTTCCCATAGTGCATCCCGGTGCTATCACTTCCCCAGGTAAACGGCGCACACGTACATAGCCATCCATGTAATCCTAAAGAAGAGTGGACTCATTGGACCAGGAGGCCTTCCTCCACTGCTCCAAGATCCAGTTATGATGCTCGTGTGGCCAGCGTAGGCACTTTTGACAGTGGACAGAGGTCATCATGGGCACTCTGACTGGTCTGTGGCTACACAGCCCCATACACAGCAGGGTGCGATGTGTGTTGTGACACATTCCTCCCGTAACTATCATTAACATTTTCTGTGACTCGTGCCACAGCAGACCTTCTGTTGGTTGGGATGGGATAGCTTTGTTGCCCTTGTGCAACAACGAGCCTTGGACGCCCAACATTTTGCCGTTGAGTTGTGGTTTATCCCTCCCTGGACCACTGTCGGTAGCGACTCACCACTGCTGACCCGGAGCACCCCACAAGCCTTGTTGTTTCAGAGATGCTCTGACCCAGTCATCTGGCCATAACAATTTGGCTCTTGTCAAAGTCCCTCAGGTCTTTACTTTACCCATTTCTCCTGCATCGAACATGTTTACTATGAGACTGATTGTTCACTTACCATCTAATCTACCCAGACCTTGACAGGTACCCTAGTTAGGAGATGATCAACATTATTCGGGTCACATGTGAGTGGTCATAATGTTTTGGCTCATCAATGTACAGCGCATCAATGATGCTCAACACAGTTTACTCACCCTTTGTCCTAATCTATGTGCAAAGCTTATTGCTCGATTTAGTTTATTTTTTCAAATAAAATGTTACTTTCATTCTCCTTTTTGAAGGTCAATTTTCTAAAGTAAACGTTCCATACAGTGAGAAAGTACAAAGCCTGGAAGGCAATAGAAAGTAGTGACAGAACCATCATGCCTAGAAAGTAATAGAAAGGGCAATAGAAAGTAGCGACAGAACCAAAAAGCCACAAGAGGTCGCTGTAGTATCTACTGGAAAATGGACAGCTCTCACACCGCCAACAATTTAGCTAGTTTTCTCACCTAAAGATCGAATGTTGATCTCTGCTGTTATCTTGGCCTCAGCCAGCAGCTCTTCCTGGGTAAGGGGTCTGTCGCGGTGAGCGCCTCTTCGTCGTCGAGGGGCATCCTGCCGCTCCTGCAAACGCAGATTGGTTTTCCGCGTGTGCTCGCTGGTGGACTGCCGTACTGACTTCCGGGCTAGGTAAAGATTCAATAGGAACAAAAATAATTAAAAGACAAATGACAAACGAATACTCTATGGAAATTAATACATTGGCATTTGTCTCCATATAACGAATAAACTGATGAAAGGTTTACTTTATTTTCTCTTTAAACAGTCATTTACTGAGGGCTGCATTACTTAACAATTCGTTTTCCTTAGCTGACTTGTCATGTAGAGAACAACTTGGTTGATGAGGGGGGAAAAGTACTCACACAGTGGGCTGCAGCTCCCAAATATTCTATACTGACAACATGCAACGTTTCAATCTGACAGGGTCTTCTCCAGGGTCTTATTTGCCTGAGTTAGCCCTTGTCTGGCTGAAATTTGCATGTAATCAATACAGAATATTCGCAATCTATAATCTAGTGTGCAGATACTTATTTTAATCTCATTTTCACTTGGACTTCATCCTGCACCTTGTTTGAGAAAGGCTGGATGTACACACACCGCTATACTGTAGTTAATACCTTTATTAAAAACAATTCATGCCATCTTCTTACAGGGAGATACATTTTGGCTACTGATGGAAGACCCATTTAAGAAACATTTTTTGAAAAGGTCTGAAGTACGGCAATTTCTAATTTACATTTTTTAACTGGATTTAATCACATGATGAGATCGAAGATTGCGCCGTACTATGGTGACTCGCTATCTTACTTTTGTTGCTCGTGTTCGTGTTATATGTCGCTTTTGTTGCACTAAACACGTCTTGCACAATTACCAATGATCGGCAGAATTTACCGGACATAAGATTGATTAGACGTGCTCAACAGCTGGAAGCCGTGGGGACTTGCTGAGAGAGATTTTCTACAACAGGTACTGTCAATGGATGCAGACAGCGCTGCTGGAGGTGAGGTAAATGAGGCGGTACCCTGGTGAGGCTACAACGGCGCCCTACCTGGCCCCCGATTCCCAGCATACTGCTGTCTAACGTCCAGTCCCTCGACAACAAGCTAGACAAATGTCAATGCCAAATAAGAACTCGTAATCTAGATGGCACTGTGGGGCGTCCGGATAGTGTAGCGGTCTATTCCGTTGCCTACCAACACGGGGATCGCTGGTTCGAATCCTTGTGTTACCTCCAGCTTGGTCCGGCGTCCCTACAGACACAATTGGCCGTGTCTGTGGGTGGGAAGCCGGATGTGGGTATGTGTTCTGGTCGCTGCACTAGCGCCTCCTCTGGTCGGTCGGGGCACCTGTTCACGGGGGAGGGAGTACTGGGGGGAACAGTGTGATCCTCCCACACGCTACGTCCCCCTGGCGAAACTCCTCACTGTCAGGTGAAAAGAAGCGGCTGGCGACTCCACATGTATTGGAGGAAGCATGTGGTAGTCTGTGGAATTGGCAGAGGAGGTGGAGCAGTGACTGGGATGGCTTGGAAGAGTTAGGGTAATTGGCCAGATACAAATGGGGGGGAAAGTGGGGAAACTCCCCCCCCCCAAAAAAAGCTGCCGCCATGGACGGTAGCCTGGGTTCTGCGCTCTCTTGTACTTTTCTGTTTTTGTTTATTTGTTTCGTTTCCAGCGCACAATCACTGATCACATACAGCAGGGAAGAACATTAAATCTCCAACTGTCCACTGGACAAACTGAACAGACTTTTTTACCGACTTTAATTGAAAATGTTAATGAAAGGCTTGCCAAGGTCTTGATCGGTACAGCCCTGTGCAGACTACGCCGAAAACACCGAAGGGGTAAACGAGCCGGAGCACTCGTTAACCTGTGACAGCGGGGATTTAGAATCGCACCCCCATCAATCCACCTGGTGAATGTCCGTTCTCTGGCCAACAAGATGGACGAACAGCTACTCCTCAATGAAAAAAACCCCAAAAAACTTGGGACTTTTCCAAATCTGCTGCCCTGTCTCACTGAAACCTGGCTTAGTGAGCATATCACGGACAGTATACTTCTTCTGCCGCAGTTCCAACTCCTCCGGGCGAACCTCGAAACGGATCTATCGAGGGAAAAAATGGGGTGGCAGCATATGCTTCTACATAAACGAAGGTTGGTGTACGGATGTCACAGTGTTGAAGAAATCATGCAGTCCTCACTTAGAGACCTTTTTCCCTGACTGTACACCATTCTATTCACCGCGAGCATTTTCCTCATTTATTCTGGTCGGTGTCTATATCCCACCTCAGGCCTGTGTTAAAGAGGCGTTAAAACACCTGGCTGATCAAATTACAAACATGGAGCACAAATATCCAGACTCCCTACTCTACTCATTATCCTTGGGCATTTTAACAGAGCAAACCTCAGCCACGAACTGCCAGTCCCTGCAGAGACAAAAACATTGGATCATTGCTACACAGTATTAAAGGACGCCTATTGCTCTGTCCCCCGTGCAGTCCTGGGCCTCTCTGATCACGGTCTGATTCCTCTTATCCCAACCTACAGGCAGAAACTGAAATCTGCAAAGCCTGTGGTTAAAACTGAGGATATGGACCACTGCGTCAAAACTGGAGCTCCAGGTCTGCCTCGACTGCTCTGACTGGAGTCTTTTTGAGGCTGCATCTACAGACCTGGATGAACTTACTGACACTGTGACGTCTTACATTAGCTTTTGTGAGTACACATGTGTGCCCACCAAAACCTTCTGTACCTTTAAGGCTTGGTTCACAGCAAAACTCAGGCAGCTTCATCAGGCCAAAGAGGAAGCCTACAGGAGTGGAGATAGGATCCGGTATAACAAAGCCAGAAATACACTCACAAAGGAGATGAGAGTGGCGGAAAGGTGCTACTCTGAAAAGTTGAAAAACAGGTTTTCTGCCAACGACCCATTATGAGAAAGACATTACAAACTACAGGAGACCATCCTATAAACTGGCCGACAACCTAAATGGGTTTTATTGCAGGTTTGAAAAGCAAACTTTCACACCCCTCACCCTCTCCAGCCACAGTACACAACCACTCTCCCCTCCCCACCGAACCCCCACTCACACTCAGGATCTGTGTTGAGGACGTGCGCCAACTCTTCCAGAGACAGAAGACCAGGAAGGCACTGGGCCCGGATTGTGTGTCACCCTCCTGTCTGAAAGTCTGTGCTGACCAGCTGGCCCCCATTTTTACACTGATCTTCAACAGATCACTGGAGCTGTGTGAAGTCCCCTCCTGCTTCAAGAGCTTCACTATCATCCTGATCCCCAAACACTGCCCCCCGCCCCTCACCATACTCAACAGCATGGTGTCTACAGGTGAATACCTGAAGATTTCTGAAATCCACAATCTCCCAGGACCCAAGGTTGGCATCCAACATAGACACAATCATCAAAAAGGCCAAGCAGAGGATGTACTTTCTCTGTCAGCTCAAGAAGTTCAACCTGCCTCAGAAACTGTTGATTCAGTTCTACACTGCAATAATCCAGTCTGTCCTCTGCACATCCATCACTGTCTGCTTTGGTTCAGCCACCAAACAGGACAGGGATAGACTACAATGGACAGTTAGGTCTGCAGAGAAAAATCACTGGTGCCAACCTGCCCTCCATTCAGGACTTAAGACACCTTCAGACTCAGGAAACAGGCAGGCAACATCACTGCAGACCCATCACACCCTGGTTACAACCTGTTCCAACTCCTCCCCTCTGGCATGCACTACAGAGCACTGTAACTCAAAACAACCAGATATAAACAATTTCTTTCCACAGGCTGTCACTCAAATGAATGCTTAACTCTCAAATAAATCATTTTGTATACACTGTACTGTACATTGTATGTATACTGGTATGCTCTGTCATGTCCATCTACTGCAGGCATGTATGTAAGTAACCTGCTAAAATCTATTTCAGCATCTCTGATATATTCTCTGCAACACTGTACTTTATCACCTCTTATTTCGCCTGTATAAGTCAATCCTTGTGTATATAGCTGAAGATTGTTGTGTTGTTATTCTATGTTAAGTACGTAGGGAGAGCCACAAAACCGAAGTAAAATTCCATGTACTATGTATGGTGAATAAACATGATTCTGATCCTGGTAAGCTCTCAAAGGGAAAATGGTGGTTCTGCTTCACGAGACTTGGCTAGGCTCTAACACACCTGATAGGACTATACAACTGCAGGGTTTTTCTGTGCACCGCATGAACAGTGTGACAACAACTGGCAAGGTAAAGGGAGGTGGTGTATACTTCTTCATTAACAATTCATGGTGCACTGACATGAAAATAGTCTCTCAGTCCTGTTCGCCAGTGTTGGAACAACTAACAATAAGGTGCAGACCATTCTATCTCCCAAGGGAATTTCCCTGCATGTTGTTAACTTCTGTCTACACACCACCGCAAACTCCTGCTGCAGCAGTGCTGGACAAACTGTATGGAGCCATTAGCAGGCAGGAGAACTTGCATCCTGAGCCTGAGGCCATTTCAATTGTGAGGGGGAACTTTAACCACCATAATCTGAAATCTGTGCCATCAAAATTTTACCAACATGTCACCTGCACAATCACATTCCTCTTTCCATCAATGTTTCATTTGTTGAAATTGTGGACAGCTTTAGATTTCTCAGTTTACAAATCAGATACCCTCACATGGTCTCTCAGCACCAATTGCATCCTCAAGAAGGTAAAGCAGAGACTGTATTTCTTAGGCATCTCAAGAGTCTTGGTATGAGTACTAAAACTCAAACTTTTATGAACTTTTTTTATGAACTTTTATCGCAGTAACATCAAGAGGGTCTTGACAGGCTGTATCACAGTGTGGTTTAGCAACCTGACAGCTCAGGACTGTGAACTGCTTCCAAGGACTGTAAAGCAAAAGTCATTTGCATGGAACTACCACAACTTCATATTTACAAATGTGTGTGTGTGTGTGTGTGTGTGTGTGTGTGTGTGTGTGTGTGTGTAGCTAGGCAGCGTCAGATGGTGGTCTGTAGGATGACTTTGGAGACCAAGAAGAGAAAGCGAGTGAGGGCAGAGTCAAAGATCAAATGGTGGAAGTTGAAGAAGGAAGACTGTTGTGTGGAGTTCAGGGAGGAGTTAAGACAGGCACTGGGTGGTACTGAAGAGTTTCCGGATGGCTGGCAAGCACTGCAGAAATAGTGAGGGAGACAACTAGGAAGGTACTTGGTGTGTCTTCAGGACAGAGGAGGGAAGATGAGGAGATTTGGTGGTGGAATGAGGAAGTACAGCAAAGTATACAGAGGAAGAGGTTGACAAAGAAGAAGTCAGATAGTCAGAGATGAAGTAGACAGGAGTACAAGGGGATGAAGTGGACAGGTGGAGGTATGCACTGGAGAGAAGAGGAATGAAAGTCAGTAGGAGCAAGACGGAATACCTATGCGTGAATGAGAGGGAGGACAGTGGAATGGTGAGGATGCAAGGAGTAGATGTGATGAAGGCATTTGAGTTTAAATACTTGGGGTCAACTGTCCAAAGTAACGGGGCGTGCAGGAGAGTGCAGGCAGGGTGGAGTGGGTAGAGAAGAGTGTCAGGAGTGATTTGCGACAAAAGGATACCAGCAAGAGTTAAAGGGAAGGTTTACAAGATGGTTGTGAGACCAGCTATGTTATATGGTTTGGAGACAGCGGCACTGATGAAAAGACAGGAGGCGGAGCTGGAGGTGGCAGAGTTGAAGATGCCAAGATTTTCATTGGGAGTGACAAAGAAGGACAGGATTAGGAATGATTATATTAGAGGGACAGCTCAGGTTGGACAGTTTGGAGACAAAGCAAGAAAGGCAAAATTGAGATGATTTGGATATGTGTAGAGGAGAGATGCTGAGTATACTGGGAGAAGGATGCTGAATATGGAGCTGCCAGGAAAGAGGAAAAGAAGAAGGCTACAGAGGAGGTTTATGGATGTGATGAGAGAGGATATGCAGGTGGCTAGTGTGACAGAGGAAGATGCAGAGGACAGGAAGAAATGGAAATGGATGATCAGTTGTGGCAACCCCTAATGGGAGCAGCTGAAAGTAGTAGCAGTAGTAGATGTGTGTCATATAATGTAATAATGCTACGTATATGATGCTCTCTCTCGCTCTCTCTCCCTCTCTTTATATATATATATATATATATATATATATATATATATATATACACTACCGTTCAAAAGTTTGGGATCACATTGAAATGTCCATATTTTTGAAGGAAAAGCACTGTACTGTTCAATGAAGATAACTTTAAACTAGTCTTAACTTTAAAGAAATACACTCTATACATTGCTAATGTGGTAAATGACTATTCTAGCTGCAAATGTCTGGTTTTTGGTGCAATATCTACATAGGTGTATAGAGGCCCATTTCAAGCAACTATCACTCCAGTGTTCTAATGGTACAATGTGTTTGCTCATTGGCTCAGAAGGCTAATTGATGATTAGAAAACCCTTGTGCAATCATGTTCACACATCTGAAAACAGTTTAGCTCGTTACAGAAGCTACAAAACTGACCTTCCTTTGAGCAGATTGAGTTTCTGGAGCATCACATTTGTGGGGTCAATTAAACGCTCAAAATGGCCAGAAAAAGAGAACTTTCATCTGAAACTCGACAGTCTATTCTTGTTCTTAGAAATGAAGGCTATTCCATGCGAGAAATTGCTAAGAAATTGAAGATTTCCTACACCGGTGTGTACTACTCCCTTCAGAGGACAGCACAAACAGGCTCTAACCAGAGTAGAAAAAGAAGTGGGAGGCCGCGTTGCACAACTGAGCAAGAAGATAAGTACATTAGAGTCTCTAGTTTGAGAAACAGACGCCTCACAGGTCCCCAACTGGCATCTTCATTAAATAGTACCTGTTAGAGCCTGTTTGTGCTGTCCTCTGAAGGGAGTAGTACACACCGGTGTAGGAAATCTTCAATTTCTTAGCAATTTCTCGCATGGAATAGCCTTCATTTCTAAGAACAAGAATAGACTGTCGAGTTTCAGATGAAAGTTCTCTTTTTCTGGCCATTTTGAGCGTTTAATTGACCCCACAAATGTGATGCTCCAGAAACTCAATCTGCTCAAAGAAGTGCCCATCCAACCAATCCAACTTGTGGGAGCTGCTTCTGGAAGTGTGGGGTGCAATTTCTCCAGATTACCTCAACAAATTAACAGCTAGAATGCCAAAGGTCTGCAATGCTGTAATTGCTGCAAATGGAGGATTCTTTGACGAAAGCAAAGTTTGATGTAAAAAAAATCTTATTTCAAATACAAATCATTATTTCTAACCTTGTCAATGTCTTGACTCTATTTTCTATTCATTTCACAACATATGGTGGTGAATAAGTGTGACTTTTCATGGAAAACACGAAATTGTTTGGGTGATCCCAAACTTTTGAACGGTAGTGTATATATATATTCAATGATTATTATTACTATTATTTACATCACTTGCTGCAAAAGGAAAGCCCAAAACATTGAAGTACACCATGTTCTGTTCTCGTTCTTTCCATCTAAATCACACACCACCCGTCTCAGTAAGTTTCTTTCCACAGGCAGTCAGGTTGCTTAACAGCTGATGTACCTATATGCACCTTACATTGTTGTGTTATCGTGTACTGTATATTGTGTGTATAATGTATGAATTCCCTGTGAACATAGTCTATGTTTTCTTGGGACGGTGTGTCCTTGTGTCCTTCATGTTAAGGCAGAGAGAGCCAGAGCACAAGAATTTAATTGTATTCTAAATACATATGACAATTAAGTTTGAACTTGAACTTGATTTTACAATGCACAGTTCAGGCACACACAAATGAAAGCAAGAAAAGATCATGATCTGTAAATTAGCCAAGTAATTCAAAAGTAGAAGGGGAAGTAACAAAATATGCAAAGACACACACAGGGACTATCAAATATAACACTAATTTGACACTGGTGTACTCTAGGTTTTGTCTTCAGGTCTGTATACAAACAAGTCAATGTCTATCTCTGGGTAATTTCAGTGTGAGGACTGCACAAGCCAAAGAGATGTTTGGTGGGAAATCATGACTCACTAGATAATTAATAAAGTATTATAACAGTCTTACTTTCAGCAAAGTCCTGGAATTCTGGTGGAATCCTCCTTTTCAGCTCTACTTTGGCTTTCTCCGTTTTCTTCAGTTCTTCAGATGGTTTCTTGGGTTTGGGTTTGGCTACTTTTATTGGTTCCTTAAATTAGGCAATACAAAGAATTACAGATTTTTGTGGAGGAAATGAAATGTATTCAATGCTTCTGAGACAGTACCATATGTTTGTTTTTGAGGTGGAAAACTAATTTTCCAACAATGGTTAAACAGTGGGCAGGACAAAAAGAAAATCATGTTAAGCTTCTAGCTCGATCACAATCTGTGATGTAATACAAAAGGTCCTGAGATACCATTAAGTCAGGGACATAAAAATGTGGTCCGAGTAGAAAACCTTTGCCTTTGTCAAAAGGCAAAGGTTTTCTACACACAAACAGTGTAGTACAAAACTCAGGACTAAACATACTCTGGATACCTACCTGAAAAGCATATTTCCTGTTGTATGAAGTTTAACACAACACCTCGAGGTGTAGACTATATTTAAATTCTGCTAAAGCTGTTACCTTATAAGCTTTAGTGACAACGCGACTTTTCCTCCGAGGTGCATCTTCCTCCTGGTCACTATCAGGCTCGTCACCCTCATCGATGTCAAAGTCACTGTCCACCTCATCCTCTGTGTCTGAGTGTTCTCCATGATACTCATCATCTCCTGATTCCTAAAGAAATAAATAATAATAAAAAAGAATTTACAGGAATTTGATTTAACCCAAAATTCTAATTAATGGATCGGGAACCACTCATGAATCTGTATATTTGTAATCAAAATACATCATTGGCTGAATGAGCTTATCAGTATGAGATCTGACGTTTCATTGTATAATTTGGTCAGTGGTATATCACACTATTTAGCCCTTTATGTGATCAGAAAGTTGCTAAGACCTGAGGTCACATTTGGGGTTAATCACAAGTATGCCGAATTTGCCGGATGACTCACGGCTGTGATTGGTGTCTAAACTCATGCATTACTTGGTCAGAGGAAAACTTCATTCATTCATTCACTCATTCATTCATTCATTCATTCATTCTCCAAACCGCTTATCCTGCTCTCAGGGTCGCGGGGATGCTGGAACCTATCCCAGCAGTCATTGCGTGGCAGGCGGAGAGACACCCTGGACGGGCCGCCAGTCCATCACAGGGCCGACACACACACACACACACACACACACACACACCTAGGGACAATGTAGTGTGGCCGATTCACCTGACCTACATGTCTTTGGACTGTGGGGGGAAACCGGAGCACCCGGACAACCACCTCTTGCCAGATCTAATGTGTTAAACGCCGAATAAAACCGAGCGCAATTGTTTCCTGAGGCAGGTGACGACAGGCGTTGAGTTTTCGTCTAGAAATCTGACAGGCAAGCTAGCTAGTTGGACACGGTTTGGCTTTTTTCTCTCGTTCAACTCACATCGTTGAAACCGCCATAAGTGGTCTTGTAGAATTCGTCCTCCTCCTCAGCGTCCAGCAGCTTGGACATGCGATTACCCGCAGTTTTGCGGGGCTCCCGACCGACAGCGAGACTCATGGTTAACCGTTAGCTGACGTTAGCAAAACAATGCTAGCTAGCCGCTGCCCAGGTGGGTCGTTATCTCATTCACTGTTCCGTTACCGACTGTACTGGCGTTATCCCAAATGCGTGTCGTCACCGGTACTACTGTAGTATAGAAACTCTGTTTTATTAATCTTCATCAAATAAACGGAGCACTTTTTTTTTGTTACTCCAGTAACGTTAGCACGGAATCAAATTTGGCTGGGTTCGCGTTCACAATACTGTCGGGAGCAAAGGATATGTACTTCCGGGTCAGGCTGGGGGCGCCCTGCCGCCAAACCCGCCTGGGAGTCGGGAGAACTTTTATGTCAAACCGAAACTTAACCATTTCTAAACTCACACCTTAAGTTAACTATATGTCGTAGTACTAAAGCAGATTACCTGAAGTGATGCCACCAGCAATGCCCTCATTCAACGATACACTGAAATGTATAGAACGCGGGTGGCAGACAGGGACGGATTAAACCAATCTGGGGCCCGGGGCACAATAGTTCACGAGGCCCCCCTATAACAACACCAGCGAGTCTGAATGCAGTTTCACCAAGCAGTTTTGATTAGTCATGTGACTTACAGTAATCACCGGAAACAACGCAACGCATGTGATATTATTAAAGGACCTACAAAACTTTACATTATTGTTGTAACCGGTTATTTTCTTGCCCGATGCGATATGGCGTGTACTGCACCACAAGGCGACACCACTAACCGCTCGGCTAAAGGGTCCTAGCTAACGGGTCTTATTAGTAGTTTACATCATTATTATTATTTCACCCGTCACCAGCACTAACTGCTAAGGCGCGCAAACGCCACCATGATTGAGAATTCTAGTGAAATCATGTCTTATATAAACCCTGGTAACCGACATTACCTCTTGTAATGATTATTTATAGAAGGGGTAATCATTGGGCGGATTTCAGAGGACGTAATTTCGCTAATCTTGGGGGCCCCCAGAAGGGCGGGGCCCCGGGCCCCGTCGGGCCGTGCATTAATCCGTCCATGGACTGGCAGAACAGTATCAGTGGGCGTTCCTGCGCCAGCTTTCAGACTCGGACCAGCGACTACCCGCTGAAGACGCATTTGTCATTGATATTGTAACGTGCATGGATTAGTAGACACGCTGGCCGCTGGCTGGCGGGTCTGACCCTTTAGTCTAGCGGTTAGCGATGCCTCCTGCGGTGCGGGCGACACGGGTTCGCGTCCCGGCCGCGGCACTTTCTGTGGTTGCGTTGTCCCCCGAAGTCGCTACATTGGTGTCAGAAGCGGGATGGAGCGACCGTAAGGCCATCGGAAGCGCATGCGCCCTGAGGCGTGAAGGAGTTGATATGCTTAACAGCATACGACACGAAAAGCCGAGTTCTGAAATGGGCAGGCTGCTACCGTAATGTCATTGACAAGCCTTAATTTCTAGAGACGGCTGAAAAACGGTGGAGAAAAGGTATTTTTCTTAAAATACGCATAAATGCGCCATCAGCAGTTAATACTCAGCGGGGAGATCCTTTATATTTCACGCGTTGGAAAAATATCAGAATTTAAAAGCCCAGCTGCTTCTGCATCACCACACTTCCGGTAGCGGTTCAGCGTCCCGGGGGGGGGGGGGGGAGTCTAAAACACACAAGGCGTTTCATGCGGTTCTTTTGCCTTTATGGATCCTTTATTACTTACACCTTTTAAAAACTCAATATAACGAACAAAAGAGAATAAATTAGTTTTAAACATATGGTTACATTCCACTCTTCACCACAATCCTAACATCTAGTGGGGGGAAAAATGTAGAATAACTGATATCATCTCGTACATGAACAGGCTTTTTCATAGATGACAAATTGTTGCTAGTGGGGTTTCCATGTCTTTCAAATGGGTATTTCGTTGTACAGAGCAAATATAATTTCTGTTCAAAAAAAGAAAAGGGAAAAAGACAGCCTCCAAGTTGACAGCACTATCTGTGCAGTTCAATATGATACATTATTCTACTACACAGCAAACATAATTATAAACATGCATAGCCTAGAAACAAGCATAAATCAAGCCACATATTTGACAAAGGGCCAAAATATAAACAGCCAAACCAGCTCCTATATTTAAACCAGTGCCAAAAAAAGAAAAAAAAAGAAAAAGAAAAAGCTTGGAAACATTCAATAAATAAGCAAAATGCTTGTAAGTTGCCAATGCACTGCAGGCTTCAGCACAGAGTGAATGACATTTGAGAGTTTGTAACAAAATAAATTCATGATGAGAATGTTAAGGATTTCTGTGAGAGCATTGGTCAGCCTGGTCCCATGATGTTGAATGCAGGAAAGCATAAATCCAAAGAGGGGTAAAAACTCAAAGAACAGAACAAGATAATGTAACACATTCAGGTTGAAGTGTCAAGAACCTTTAACATTAGATAAGAGACAGTTTGTTAGTTTAATAGGTCTAATTAAAGTATACAGTGTCATTGTATTATTTCATATTTGTGGGCTAAACCATCCTATCAAGACAATATTAAAGGATGGGTTCGATTTCCTTTTTTACCCAGGCCTCATTAATACTTTGTCATATTCATTCAGAATCAAACAGACAAAACTTCACGGATCTCTTTGGTATTGAGGAAGTTACGACTTTGCCTCATCTCCCCCCCAAGCAGTCCAACACAGTTCAATGGGGCCTCAAAAACCATGATATATCTATGGAGTCAAATTCCATGTATGTGCAAACCTACATGGCCGAAAAACATGATTCTGATTCTGATATACCAAGATTCAGCAGAGGGCTAGTCTCTCAATACTGAAATAATCATTACATTTTTTGTCAACAACTCTAAATGATCCCTGACAGCATTTTAATGAGGTCTGAGGTCAAGAGAGGCGAACCTTTTCTTTAACTTTTGTAAGTGTAATCGCAATACAGAAACCTACAGGCAAAAGGGCAAAGCACTTTCCTGTAGGCAAACATTGATTATAGTGTAATAAAGGTAGTGATTATTCACTTTAAATACAGCCGTTGAAAAGGTAGCTCAAAATGTCCAACATCAAAAACCACACTTTATGAGTCCCGATGGAGCAACTTCTAGTTTCCTTCATAAGAGAAATAATGTGTTACAGCTGATGGAACAATGGCCTTTATGACACATTACAATTTGTATGGCTTCATTAAAGGGGTGACCAATAAGGCTCTAATTGACAATTAAGACTTATGAACCTTAAGGCCTAAAAGACATCACCGATAATCATTAAAAATAAACCAAAAACAAACAATAACAACAACAAAAAGAAACACTTATCGGAGCAGATAAGTTTGTGCGTACCAAACATGATACAGGGGACATAGGGCGTTGTATTTGTTGCCTTAGTTATTTCTTTAATTAATAATCATTTATTGATAGCACCAATACAAGGGGAAAATTAGCATATCAGTTAGTGGAAGAACAGTTTGGTACTGTAATAATGTGAAGCATGGAACAACCCATTCCAAATTATCTCCTGTGCAATTTAAACAAATATTCAATCAATTTTTAACATAAAAATGTCAATTTTGGTGCTAATCTGACTTCATAAGGTCAAAAGCTTTCAGGAACACGAGGGAAAAAATCTGAATCTACTGTAGTTCAAAACAACCTCAAAAAATTAATTGAGTTGAAAGTATTAGAGCCTAATAACAGCCTGAGAATGACTCAAAACCGGATGCTGAATCATATTACTGTCTCTTCAGATTGTTTTAGTATAACAAATAACTGCCCAATCCTATAATTCTAAATCCAAAATATGTGTTGTTTTTTTTTGTAAAACATTGGATGGATTTTCTTCCTGATTGGAGAATAAATATTTGCTGAGTCTGATTGTTAATCCATGAAGAACAGCAGGGGAAGTCTAACCCGGAGGTGCAAAGGGAACTGGGAGATAGGCGTTATGAGGCACGAAGAAAAGAGAACACTGAACGATGGGGCCCAAGTCAAGATGCAGAAAAAAAGAAAACCATTTGAATAAATGGAAAAACAAGAAAATCAAGTTAAATTTTATGGTCCACGAACAAATGAAGACATGCATGATGCTCTCCTTTTCGCCATCCAAACCATTTTGACATACATTACCGCTTTTACAATCCACTTTATTGTTTCCCTGGTTTGGAAATGGGTGTAACCATCCAACTAATAGGGTTATTTTAATTACATTGCTTTTTTTTGAAAACCAGGTTTCCAAGACTTTAAGGCATTGTCAACAACTTCATCACCACCACCATCATCATCATCATCCTCATCATCATCATCAATGATTGTCTTTGGTCATGGGCAAACCTGCATAGCATTTGTTGCGGGCATTTCCAACTTGGTTATATAGACCGTATTTACAACAAAAGAAAAAATGTTTAAGAGAGAGAAAAAGATCACTGGTCATCGACCACCTTTCCGTGTACCCCTGCTGCTGTTGCTAATGGCTTGGTGAAATGTGGGCCTGGCTGTCACAGTGGATATTCTTCCTTAGGTGGTTCCCATAAAGTACTCCAGGAAACAGAACTGCCATTTAATGAAGAGCAATATGGCAAAGGACAGCGGTGGTGCAGTTCATGACTAAGTAAATATGACAGCCAAGGTTTTGTTCAAGGTTTAGTTCTGCGGGAGTGGGGGGCATTTATAGTACATGGAGAAGGGACTCTACCCCAACTGCTGAGACTGGTACGGTAGATGGACAAGACAGGCTTGTCTTCACCACCTGTCCAGTGATGGAGCAGAAGGCTGAGACTGGATTTCTTTGAGCTCAGATACGTAGTTCCAGACCAAGAAACAAGGCCTGTGGCTGTGGATTTCAATGACGTGGACCAAAAAGACAGAGGAAGAGACAAAATGGATGTCCCTTTGGAAAAGGACTCCTAATGACTTCCAGAGACCACCATGAAGGCTAGCTGTCCTCTCTTTCTTTGTTAAAAATAACTTAGAAGTCAGTCAGCAGCAAGTCAGAACAGCACTGGAGTTCCATAAAACAGCACCGAGGTCATCCTAGTTCTCCTGACTCTGTGAGACAGAGATGACTTCAGTGCCAAGTAGATGGTTTTGGGGAAACCCCAGCTAGGGTTGAGAAGAACAGAGGGGAGCACTTTCAGAAGTTCTGTTGCCGTCGTTTTTTGGCATCCATTGCATCCAGGATGGGCTGCCTTTTGGCTGTGTAGCGCTGCCTTAGCTCCTCAATCTCCCGCTCCATCATGGGGTCCAGGGCACTCAGTCGCATCTGCAGTTCCTCAAAGTCCAGACTCTTCAACTGGTTGGTGGACATATGTGTAAATAAACACACAAGCACACACACAGTTGAAAAGGAAAGCGGTATGCCAAATAAAAATGTAAACGAAACTCAAAATTTCCATCTCAGAACTTTTTCTTTCAAGTTATATTTGCATTTACTTTAATTCAAATCAATGACTACAAACTGCAGGGAGATGATACTCACAAACTCAAAGTCTCCATCCTGGGGCACCTTCCAGTTGTCGGGGAAGACGTTCTTTGCCTGGATGTGGTACCCAGGCTGCTCCTGGGGCTGGTTGTGGTTGTAGTTCTCCTGCTGCTGGGCTGCCTTGTTAGAGTCCTGCTTGTCAAAATAGTCCATGAAGGATGGGCGTATAGGCTGCTGGGGCGTGGCATGCCCTGCAGAGGAGAAAGGCATGTAATAAAAAATGCAGAGATGTGAAAAAAATACTATTCTGACATTATTCTGTCATTTGTGGGGTTTTTTTTTTTACATAATCCATTAAGCACAGTTCTTTGTGAGAGGATTATCTTTTTTCAATTAAAATATTTTTTTGAGGCAGATGGATAAACAGAGAATATCGTAGAATGACTGGAGATAAGCTTATTACTTCACTCAGAGGGGTATTGGTTTTGGTGATTTTACCGTATTTGTCAACAACTTTACAGAACAGCTGAAGAAAATGGCATGAAATGGTCCCAGATGACTTGATTACATTTTGAATATAATTGAGAGGTAAATTATGGAGGTTATTTTGAAGACTTGTAGGGATAAAAAAAATGCAACTTGATTGATTTGTTACAACTGGTGCCACTTGTTACGGCTGAATTTTGATCATGTGCAGTCCATGAATATCGATCCAAGGTTTTCCACTCTCAAAATTTACCCTCTATACCGACCCATAAAGACATTATACAATAACGTAAAGTCAGTTCTCACTCCTCATAGATCCCTGGTCTTCCTCCTCCTCTTCATCATCACTATTGATGACCATGGTGCCTAGGTCCGACTCCAGCATGGTGCTGCCGTGTTCAATCATGGTCTGGGCCCCGTCACTCATGGTGCTGGTGGCCCGCATGGTACCTGCTCCCTCAGAGCCCGACTTCACCATGGTGTGAGAATCTACCTCAGTCTCCTCCTCCTTGAGAACACAAGATGTACGCCATCTAGTGGATGCTTTCTTGAAAGGCATTACAGGTCTTACAATATTATTGGGAGTGGAGCCAAAGTGAAGAAGTCTTTATGAGATGCAAGAAATCATATTTCTTGTAAATTCTTGTTTTACTTTCATAACAATGGCTAGATCATCATTGGCTCCTGTGCTTTTTGAATGTTTTGCAAAATTAACAGCATTCAAAAAGCACAGCAGACAAGCAGCCAATGAAAATTCGAACTATTTGAAGTAGACTCAATTTACTATACTAGACCCTTTTAAAATACTTTTAAGTAGAAATAGTTTGCAAAATAGGGTGCCCTTATTTTACTTCAGGCATTCAAAAAGTATTCAAAATGTCTTCCAACAGAAGTTTTGACCATGTGTCTGAAGTTGAAAAAAAAGGTTTGTTTTGAGATTGTAACCGATGTTAAGATATGTAATAAATCTATTAAAATACACTCCTAAGATAATCAATATGATGAATGTTATTTCTTTGTCTTCTGGGTAAATGCAAAGCAATTTGGGTGAGATTTGTATTTCAGCACTACAATAAGTGTGACACTTTCAACAAGCAATTAATAATTTGTTATGCCTTGAGCACTATAACCTGACCAAAGTTATATACTATTTCTAATATTACAATCTGCTTGGTTAACACAACTGCATTGTATGAATATGGAAACACTATCTTGAAGGCAGTTCCCAATCATTTCTGCTAAAACTTTGACTACTTCATAACGTGCTGTTCAACTTCCATGATCAATATTTGCCTGAATTTATATTCAAATATTTATATTTGTTTTAATACTTAATGAACAATCTAAATCTTAATTTGGCTAGTCAAAACCATGCCATAGCACTGGAAAAAACAGGATATGTAACATAAAGGTTGCCCTTCCTTCGAACAGGGATTCAGATATAAAGCCAGGGAATCTTTTTCCTCATGCCTGGTAAAATCAGAAAGTTTCAAATTCCATAAAACCAAGGTTTATGGAAAAATAACACGTGGCTACAGTTTTCCATGACTATAAGAACCTTGTTGGCAACATCCTGTAATACATACAGAGTTATCATCCTCTTCCTCCAGCTCTCTCTGCTGTTCCTGTTGTCTCTTGGCTTTCATTTCCATGGCTTCAGTGATCAGGTCCCTCAGGATGGTCACAGGCTTGGCCTGGCTGATGAATGGGTGCTGGATTGACACAAACAGCAAGGAAGATTGTTGTGCGTTCAAGCTTTGATCATTTAGTAAGGTCAGTATTAGGGTATACTAAAATCCAACCACATTCTAAGGCCAAAGCCATAAATCTCAATTAGTTTAGTTGTTTATTTATTTATCCCCCCCCCCTTTTTCTCCCAATTTAGTGGCCAATCGATCCCTATTTTAGTTCAAACACCCACCCTTGTACTGCATGCATTCGCCAACTGCATCTCTCCGGCTGGCAGTCTCGAAGGAGACATCTCGCCACTTTCGTGACAAGGCGCCTCCAGGCCGAACCACTGCTTTTTCCGACACACACAGAGATGCATTCATTTGACGAACACAAGCCGACTCCGCCACCCCCCTCTCGAAGACAGCGTTGCCAATTATTGCTGCTTCCTCTAGTCTGGCCATAGTCGGATCTGACGAGACCGGGGCGCGAACCCCGGTCCCCAGTGGGCAACTGCATCGACACAAAGCCGATGCTTAGCTCGCTACACCACCGCGGACAAATCTCAATTGTTTTAAGTAAAATTATTTCCTCAAACATTTGCATCTAAAAAAAAAACAACTTTGCCATCTGCAACCATAGCTGCTGTTTTATGTGAGATAAATGAAATTCGCAGTTATTAATCACAGTTACTGAAAATCATGGGAAAAGCTTTTTACACCAACGCTCAACACGTGTCTAATGCTGGTTGAGAGCTTAGTGTAAAAGGGGCATGAGAGAGGGTGTGTCTGTGTGTGTGTGTGTGTGTGTGTGTGTGCGTCTGAGGAATGTAGGTCCACCCGCCCTCAGTACTTCTGCTGGTATTCCATCAGGACCAGCAGCCTTGTTGATTTTCATCTTCCTGATGGCATCCTGGACTTCTCTTAGACTAGGTGGTGCTGCCATGTCCTCCTCTTTGGATTGTTGAGGAGTTGTTGGAGGGCATCCATCTCAGGGCTAGAGTCCCAGTTTAAAAGGTCCTGGTAGTGCTCTTTCCGCCTCTCTTTGACTGACTCGTTGTCTGTTAGCAGTGTGTGCCCATCTTTGGAGCAAAAGGGGGTTAGACGGTGGTGGCTGGGGCCGAATATTGCTTTAGTAGCACTGAAGAAGCCTCTGTTGACCCCAGCATTTGCAAGGTGCTGGATCTCAAGGGCCTTCTTCATCCACCACTGGTTCTTCAATTCCCTGGCCCGGCTTTGGATGGCTGACTTTGCTCTTGCATGGGCAGCTTGTTTATTTTCGCAGTTGACATCATTCTGCCAGATGGTAAAGGCTTGCCTCTTGATGTTGATCAACCATTGGATTTCCAGGTCATTCTCAGCAAGCCAATGTTAGTGGTGCTTCATCTTATGTCCAAGAGTGTTTTGTTTTTTTATACAAGCAAGAGTGGTTTTACAGATGCCAGTGATTGCAGTCCTGAGCATATCCTAGTGGCTTTCAATATCATCTGGATACTTCTTGAGCATTAATGTACTGAGAATGGGTCAGTATGATTGAGAGAGAGGCTGTGTTGGATGAGGAAGGAGAGATTGAAATGTATGTGGGAGAAGGAGAGAGGAGAGTGAGTCTGATGAGTGTGAAAACGAGAGTGATTATAGATAATTAAGAGGGAAAGAAGAGAGAAAGTGCAGAGAAAGTGTGGGAAAGGGTTATGAATGAGATGGATGTAGGAAGGTTATGGAGGAATCCATCCATTCATTATCCAAACCGCTTATCCTGCTCTCAGGGATGCTGGAGCCTATCCCAGCAGTCGTTGGGCGGCAGGCGGGGAGACACCCTGGACAGGCCGCCAGGCCATCACAGGGCAGGGCCCGCCCCCCCACACACACACACCCCCACACACACCCCCAAGGAACAATTTAGTACGGCCGATTCACCTGACCTACATGTCTTTGGACTGTGGGAGAAAACCGGAGCACTTGGAGGGAACCTACGCAGACACGGGGAGAACATGCAAACTCTACACAAAGGACGACCCGGGACAACCCCGAAGGTTGGACAACCCCGGGGCTCGAACCCAGGACCTTCTTGCTGTGAGGTGACCGCGTTAACCACTGCACTACCATTCCACTTGATATAGAGGAATCTGAGAGTGAAATGGAACAATGCTGAATGTGAGAATTTTGACTTTTTATTATGGCACAATAGGGTGTTCAATAATTCAACAATTAGTAAGTTTGATGTGAATGTGAAGAAAGAATGTGATGTGTGTGGTGTGGGAGTTGAAACATTTATGCATGAGTTTGTTGAATGCTGTGAGCTGGAGGGATGCATGTTGAAAATGAAGGATTTAATAAGTAGATATTGGGAGAGGTGGGTTTAGTGAGAGAATGGAATGGAGAGAACTGTAGTTGTTTGGGGTGACTGGTAAAATGAAAGGATGTAATGTTAATTTATGAAATTATGTTTTAAGCCATGCAAGGTTTGCTGTCAAGCTAAGGAGGAATGTAGCCCACTATGAAAAGCGGGAAAGCTGAGATGTGGAATATTTCTTAAAGTATAATGGAAAGAGGTGTTAATATATTGTATAGTTATGTTAGTGAAGAAGAGTTTATTAGTGGATTTTTGGAAGGGAGCACTTTTATTGTGATTGGGGAGGGAGGGAGGGTGAAGTTGGATTTTGGTTGAATGGTGTGGAGTGTGGAGTGGGATGTAGTGGGGGTGGTGTCTGAGTATTTTTTGCTTGGTTTCTTTGATTTGGTGGGGGGGTCTGTTACGGCATAGCCCTGTTTCAGTGCTATCAAGTTTGAGTTTTAATTTTGATTTTGCCCTGGAGTGTTTTTTTAATAACACAATATTAAAGAAAGTGTTACAATGTCTGTTAAAAAAAAAAGGTGAAGAATTTAGTTTGTAACACCAGCTGTGAAGAAATGGACTGAATTCCTTCGGTCAGCGATACTGAATTTAGACTCTTGAAAGGAAAACTGTTGCAATTAGCTTTATTTAAAAACTTTGTCAAAGATTTCATTGCTGTTTGTTTTTATAAAGAAACATATGCATTAAAAAATGTACAGAGCATGGCCTGAAACTGTTGATGAGAGGAGGTATCAGCAAGTCTTTTGAGTTTGACCTTTGGGCGGCTCTGCTTTTACTGCACCCTTCTTTTCCAGTGAAGTTGGATGGACAGAGTGGAGCGGATAAGGCGGTGGTCAGTCCAGCATTCATCTGCAGTGATCATCACTCTGGTGTTTAGTACCTTGCATCAGTCTCTCCTCAAACATAAACATGCCCTGCTAGTTAAAATATGGGAAAAAGAGGAAATCCCAGTGCAACTTAAAGAAAGGGGCAAAGCTTGAGTGCGGAAACTACTGTAGCATTTCCTTGCTTTCCACTACAGGGAAAGCCCTGGCTAGGTTCTTGGCCAACAAACTCTTCCCAATATCAGAAGAACTTCTGCCAGAATCCCAGAGCGGTTTTTGTCCTTACAGAGGCACCACGAACAGGATTTTTACTGCTCGCCAAGTCCAAAAAAAGCCCAGGAACAGAATCAACCATTGTGCATGGCCTTCTTAGACTTAACCAACGCTTTCGATTCCGTAGACCGCCAAGCCCTCTGGCTAGTTCTGTCAAAAATAGGCTGCCCTGACAAATATATCACAGTACTATGACTACTGCGTGACAATATATCAGCTAGAGTACTCGGCAGTTATGGAGATGAGACAGAGTCCTTCAAGGTCCACACAGGAGTTTAACAAGGCTGTGGCATTGCCCCAACTCTGCTCTCTGTCTTCATTGCCACCATTCTCCACCTCGTGGGTCCCAATCTACCTCACGGAGTCAAATTCATGTACAGGACTGATGGGAATCTTCTGAATATTAACAGATTCAGGGCTAAAGGTAAATCCATCATACAGCTGCAGTATGCTGATGACAACACCTTAGTGTCACTCGTAGAAGAGGAACTACAGAGCATACTGGATGCCTTTGAAAAGGCATACAAGCAGCTTGGCCTGGCCATTAACATAAAAAAGACCCATGCCCTCTACCAACCCCGACACAACAGAAATATGCCTGCTCTGCCCCCATCCATCTCTGTGGACAACACCAGACTCGAAAACGTGGAACAGTTCCCTTATCTTGGCAGCCTTCTCTCCTCCTCTTCCTCCTCAAGATTGAGTAAAAGGGTTTTTGAAAACCGCGATCTTCAGGCCAGAATGAATATTTTGGTGTACAAAGTGCTAGCGCTGCCCACCCTACTGTATGGGTCAGAAACTTGGACTACATACAGCAGGCACTCAAGGCATACCAACAGCGATGCCTCATGAAGATCCTTAAGATCAGCTGGGAGGATAAATGCACCAATTTCAGCATCCTCGAGGAGGCCAACATGCCTACAGTACCTGCCACCATTGCACCAAATCAGCTGAGATGGACTGGCCATGTCCTCCACATGTCTAACTGGGCGGAATGGGATGATCCTCTCACACGCTACAGCCTCCTGGTGAAACTCCTCACTGTCAGCTGAAAAGAAGCGGCTGGCGACGCCACATGTATCGGAGGCATGTGGTAGTCTGCAGCCCTCCCCGGCTCGGCAGAGGGGGTGGAGCAGCGATTTGGATCGCTCGGAAGAATGGGGTTATTGGCCAGAAACAATTGGGGAGAAAAAGGAGGAAAAATCCAGACAAAAAAAAAGAAGGTCTGGCATCAACCTTAACATGTGGGAACAAGCAGCAGGGAGACCTGGAGACTGGCTGTCCATGAGGGTGCCGGGTGCTACAACCATTACCTCTACTGTGCTGCTGAAAACAAGCGCAGACTCAGAAAGGAACGAGTTACCAGAAAGGCCCAAACCACATCCTCAACCACTTCACCCTTGCCCACATTACCCCCAAATATGCGGCTCCAGGCCTCTATGCCCACCTGAAGACCTACAAGGACCTAGACGGAGGACAGTCATATTCGACCCCGAGTGACCGCTGATGGTGAGAGAGAGAAAAGAGAGAGGGAGAGAGAGACTGAAACAGGCAGTGCATGTGTACATGCGTTTCCTCTAACCTGTAAGAGTTGTGTGGCGGTTGCTCTCTGCTCTGGGTTCTTCACCAGACACTTTTTAACAAAGTCTGTGAAATCGTCTGTCCAAAGCTCTGGCTTTCTGAATGTCGGAGGAGGGTTAGTGGGGATCATGAAGATGGCCTAATGGAACAGAAAGAATGAAGAAAATTGAGCAAATAGTCATGTGTTCATCAAAATTTTAAGCAAAGTTTAGAGAAGTCAAAAAAATTAAAACTTGAATCAGCCACATTACCATTGGCTGGTTTTGAGTAATAAAAGAATCTTCCTGAGTGCAGGAAGGATAAGACAACTTGCAATTAGAGAAATTTAAAGATACCATTTCCATCTCTCTTTATTGGGTACTGAACTTTTTCCACTTTAACCAAGCATATAAGCCTTTTTCCCAATATTTCAGCTGTTCTGACGTTTCCATTTATCTTCTCATTTGCAGTGTTGAATTAAACAAAAAAAGAGCTTAGTGGAGCTGCAAACAACAACATGGAGAGCAAAAGTGGGGGGCAAGAGAGATTTTATAGCAGATATTTTAACTCTTCAAACCTAAAACACATCTTCAAATCAGCTCAAATCTAAACATCCCATCCATCTCTCACCATAAGGGGAGTTAAAATTTCATAACCCATCTTTTTCACCAGCCAGGCCTTATGACTCACTCTCATGGGGTGGATGTCAGCGTAAGGGGGCTTCCCCTCTGCCATTTCTATAGATGTGATGCCCAGGGACCAGATGTCAGCCACACAGTTGTAGCCAATCTCCTGAATCACCTCAGGCGCCATCCAGAAAGGAGTACCGATCACAGTGTTTCGTTTTGCCATGGTGTCCTAAAGTGATAGATAAAAAGGTGATTCCATCACGCAGCCAGTTACACAGATTCAATCTACTGGCTTTTACAGCCCATCTCAAGATAAAATGACATTCTATGCCCTCTCTTAAAAATAGGACAATATTGTAAAGGATAAAAGACATTGGCTTCCTCATTATAGCTCCCCATTACTACTTTAAAGTCAACAATAGGAGCTAGGACATTACAGTCAGTTGTCCGGCCACTCCAAAGTCAGCCAGTTTGGCGTGTCCCTCTGTATTGAGCAGGATGTTTCCTGCCTTGATGTCCCTGTGGATCTTTCTCATGAAGTGGAGGTACTCCAAACCCTTCAGCGTAGATTTCAGGATAGTGGCGATCTCATCCTCTGTAAGCTGAGGTGACGGTGGAGACAAAAACTATTTGAAATCCCCGAAGACACTGGAAATTGCAGCACTACAGAATATGAATTATAGGATTTACTATGGACATCTCACAAAGCATGGTGGCATAAGCCTAAGACAAATAATTTACATCACATGTGTAGGTGGCGGCAAAAGCTAATTAAGTTTCCTTCCATGAGACAAGCTATGATAATATTCTAACCAAATGTCTTCATGAGCCACGAGATTGTTTTTGAGTTTCCCCACAATAATAAAAGTACTGGCTATTCTTTTCATGCTCCCCCACAAAATTCAGGAGTACAGCATCAGTAAGAATATCAGTATCCAAAAGCAATACCTAAAGTAGTGTGAATAAAATCCTAATGATACCAATTTGGAAACATGTCTACTGTCAATGACACACAACAAGCAAGAAAGAAAGAACAAAAACAAACAATGTCTGGTTAGGGAGGAAGTAATGCTAGTATCTTGTCATACTGCTGTCATGAATGAAGCACCCACTGTTTTGTTGCGCAGTCTGATGATGTCAGAGACAGAGCCAGCTCCACAGTATTCCATGACAATCCAAAGGTCTGTGTTTTTGAAGTAACTGCCATAGTACTTCACCACATAAGGACTAAGCAGAAATGAAACACAAACTCAAGTTCCGTTTATGAGCAAGACAGAAGAAGTGAAACAATTTGCTGTAAAGATCAAATCATCCCAGAACAGTATGCACTTGAGTCGTGGTAGTAACACATTTTTCAGCATATTTTAAAAATTTAAAAAAAAAATCAAAACAGCACAATATTGTCACAAGCAATAAGTACTTTCCTATTTTTGTTTTGCTGGGGTGGGTGTTGGGGAAAGATTTCATATACAGTTTTAGAGCTAAAAACAGATTGTAATGCATTACAAACATACATTCTAAAAAATGAATACCATAAAAGTCAATTGTGTTTGTGACAATAATTCTACGTATTTTCAAAACAGTTTAACATTCCTTTGCGGTAATGACCTCTCGCCAGCGCTGGAGGCCCACTTCTTGTAAGAAAATGTTGGAGGAACAATGAATTCTTTCCCTACCTGTCACACTGTTGCATGATGGAGATCTCCTTGATAATCTCCTGCAGGTCCGACTCAACAGGAACCTGCTTGATGGCCACCACCTGACCTGACTCCTTGTGGATGGCCTTGAACACGCTTCCATAGGAACTACACACACAAAAACACAGATTACATAAACACATTTGGACACAATGAGTTGGCAAACCATTTTAAAAATACTTTGAAAGAAACGCCTCTTCTTCAAACAGCAAAACATTGTGGAATGAGCTAAATGTTTTGTTGACTTTCTCAATGGCAATTAACTGATTCAACTGTTAAAATCCGGGTCGGTAAATTACCAATAGCAATCCACTGGACAACATTTTCTTGGTGGTGGTGATGATGATGGCATGGCTATATGGCGCAAAAAGATAAAACAAGTTTCTCACCCTTCACCCAATTTCTCCAGGACATCAAACACTTCTTCCGGTTGTTTTGTCAGACTGTCTTCACTCAGCTTTTTAAGTTTGCTGTCAAAGTGGGAAAAAACAGAGTGACACAAATATAAAAACATAACGAAATTGTACGATGGTGCAGTTTGAGAAAAATGAGACTGATATAAAAGGCAACATGTGTCGAAGAAATGAATTCTACAACTCAATTCAGATAAACATGAACATACTAGAGAGCTCAGAAGTGTCAGTTATTCAATTAGATGACCGTTGACTGACATGATAACAAATAAACTTGCTGCGAAGTGTTTATTTTTAGTTTACTTTCAGTGCAGTGTAAAGGACACAAAAATGGAGAAATAAAATCGCAGTAGAAAATAACGTCCCTGCAACTACTAGGTTAGCCAGAAGTTAAGCCTTGCGCAAAAGCACAGCAAACTGTTAACATTACCCCACAGCTTAACATTGATTGATTGAAGAAAAAAAAACAACTGAAGCTTGGCGAATTAACATGGAAGCATTAAAAAGTAGCCGAGCCAAGGCAGAACTCAAGCTTCTGTTTTTCCATAGCCGCTAAGCTAACTTAGTTATTAGCCCGAAAAAGGTTTGAAAACATCCAACTTGCGCATACCTTTTCGGCGCGGAGGGTTCCATGATTTATAAATGTAGAAAATAAACAAACAGTTCAATAACGTTGAAATAATATAGTTAAGGCGATTATTTACTATATTAGCATTCTTAACCAAGTCGTTGTTGTCAAAAACTAGTCGGCCAGCCGAGTCTTCTTCTGAGCGGACACGTGTCGTGTTACACCCGAGCGCCCTCTATGGGTCGGAGTGCACTGAGAACACAACAGGCCCCTACAATCGCTACAATTATAAATACTGTCATTTTCTCTGCAGGTAGCTGAAAATTGAGTTTCAGTCGTACTTCAGCTTTTGACATGATAGATCTGTGCTGTCTTCGTGTTCAATATTCAAATTAGTTAATTTCTTCAGAAAAAAAATGTCAGAAAAAAATCTAAAAAGGTGTTCTTACGAAAAACTTAAATCATACAAACCAGCAAATGCGCATGCAAGAAAACAATATTCTTTTTTTATTTTTTACATAATATCAAGCGTGTGTTTTGATAACTAAACGCGTTCCGAGTTTTTACCAATTGCCAATTGAAATACGGGATGGTTTCGACCTATCGCGAACCGGTTTGTTGTGAAGTCAATAGAGGTTTTACGCATGCGCGATGACGCCAGCATGCGATGGGAAGGAACGTAAACAGCTAGCAATTAGCTTTCCTTAACCGGTGGGTCATGTTCCATAGTTTTGGTCTCTCTCTGGTGTTTAATATGTTATTCTGTTTTGTGTCATTTGAAATTTTTTGAGTATTCCCCATGGTCATTGTCTTTCAGCTGCCTAGGTAGCAGAAGTCGGTAGTAGTGGTTGTAGCTGGTCGGATCAGCATCACCATGCTATTTTCTTTGCCTTCGTTGTCGCGTTAGCCAGTGATCTAAAGCTGTCTGACCACACAACCGACGGTGGTCTCGATACCAGTTAATACCGTTTGGCATTTCTCAGAACTTTCTGATTTCTCGTTTTTCTGCCAGAATCAATAATGGATACGCAGAAAGATCTGCAACCGCCCAAGCAGCAGCCTATGATCTACATATGCGGAGGTAAGGTAGATGTTATGCAGGTGTCCGGGAAGCTCCCAAATGTACCCTTCGATGAGATGGTTGGATGCAAACTCAGAAACTTCTTTGGAAATGGATTTTCCTTCCCAGAATGATTTATTTGAGAACACACATTTAAACCATGGAACATTTACTAGAGCCAACGTAGAATCTAAAATTGTGGTTGGTGCTGGCACTGTAAAGATAGGAGCACGATATCAAAATACAAAGCAAAACTGTATTATTAAACACAAGAAACTGAGATCCAGCGTATATCAGGGACAAACATCAGCACCGGGTCAGTGCCCTTTTTGTCCCCACAACATGAATCATTTAGGGTATGGACTCTTGAAATTTTTAAAAACATTCAAACGTTCATAAAAAGTTGCTCCAGATCTACTCCTATTATTTGGATAACAGTGACTGGTCTGTTTGCTCATTAATCTTTACATTCTCCTTCAACATCTCTTGTCAACAGGTTGTTTTTACCTGATGGATTACCATCCATCAGAGGGTTTTGTTTTACAAATCATTCTCTGAATTCTCAAGCCTTAGTACAGGAGTCAGCTGTAGTGAGATCATGGAAATGGTCCGTCAACGTCCATAAAACTCCCCCAGTTCCTCATTCGCATTTACATATCTACACCTAATATGGTATTTAGCTGATGCCCCTATCCAGAGTGATTTAGCAAGTGCACCAGGTGAATAAGATTAAGTTCCAACAATTAAGGAAAATACCGGTGATGAATATAAAATTCAAAGCCACAGCACTGCCAGTACGTGTAACATGTGCCATTCTGTCCTTACAATGCCCATCTATGAGAGACAGGATATAGGTAAAGGAAAGAGACAATAAGAAAAGACAGAAACTTTTGTGTTTTGTATGAACAGCAACTACGTCCCGTAGTGTACATCAAGCAAATTACACCTCTCTCTCTCCTGTATTTCAGAACGATTTTTTTGGGGGGGGGGGGGGGATTGTGTGCTTAATAAGTGATAAGGTACACGAGTGAATGTAAATTGTACAGTATTTAGGATAGCACAATACAGACAGCTCCCAGAAGATGTTAAACTCACACTTGATAACTGAATAATTTCTTCTTTAGTTGGTTTATTTTTTATAGCAGTTTTCACAGACATATTTATCTTCCCTTCTTTCCTTTCAGAATGCCACACTGAAAATGAAATTAAGGCCCGTGATCCCATCCGATGCAGGGAGTGTGGCTACAGAATCATGTACAAGAAGAGAACAAAAAGATGTATCCTTCTCCTTGGTTTGTTCTGTTTGTGTGTAATGGGGAAGCTCTGTAAGGAGCTTATGAAGGGGCATAAGCTTAGATTTTTACCAAGATGTTATGGTATAAACCATAATATGAACATGAAACGTTTCCACAGGAGTTTTAAAGGCCATGATATATATACTTTACGATTTTCAGCTTTTGTAGCTGGTTTCAAACTGAATAAGAGTGGCAGTGAATTAAGGTAGATATCACCCATCTGCTCACAGTCGCTAAAGTGAGACTGAACAACAGCCTTTTTTCCTTTAATAATTGTTTTTGGGCACAGAAACTTTTCATTGATAGGAGATGTTTTATTTATCCACTGGCAAACACATCAATGTTTGTTTTTTTTCTCTTCCCAAAATGTATATTTTGTATTATAGTGCTGCATTTCACAGGTCTGCTTTTACATTTACAGGTATGGTTATGTGGTTGAATTCCTTGACTCTTTCACTCCAGTGGTGGTTTTCGATGCCCGGTGAACAGGAGGGCCGCCATTCAGATCATGTTTGTGTTTTTGTTATGTGCTATTTTTGCAGTGCATGACTTTGTAAATAAACAGGGCAGTAACCCCACAACCTTTGACCTACACCAGGCTTGGCCACACATTTTTTAATTCTGGTTACACGGGACTCTTTTTTTTTTTAATAAAGCACCATTACATTAGTCAGTGCTGATCATTTTTTATCCTGTTTTTATCCTTTTATCATTTTTACCTGATTGTGATGGATGAAAGGTTTATGATAAAATGAGATCTTCACTGAACTCAATGTTTCCCTGTATCTTTCTCTTTTGAGTATTACCCGACACAACGGTCCACATTCACCACTCGACTTTCCCCAAACAATCGGGGTACTATCAACATAAGTAGACGGGTAGAAGAGTCTATTTTCCAAAAAGCTAAAAATCGTTTGGAAGGGAACACAATGGAGTTTATCATTTGACGGTTTATCATTTTACTTCTCCGTTACATGAGGAAAACCTATAAAAATATTATCGTTTGGTCAACAAATGAGCCAAGATCTCTCCTCTTCTTCATCTGGGACCCCATGCAGTCAGGTAGGATTTTCTCCAGGTGGTCACTGGTTCCGGTTGGGGTGTGGGTCTGACAGGCCATGTGTCTGGAAGTATCCGACAAGCCCAAGCTGTTCTGGATTTGTGCATAATTTTATGATAAATTTTCAGCGAGATTAACTCGTTTCCATTTCCGGTGCTTTGTGTCGGGTCCCTTTTTTGGCTACTGGAAGTCACACAGGCATTTCTTCTGACCTCCTGGGGAGCGACATCTGTCCCTAAACTTGTAAAAGAATATCTAATTAGGAAGTCATCCACACCATTACCATTGGAGTTGGTGCTCCACGATGGTGGCCTGTGGACGTGGGGTCGATTTTTGGCCCAAGATTTGTATTATTGAGAAAAGACCTGCTATCATTTTGAAGAGCAGGTGTCGCATACTTATCTCAAGTTGGTGCAAACCTTGAGGCAAATTACTAGAATAAATTGATCATTTGACTACTTCAACAAATGGTTAAACTGAATAAAAAAACTTGATTGTATAAATGTTATGAAATAGCTCTGTACATTGGGATACTTAACCATGGTTAATTTAAACACACCAATATGTTTTAGAATCTGTAAAACACTAGAGGAATTAAATACCTTTTAAAATGACTGAGCACAGTAATCATGTATTCAGTGGGAAACAGCATTACATTAATATTTAGAGTTCAGAGCAAAGTGGAATATAGATGGGAAGCAGTGCTGAGTTTGTAAGGTCTAATTTCCATACTAGTCTTTCTTGCATTTTAATGACATAGAATTGCTGCCACTGTATCTGTAGAGTAAAAACTCTTTGCTCAGATATTTAAATGCAAAAAAGGGTGGAATTGACCTCCTTTGTTAAATAGAAGTTAGAAAAATATGCATCAAACACATTTAAAAGCTCTGAAGTAAGCTCAAACATGAAATGTTTTTTTTAAAATCTTGTAGCATTCTACTACTACTACTACTACTTGGACTACTACTACATATTCTACATGCAACAAAATGTGCATGTACACAACATAAAAGCATCAATGGCAAATACAGTGTCTGAAGTCTTGCGAGTGCGATTTCAGCTAAACTGTGAGCCCTTTGCTCCGAGCCTAAACCGAGGATCTCCCATCAGGCTTGTCCTACTGCAGTACTGCAATGCTACAGCCCCGACCCACTGTGTGACGTCAGCCAGTGACATTTCATTCAGGGGGCGTGGCCAACGGAAATCCCCCCAACCAGAGACGGGTTTATCTTCAGCTTAGCGAGAGGAGGAGAGGCAGGGAGGGCTGGAGACGGAGGGAGGGAGAGGTTGCACACACACTCTGCAGAGAGAGTGCAGCTATGGGGAATGCACAGGAGAAACCCCCGGGTAGTGGAGGGGGGGGTGCTAAATCGGATCAGGCCACGCCAGGGAGCAGGAGGCGAAGCCGGGGAGGAAGCACCACAGAGAAACCCCGGGCCCACAGACATTCAGACAAGGGGTCAGTAGTAGCCAATGGTACCCAGGGGAACAACAGCCATGCTGGGGCAGCGGAGGGCCAGGGCAGCCCCGCGGTGGACACCAGCTACCTGGATGCCCCCGCCGGTGCCCTTCCACCTCACCTAGCCCGGCTTAAGAATGAGGGCAATCACCTCTTCAAACACGGGCAGTTTGGGGACGCCTTGGAGAAATACACCCAAGCCATCGGTGGCTGTGCTGACGCAGGTAAAGTAACGCCGAGGGCACTTTTGTCTTATTTCTTAGAAAGTTTATCTTCTGCCAACGACTCTCCCATAGTAAGCACTCGCGAACATCTCATCAGTAGACTCTTCAATTCATTTTATCCACTGCAGAAATTCAGCAGTTTACTGAAATTTTTGTTCAACCCTTAGACTTCTGTCGAAAACTTGGATCATTGGTATAAAATATATTTTATCATAGGTCCATTAACACAATTACTGGGAGAGGCTGTGATATGATGTGATGTAATGTCAGTACAGTATGAGGGCAGTGGTGATAAGGGTTGTATGGTGCACGCACGACTACAACGTTACATCCTAAAGGAGAACCGTTACTGTGACTGACTATATTTTCTTTTTATCACAAAGTTTGCCACTACACACCTGACATTACCCCGTCCTTTACAACCACACTGAAAACGCTTCAGGTATGAGAGGTGGACCCACGGCCTCGCAGCACTGTTCCCCCGATGAAGGTGGTTTACAATGCAAATTCGGTTGTTAAGAGTAAGATGCGAAACAGATGGGGAGCAGACACAGACAGATAGCTTCTTCGGTCACCTGTGTGTCAGACCTTAATACGGTATCAGATGCACGTTCGCTTATCATCTCAAGTGGCTCTTGAGTATTATATTTCAACTATGAGAGGGATGCTGTGCTAAGAAGACATGCCGCGCTGCCCGATTTCTACCCATTGCCACAGCAACACGCCCTCGCTCACCATTTTGCACAGAAGTACCACAATCAGGTTAGTTTTAAGGGCATGCTGATATCCCGTTTCTGAGCTTCGTTTTGATTTGGATTGAGACTGACCGAGGTAATAATGTGCCACTCTGTCAGAAAAACTTTTCATCGCTGCAGAAATTGGGGGAACTTCTTTGATGGGATGGAGATTTGGCAACGCAAGAGTGTTCTTCCGTGTCTTGGCACGGAGGAAAGTCTTCGACCTTAGATGGAAAGTCAAACTGGTGCATAGGGCCCTTAGATATGATTGCATCTCGCCTCAGAGAGCACTCAACCAACTTTTAATACGGCATGGGAAGAGTAATAGCTTCTTTTTGAAGGGCTACGGGGACAAATGCGAAAATATTAGAGGAGGCCGTGGACAGACTTTTCCAGCAAACACAGCCTTGTACTGACTGCACTGATCGCTGTAGAAAAAAGCATCATCAAAATAATGTCTTTTGCTAAGTTAATTAGTTTACGGGAGTAAGCTTACTCCATATGAAATCATACAGTAAGGTTCGTTTAAAGAACCTATTATATAGATGTAATGAGCATATTTGACATAGAAGTTTGTAGTAGTTGGTTTGCGGTAGTAGTTAATAACAGTTTGGCATACACAGCAGTGGAGAGGCTGCAGTGGAGGCCTGCGAGGCAAAAGACAGACACAGAAAACCACAGCAACAGATAGACTAACAACATCAGAGAGTGCTGCAGTGCTGTCAATCCAACCTGCTGTCTGTCTGTTGTTTGACCCGCTCAGCAAGACTTGGCAGTCTAATCTGTTATTTTGACTGCTGACCTTTCATCGCTCCTGGTTGGTCCCATGCTAATGCCATCCGACGACAACTACTAAGCACATCCTCTTGCTTGCGCCAGGGTGAATGAAGAGGTCTGGCTAGTTTATTGTGTCTCCTTTACTCCAGACGTTCTAATTTTGTTGAGGTCAAAGGTCGATTTGTTTGTCCCTCCTGCAGGTATCAATAGCCCCGAGGACCTGTGTATTCTCTACTCCAACAGAGCTGCCTGTTACCTTAAAGATGGAAACAGTATGGACTGCATACAGGACTGTACTCGGTGAGAGTCCGGCTCGTGTCAGATGGTTTTTAATGTGTCAGTCTGTATGTCTGTCTATTGCCCATCATGGACAGAGAGATCTATTTTATACGGTGAAGTTGCCTTGGTGGTGGTGGTGTCCGTATGAAAATAGAAAACTACTGTAGTATTTGCATTTTTTCCCCCCATCACGTTACCACACAGGCGGCATGGTGGCGCAGTGGTTAGTGCGGTCGCCTCACAGCAAGTAGGTCCTGGGTTTGAACGCCAGGGTTGTCCAACCTTAGGGGTCGTCCCAGGTCATCCTCTGTGTGGAGTTTGCATGATCTCCCCGTGTCTGCGTGGGTTTCCTCCGGGTGCTCCGGTTTCCCCCCAAAGTCCAAAGACATGCAGGTCAGGTGAATCGGCCGTACTAAATTGGCCATACTAAATTGTCCCTAGGTGTGAATGTGTCGGCCCAGTGATGGACTGGCGGCCTGTCCAGGGTGTCTCCCCACCTGCCGCCCAATGACTGCTGGGATAGGCTCTTGCTTCCCGTGACCCCAACTGGGCTTGGATAATGGATGGATGGATGGACATTACCACACAAACGCTATAGCCAAGTACAGCAGCATTTAAAGTCAGGTCGTCTCATTTGTATAGCCCAAAATCACAAGGTAGTCCCTAAGAGCTGCACAATGAGTACAACATGCAACAATATACAACCATAAATGACACAATAAAAGACATTTCTATAGTGAAACCATAGGAACACTTGCTACACCATGCAAATACTACAGCATTTGCATAGTAGTGTGACAGAAAAGGAGGAAATATGGTCGTAAGTTTTTATGGTTTTTCGCACGGGTGGTGATGTGTGTGTTTGCATGTTTCTCTGAATGGCCACAACATTGTCACAGTTGTTGAATGAAAATACAGCTGTGAAACACTGCAAAAAAACACAAACTTATATATCAACAATGCTTATTTCGTTTCGAGCTATTGCTCGTAAAATTTTCTTACCACATCGGCAGATATCATCCGAAAATGTCCTTGTTTCATGATTATAAGACTTGTTATAAGGAATTTCCACCAGAAAGCAAAATATATCTCAAAACAAGAAGCTTGATTTGAGATAATCTTTCTTTGTTGGAGTAAATGTCTTGAAACAGGTCCTACTATCATGAAACAAGTACACTTTTCTTGAAACAAGCAACGATGTCTGCCAGCTGGGTAGCAAAATTCTACACGCAGTATCTCGAATTACACGTAATGAGACTTAAAATGAGATAAAATACCTCAATAAGCTTGTCTTTTTGCAGTGGCCATGCTCATGGCAGACCGGAGAGTCTTACTGGGTAGAGGGGATTTCCTCTCTGTAATAGGTCCATAATACCCTGAGTGTGACTGTCGTAGAGCACAGCTTAACACATGGCAGCGGGCTTAAACTTTGTTTGTGCAAGTGCTGCTGCTCATAATCCGGCCCTTCAGCAAATTCAAGGCAGGGACGCAACACACGGCATGACGAATGAGAAACACGTCACATCCTGAGGACAAGATACACCCCCCGTTTCACGCTGAAGCGTAGATCAGCGTTTCCCAACCCAGTCCTCAAGGACCCCCTATCCTGCAGATTTTCATTATAACCCTGCATAGGTAGCCCTGCTTGTACTTACTCAGCCAATCATCTCACAGCACTTAATTATGCAAGGTGTGCAATGTGTAACATAATTCACTGCTGATTGGTTGAATAACTACAGACAGGTACCTATTCAGGGTTGCAAAGAAAATCTGCAGAATAGGGGGTCCTTGAGGACTGGGTTGGGAAACACTGGATGGATAGCAAGGCCGGGCGATGATTCGTTGTTATCACTTATCGCCTTGCAGTGGTATCGTATCAGGACTACATTTCAGATATTGTCATATCCCGATACATCATTTTGTTGTCTAAATAACTGATAATGAAACCCTATTACATAAAATGTGTCACAAAATGAGGTCCAAAATATCTGAGGGTGTATTATTTGAAAACTATTTTTGGTTTGAGGTGATGAACCATTTTAAACATGTTCGTTTTGCATCTGTATCCTGATACAGATGCAAAATAGATAGATAGATGGATGGCTGTATGGATAGATAGATAGATAGATAGATAGATAGATAGATAGATAGATAGATAGATAGATAGATAGATAGATAGATAGATAGATAGATAGATAGATAGATAGATAGATAGATAGATAGATAGATAGATAGATAGATAGATAGATAGATAGATAGATAGATAGATAGATAGATAGATAGATGGATGCATCTATCTAAGGGGGCGGCATGGCTCAGGAGGTGGAGTGGGTCGTCTAGTAATCAGAAGGTCACTGGTTCGATCCCCGGCTCCTGCAGAGAGCGTGCTGAAGTGTCCTTGAGCAAGATGCTGAACCCCTAACTGCTGCTGATGAACAGGTTGGCCCCTTGCATGGCAGCCTCTGCCATAAGTGGGTGAATGTGAGGCATATATTGCAAAGCACTTTGAGTGGTTGGTAGACTAGAAAAGCGCTGTATAAATGCAGTCCATTTACCATTTTAATGGATGGATGGATAGATGGATGGATGGATGGATGGATGGATGGATGGATGGATGGATAGGTGCTTGATTATCCTTCTTTAGGAAATATGTTGCCACAGCCTGTAACTTAAAATGCAAGTTTACCTCCATACATGTACATAATGTATTTACATCCATACAGTCACACATACACAAGTGTATACACGTATACAGGTACAACTATATACTATAACTATATATACTTGTCTTTCAGTGAGATGTGGGCTCACAAATATGGAGAAAGATTTTTCTGTCTGTACACGAGGTATTATATGCAAGGTTACATGAACAGGTGAAGTCCCAGGTGAAGTCAGCATGAGCAACCATAAGGGTGGAGGTGAAAGGAGTTAATGCCTCTATATAAAAGGCCCCATCAAGTTGATTACTCTTGCTGCACCTGTGCCACAATGTGCGCAGGGTGGTGGGTTCAATCCTCCGTCTGTCTCTCTGCCTCTCTGATCGTCTTAGGGCTCTGGAGCTACAGCCGTACGCCCTGAAGCCCCTGTTGCGCAGGGCCATGGCCTATGAGTCACTGGAGCGCTACAGGAAAGCCTATGTGGATTACAAGACCGTGCTGCAGATAGACACCGGGGTGCAGGCCGCCCAGGACAGCGTCCACAGGTGGGTTTGAGTTGCCTGACAGAGACAGCAGTTCAAATTGCAGTTGACTAGTAAGGGCTTGCATCAAAACTGCGACACCTTTACCGGGCTAAGTTAACTGTGAGTGTGCTTTGTCAATGTTCATTCGCAACACTAACACAAGCATTCTCAATGGCAAGAGGTGGTCTCTGGGCAAAGTGGCCTTAACAGTAAACTTTGGGGGCTTTCAGCGGTGAAAAAAAGAGCCATCACTAATGTGGGGATCAAAAGCAGAACTTGATCATGGAGAAGAAACATGTAAATAGTGGAAAAGTGCCAATATTAGAAAAAATAGTCTATTCAAATTAAAAATAGTAGATGACATTGAACAACATTTCAGAATTGACTTCACAATATGCACATGTGCAAAAGTCACACAGCAAAGAATGCATTGTTGGGCGAAAACTCATACTGCTCGAGAGAAAACGAAATCCAGCAAGGTCTGCTTTTTTATGACAACTACCTTGAAGAAAAATATTTTAGGAACAAAATCAGGAATCAGGAATTAGTAAATTTTTTTGTCATTTCATTTCATGCACTTGCGTACATGAAATATCGTTTCTCCCAGCCCACAGCAGTGTAGCGCAATAGAGCCAAACTACAAAAAAAAACAAAACCTGCTAAAAAATATATCCAAAAAATTTTTTCACTGTCCAAGAGTGAATGCCAGCCAGGATGACTGTCGGAACTGCCGGTCTGCATGGGCTAGCAGTTAGCTTAGCCTTCCCCGCTTCTGGGTCCTGTCAGACCGCCCTCAGTGTTTCCTCTTCGGGCACCGCTCCGGGCAGCTCCGTGGTCCCTGGGCCCACCGGCTGCAGCAGACCAGGCTCCCCCAGCCGATCCAATGCTAGCTCCCCCAGCCAGACACCCTCGACACACCTCACCGCACTCCACACGACAACACCAAAAACACAGTTAACGCCAGACCAGGCCGCTGCCAGGCCGCCCTCGGTGTTATCGGAACTGCCGGTCTGCATGGGCTAGCAGCTAGCTTAGCCTGCCCCGCTTCTGCGTCCTGTCAGACCGTCCTCGGTGCTTCCTCTTTGAGCACAGCTCTGGGCAGGGCCGTGGTCCCTGGGCCCACAGGACGTAGCAGATCAAGCTCTCCCAGCCGATCCAGCGCCAGCTCTCCCAGCCATCAAACGAAGACACAAGCTTAGATGCAGACGTGGACAGAGACACTGCATGGATGGTACTGGGTGAGGCCGCTGCAAACGTGAGATCGCGCCGCCATCTTCCCACACCGGTACTGGGTGAGGCCGCTGCAAACGTGAGTTCGCACCACCATCTTGCTGCAATGGAAGCAGAAATCTGGTCTGATTTAATGCCTTGTTGGATAACTGCCTCATCTCCCTTCCAAAATCACCCAAGTCGTTGTTATGATAAATTATTTGCAAATGGAGTTGAAAGTTAAAAGTTGCATATAATCTCGTGAAGTTATAGACTACTTTTAATTCTTTAATATTGCAATTCATTACACAAACCCCCCCCCCCCCCAAAAAAAATATTGCAATGTTGGTTTCTTTTTCCCTGATATCGTTCAGCATCATACCCTACAATAATACCGGAGTTTTACAGTCTGAATCTGTCGTAGAGACGCGGTCAGGTCTGCACAGTACAGTACCGCAACATGTTTAGTACCAAGGACAGCTCCCAATATAAAACCACTCGGGAACATACGTGGTTCAGTGATACCCCATCACTTGACATGCGGGGCCATTTACATTCAGGTTTACGTTACAACCCAACAATCATTCCCCAATTTAACTGATTAATCCTCGCCTGTCTGACTGAGTGTGTGTTATTCAGAGAGATAGGCTGGTGCAGTGTTAGGCCATAAAAGAAAACTGGTCTGGCATACACGTGGCCCTCCATGGCGGATGATTGCATAATCACCAATATAGTCGACGGCGGATGTGCAGTGATTCATGTCAGTCAGTGTTGCTGGTTTTCTATTCAGACAGGTAGTTAATTCACTTTTTGTTCCAGGCCCAAAACAACCAGATTTAGATTGCTGTGATATCTGACCGAGTAGGAAACCAGCGGTTGTGCCGCTCCCCGAGAAGTGGGATTGGGAACAATTGGTTTGAGTTAAACATGATGGGGCAGGCACTTGACAATGTTCTCTCCATTTCTTTCCCAGCAATAAATTTGCTGGGCAGACTCGGATCTGGAT
Source organism: Lampris incognitus (assembly GCF_029633865.1). Classification (NCBI taxonomy): domain Eukaryota; kingdom Metazoa; phylum Chordata; class Actinopteri; order Lampriformes; family Lampridae; genus Lampris; species Lampris incognitus. Next base: position 32,495,769 of record NC_079228.1, on the reverse strand, counting down.
TTCTTGTGTTGTGTTGAAAGAGTCATAATTTCCCCATCACTTCATTCAATGCATTTGATTGCATGGGTTATAGGTTACAGGTTACTGCACGGGTTATAGGTATCCTTCATGTAAGCAGGGTTTAATTCTGCTCCAATATGCAGTAAATTCATTTCAGTGGGTGACGAAAGATCCTCCCCTCGAATTCGTCTATTCCAAGAACGCACTCTTTAACTGGACAAAAGCAGACTATTACCACCACTGTTAAGCTGAATTTCTACGCACTTTTCACTAATGGACTCTGCTGTTTATGACCTCTGCAAGGATCACCAAATTGCTGATTGAGCAGGACGGAGCCGAGTGGAGACAGAAGCTTCCGGAGATCCCTCTCGTCCCACTGTCGGCCCAGCAGCACCACAAAGAGCGGCCCGTCAGCGCCGAGCTCAGCCAGGCCCGTGCCGCCAGGGCCGCACAGGAGGAAGGTGAGTGACATCACTTCCTCTTTACAGAGTGAGTGGATAACTGGTTTTAATGTGTACTAACGTTACATATACAATATATTATATATACTGTATAAACATTATATAATAAAGAACATGGTAAATAGTAGTAAAAATTATAAGTGAACACAGCAAAGCACCCACTATATAACTGTATAGTAAAAGTGGAATTAGATCAGGGATGGGCACCAACACAACAAAATTGTATGTTGATGTGCACATGCAGTTCAAATTACATTCAGATTTTTGCAAGACCCTTTAACACTAATCAAAAAGTACAAACATGTATTTCAAATACATGTTTCAAACACATGTATCAAAAATCTGCCCGTACCTCAATGCTATCATGATGGTAATTTTTGGGTTCACGTGTTTCTAGAAAGCTTCAGCAGATACAGAAATGGATAAGTAAGGGAAATGTGTGAGCGCTGAGCAGTGGTGGTCTGTGTGTGTGTGTGTGTGTGTGTGTGTGTGTGTGTGGGTCTGGGTGGACTATCAATAATGCAGAAGGGAAAGAGATCTACACAGACTTGAGTGTTGATGTAATGGAATAATCCAGGTCAGGTTTCTTGCAAGCGGCTGCAGAGAGATACACGATGGCATTGTACGATACTAGCACATATTCATAGACCGAGGTCTCAAACACACACACGTGCACACATGTGTATACAAATATTATGAATAGTGCTTACAGCAGGGAGGCACCGTAAGAGGAAGAGAATCAGGCTTATTGCAGAATAGCCCACTGTTGTCGTGTAATGGACTGTTCCACTCAGGACCTCAACCCCCATGAAAAATGAATGGGTTTGAATCCAGTCAATTGCTTTGTAACACTGTTTGCATGGCGCTGCTTTATAAGGATACATCATAAGAGTGGTGTTTTTGAGCGTTCGATCAAAAGCACATGAAAGGTTTTTTTTTTGTAAGCCAGCTACTGTGCTGATGGATCTGGGTTAGGTTTCATTCTGGGTTAGCATTCAGACAGGAAGATAGAAAAGCCTGAAAAAAGACAACTTCTGTCAAAAAGGTTCGTAGAACTAAAATACTTGCAGAAATTTTTTCCTTTTAACTTACATTTGGCAGGTGGTATATGCTAATTTCAAGTTCGATTTACTTTTTCAATTCACATTACATAAACCAGTTTGGAAGAGCAAGTCAGCTCACCACCTGCAAATTACTATAAGTCAGCTGTTCCAGGGGAAGGCTGCCTGGGTGGTAGTCATCAAAACAGACCGAGACACAAGTCGATTTTTTAAAAAAATCTACAACTTGTCTCCCTGGATGAAAAAAAAAAAAAAATCAAGACTATGCATCAATAATGAAGCTTTTGGATAAAGGCAAGCATGGTCATGTATGTGTGTGCAGGGTTGGGTAGGTTACTTTTAAAACGTAATCCATTACAGGTTACTTGCTAAAATGTGTAACAGTAATCATTAGGATTACTAGAATTTGGCAATGTAACCTAATTCCTTTTTGATGAATGTGTTAAAATGAGTATGCAAGGATTTTCCTGAAAGTGCATTGTATGTATCGTTCCACCCAAACACATTAAATAAAAATAAAAAAACAGTGAACATAAAGCAAATCTGTAGCCAGAATTTTAACATGCTTGCACTGAAGTCTGTCTTTTTAAGACTGCATGTCTAGACGTTAACTGTGTGTGCCCCAACATACACAGATGCTTGTGCACACGTGTGCGAATGTCTATTTTCAAGGCTATAGAACTATTGCATGGGCTGTGCGAAGTGAGCCTGGCCTACAATCCTGCAGGTTTTAATATATATATATATATATATATATTACCATCCATCCATCCATCCATTATCTGAACCGCTTATCCTGCTGTCAGGGTCGTGGGGATGTTGGAGCCTATTCCAGCAGTCATTAGGCGGGAGGCGGGGAGACACCCTGGACAGGCCGCCAGGCCAGCGCAGCCCCCCCCCCCCACACACACACACACAGCGTTTTTTTTTTTGTAAACCGTCAATGGTGTTGATAAAAGTGCTGAACAAATAAGGAGCGGAAAATCAATATAGATGTAGGGGAAAATACAAGCTTGTACTGCTATGTATTACGTATTTTCCCCCTACATTTATCTATCTATCTATCTATCTATCTATCTATCTATCTATCTATCTATCTATCTATCTATCTATCTATCTAATTTTTTTCATGATTGTCCATATCTGTAAATATATAATTTTTTCATTATTGTCGTTGATCCAACATGCTTCTAAAATGAAATTCCTGGGTTTTCACTTTCGATATTGCGTCATGACGTAGTGCGTACGCCATCTTGCTGCTCACTGCGAGGAGGTAGAGGAAACGACGTCGGCTGCACGAGATCGCGACCGATTTCGTAAACACGAGTCAGATGTTACGAAAAGCAAAAAATAACAAAGAAATAAAAAGAAGGGAGAATTTCATGACTCGCCGCGAGAATCGCTGGATAACTTGGTCAACACGAATCCGGAGACGTGGCGGTGGCTGAGCAGGTGTCCAAAGCTAAGCGGGTGCATGTGACCGTAGGCGGCGCGAAACGACCGGTCTGAAAAATGATCTAAAATCTGAATGAAATGTAGACCATGGACCTGCAATACTGAATTCTAACACGCTGTAACGAATTCAGGGGGCAGCCGGGAATCCACCGCAGCCGAGACGCGAACCCGGGTTGCCCGCACTGCGCTAACCAGGCGACTAAAGGGTCCGACCCGTTGGCCAGGGCTAGAGAGTCTCGTCATCCGTGGTCGTTACACTACCCCCCCCCTTTCGGGAAGACATGTCAGCTCCATCACGCCTCTGAGGTTGTGGCTAGATGGGATACAGCCACGGACGGAAGTGACGCACAATCTCGCCGGGCGTATTACGTTGCTATGGCGATAGCTAGCCTAGCTAACCTCCTGAGCTACCGCGAGTTTGGACGTTGGTTTTTAAAACTAGATGAATGATGAATCGGATGAATTAGGATTACTTAAAATAACTACAATTTAACTTAATAAAAACGGGCAATTGTGTATTTTAAATGAAATACCACTGTTGCTTGTGCGTAGATGCTGCTTCCCAATGCTAGCAAGCCAGCTAAGTCTATAGAGAACGGTAGCCAACGTTAGCTAGTGTCTGCGACACTGTAGTAATGTGGTCTTTCGAAGTAAAACAGGCCTACACTGATTACCGTCCGTTATTGCACATAACTGCCATACCTTGCATGGTTCAGCCAGAGAGTCAGACGTATAAGTATCTGGTTCGGCTCCTTCCTTCAGATGGTAGGGATGGCATTGCATGTCATGCTCTCCACAAAAACACCAGAACATCCACCCATTCATTATCTTAAAGGCTTACCCTGCTCTCGTGGTCGCGGGGATGCTGACCAGTATATTGTAACGTGCATGGATAAGAAGACACGCTGGCCGCTGGCTGGCCAATCTGACCCTTTAGTCGAGTGGTTGGCGATGCCTCCTGCGGTGCGGGCGATACGGGTTCGCTTCCCGGCCGCGGCACTTCCTGTGGTTGCGTTGTCCCCCGAATTCACTACAATATCAAGATAATACTTTATTACTTTACGGACTGTAAGATAACAGATCATAAAATAAAAATAAATTAATAAAATATCAAGCAAAACAAAATAAATTAGGACTGTTAAGAAAAGAAAGAACAAATGAGATTAACGTTTATTATTGGCTATTCTATAAAAACGTGTGTTAAATTGGGTTTTAAAAGAAGACGGTGACACAGCTGATCTAATCTCCAAAGGAAGGTTGTTACAGAGCCGAGGAGCTGTGATCAAGAAAACATGATCACCTTCCATTTTCAGCCTAGACTTTGGAACAACCAACAGTGCTTTGTCTTTATATGTGGATCAAGGTTGTAGCAGAGTCATTTCAGTGGGTTCCAGGACCACTATTGTCATCCCAGCCTGACCTCCTTGGGAGGGGAGTATTCTTTTTTTTGTTTTTTAATGTCTTGGTAAGTACTGGTGCTCATGATGCCATCTATCTTAAAAGGTCCTCCAGGACCTGTAGACGCAAAACTAATTCCAAAAAAAAAAATTAAGTCAGTCGTCATCAATTTAAAAAAAAAAATGGATGGACCTGTAAACGCAAAATAAAAAAATAGACCATCTGCCATATTTCAGTCTAGGCACGGGGTCTATTTCAACATCAGTTTCATCTCATTGGCATGAATGAAATAGACCCCATGCCTAGACTGAAATATGGCAGGTGGTCTATTTTTTAAAATTGATGATGACTGACTAATGGGTTTCTTATGTATGTTGCATCCTTTTATACTGAGGAACGGCTGATTTTATTCTGAAATAATTAGAATCGCTGGAATTTAACACAGGCGGACTCCATTTAAGCTTTAGTGTGATCTCCGTGTCTGCGGGACGCTGATGTGTCCTGGTCGCTGCACTAGCGCCCCCTCTGGTCAGTCGGAGCGCCTGTCCGGGGGGGAGGGGGAACTGGTGGGAATAACGTGATCCTCCCACGCGTTACGTCCCCCTGGCGAAACTCCTCACTGTCAGGTGAAAAGAAGCAGCTGGCGACTCCACATGTATGGGAGGAGGCATGTGGTAGTCTGCAGCCCTCCCCGGATCGGCAGAGGGGGTGGAGCAGCGACCAGGACAGCTTGGAAGAGTGGGGCAATTGGCCCGGTACAATTGGGAGAAAAAGAGGGGAAAGGCAGAAAAAAAAGAAAAAGTATTGCACCAAGATTATGTGTGCAGTAGAACTAGAATAGCTATTTGTGTGACTGTGATTCATGCACAGGCATGCAATGAGCAGGGCCTCGCACATCAAGTTCGCACAAGGCCTCGCAACTCCCATCCCAGCCCCTGTGACAGCTCTGCAAGGACACACAGTATGGGTGTGTTTGTGTTTTTCTTCAAGTTGTTTTTCTCTTACAGCACTTTTCCAACTGGAGAGATCCGTATACAGAAGTTTAGTCGATTATTTGGCTCTGTTTTAACCTGGCGTGTCATCCTGATGGGTGTATCAATCACACCTGACAGCATTTTCTTACAGAGTCGATGAGGCAGTTTCTTTTTGAGGGAAACGGGTTCAGTGGACCTGAGCGGCATTTCTTACTGACACCAAAGTCACTCGTCAGGGAAGAAAAGTGATACCTTGCTGACGTTATATTTGCCAAACACCTCTGTTAAGCAAGAATAATTTAGGTTAATTTCATTATTGAACAACTAGAGATCTCCTGCCTTATCATGTTTCCCATTGCTCATTGTTTCTCCCCTGACAGCCAGGAGACAGGAGGCCCGCTTCACGGCACTAAAACAGGAGGGCAACGGTCTGGTGCAGAGAGGCCGGTTTCAGGAGGCTCTGGAGAAATATAGTGAATGTCTCGCAATAAAACCCAGCGAATGTGCTGTCTACACCAACAGGTATGCCAGACACAAAATTGATCCAGCCCAAGGAAAATCATATGTCATCTGTTTTATAAGCCTTTTCATGATATAAAAAGTGCCAAAATACTCCATGAGAGCCAAAATACCCCATATCCTCAGCCAAGTGTTTGTTCTCTGGTTTGGGGGTTTGACAGGGAACATTTTAGGCTATGAGAGATAGTTTTCTAATGTCTGCAAATATTCATGTGAACTCCTAAATTGAGCTGATATTCCCCTTTGCAAGGGCAATTTACTGGCTATAACAGTAGAGGGCACTAAGTAATTGGCTAGATAAATGAAATTAGTCTATTAAAGATATGACTACTGTCAGTGAGTTAGAATATGAGATTGCTTGTCAAAATGGCATTAGTCGGGAGCAATTTTAAGCACAGTTATCACGAATAGCTGACTCTTACAGAGAAAATAACAACTAAACGATGTTAAAATTTAATTTGCTTTATCTAAGATATACACTCCTGTGGTTTAAATGGGGTGGCACGGTGGCCCAATGGTTAGCGCTGTCGCCTCACAGTAAGAAGGTCCTGGGTTCGAACCCCGGGGTTGTCCAACCTTGGGGGTCATCCCAGGCCGTCCTCTGTGTGGAGTTTATATGCCCCCCCCCCCCCGTGTCTGTGATGGGTTTTCTCCGGGTGCTCCGGTTTCCCCCACCATCAAAAAACATGCACGTTAGGGTTAATACTCCTGGCTGTGCCCCTGACCGAGGCATGGCAAGATGAACTGGAGTTGGTCCCCGGGTGCTGCACGGCGGCTGCCCACTGCTCCTAGCTACACAGCTAGGATGGGTTAAATACAGAGCAGAATTTCCCCACGGGGGATGAATAAAGTAGTAAATAAATAAATAAAATTGCAGCAATAGAGACACAATTTGAGATAGAGATGTTTTTGGTATCAGCCAATACTTAATAGTTTATAACTGGGGATCAGTATGAACATAAAGGTGTTATAATAGTCCATGTGCACTGGCAGCCATGGGCAGGGCATGCTGCTCTTCGAGTCATGTCCTTTGTTGTAAGTGCTGTCCTTTCCTCCAGAGCCATTTGCTTCCTGAAGCTAAACCGCAATGAAGAGGCCAAACAGGACTGCGACTCTGCCCTGCAGCTTGAGCCAACCAATAAAAAGGCCTTCTACAGACGGGCCCTGGCCTATAAAGGATTGCAGGTGTCTGTCTATAAATCTACAACTGATTGTTGGATTTTTAGGTGGAAAAAAAAATTGTAAAATATTAAATATTCCCAAACCTGGACACCATGTTAGTATTAAGACACTTACCGTCCGATTGCTTCATCACACACTTCAGGATTAATGTGGTGTGTGTGTGTGTGTAAACCATCAGGACTACCTTTCGGCCAGCAGCGACCTCCAGGAAGTGCTCCAGCTGGATCCCAACGTCCAGGAGGCCGAGCAAGAGCTGGAGGTGGTGACCGGCCTGCTGAGACAGAGTCTGATGGAGAGCATGGAGCACACGCCAAGGGTAAGGGATCACGCACAAAGTGGAGCCAGCCCGGGATGCAAATCAATCTGCGGAGACACACAACTGTGTGAAGTTGGGACTTGCGAGACTTCAGATTCAGTCCTGTGCTGAGGTTTCACGTGGAGAGCAATGTCTCTCTTGTCAGTTGTACACTCCCAGTTTTCAAAAGAGGGAACAAAATCATTGTACTGCCTCTCTTTAGCTGTTATTTCTGGTAGTAAGTATTTTCCTACCACTTATAAGTTACATTATTCCATTTCTGGTCGACAGAAATGTTAACGGGCCACTGTGGATCTGACCTTTGCCCTCCTTGCTTTGGCAGCTTGAACTGTTGGGTTTCATGCTAAGTCAGTTGCTGTTATTGTAGGTTGCTTTGGATGAGAGTATACGTGGAATGTCTAAAAGTAGACTGTAAGAAAAACGGAGAGGCCAGCACACTTAAAGAAAAATGCTGCTCATATAACCAAACAAACATACTTTAAAATATCTGTTTGAGGGTGTCCGGTTAGCGTAGCGGTCTATTCCGTTGCCAACCAACACGGGGATCGCCGGTTCGAATCCCCGCGTTATCCCCGGCTTGGTCAGACGTCCCTACAGACACAGTTGACCGTGTCTGCAGGTGGAAAGCCGGATGTGGGTATGTGTCCTGGTCGCTGCACTAGCACCTCCTCTGGTTGGTTGGGGTGCCTGTTGAGGGGGGGGGGAACTGGGGGGAATAGTGTGATCCTCCCATGCGCTACGTCCCCCTGGCGAAACGCCTCACTGTCAGGTGAAATGAAGCGGCTGGTGGCTCCACATGTATCGGAGGAGGCATGTGGTAGTCTGCAGCCCTCAGCAGAGGGGGTGGAGCAGCGACCGGGACGGCTCGGAAGAGTGGGATAATTGCCCAAGTACAATTGGGGACAAAAAAAGAGGGGGTGGGGGATTATAGAAAAAAAATTGTTAGCCAAAATTCTTTTTCCCTAACCTCGAACCCAAAAATGAACCTCAATTTAACCTTTTTCCTAACAGCAGCTCTATCCATCCATGCACTACTCAAGCCGTGGAATCCATAACTAATGTGACCATAACCTTAACCATGAACCTAACCATAAAAACAACAACACTAACCCCAACTGCAGCATAGCCTTAACCCCGAGCTGATTTCTAATGTCTCTCTTTAATGCATCCCTACAAGGATAGCATCACTCGGTCCTGACACACACACACACACACACACACACACACACACACACACACACACACACACACACACACACACACACACACACACACAAACACACACACACACACACCAATTTACCTTCTCTCTGCATGCCCTTTCCAGGTGTGATAGTCCGTTGGTGGCCATGGAGCACCGGTGAAACCAGGAAAAAGAAAGGAGAAGCAGAGAACAGCAACACGACAGCCGCCAGAGGAAAAAGGCCGGTGTCTGTTATTGTGTCCAGCCCCTCTTAAGAGCCACCTGGGCGAGAATGGAGTGACTGGAATCACTCCTTGGACTCCCTCGGGCAAGGGGACCAGCTTTTTAATTGCACGCCAATTACAATGCGTGCAGCCCCCCCCCCCCATACATCCACTCCTGAGTACACAGCCCTGGATACGGGGCAGCGTTATTTGACAAAAAAAAAACAAACAGACTGATGAGAAAGTGCTCATGACTTACTAGCAGAAAAAATACAAAATCAAAACAATAAAACAAATGCTCTTGATATTTTGACATAATGGACTCTGGAGTTGGTATTGAACGTACTGTGGGTGGAAAGACTTGTGAAGGGCAGAGGAAGAGAAAGAAAGCTATGCGTGCCTTAATGAGATTTCAACAACATGTATGACACAGAAAAAAAAAAGCCATGACCGTCCCATCGCTGGCCATGCTCATGTTGATTTCATCATTTCGGAGACTTTTTGTTCACTTCCTAATTGACTGCTTGATCCCACGATACGAGGAAAGGCAGTAGAGCCACCGTGAGTTTTTAAATGCATGCTGGAAATGCTGATGGTTTCTTTATAATGACTGTTTATACATGCATTCATGCAAAATATAGCTGTTTTTCGCGTTAAGGTGGGTACCTCTGACATTGACAGAGGTCATGTGGTTTAAGTTTGTGAGATCGATGGAGGTCATGAATCTGTGACAGCGACTATTTCAGTGCAACACGCACGTCCACGGTTTACATCTTCTGTCAGCACGCCGAGCTGCCGTCAACACATTAGAAAGCAGCCACTGGATAAAAACCATCTGGCATACTGTTTGTAATTTAACATAGGAGCAAAAAAAAAAAAAAAAAAAATTCTGCAGACTTCATATAATATGGTTAGGAACTGTTTAAAATTGGCTCTGAAAAGGATGTGAGGACAATTTCAAGAATCTGAACCGAGTTGCTTGGCCCGTTGTTTAGATTTGTGTGGGAAATACAATAAAATCTCTGTGGGGGAAAAAAAAATTGGGGTGGCACCATGGTCCAGTGGTTAGCGTTGTCGCCTCAGAGCAAGAAGGTCCTGGGTTTGAACCCCAGGATAATCCAACCTTGGGGGGTCATCTGAGGTCATCCTCTGTGTGGAGTGTGCATGTTCTCCCCGTGTCTGCGGTGGGTTTCCTCCGGGTGCTTCATTTCCCCCCCCACCATCAAAAAGACATGCATGTTAGGGTTAATACCCCTGACCGAGGCAATGGGGAGACGAACTGGAGTTGGTCCCCGGGTGCTGCACGGCGGCTGCCCACTGCTCCTAGCTACACAGCTAGGACGGCTTAAATGCAGAGAAAGAATTTCCCCATGGGGATTAATAAAGTATATCCAAAAAAAAAAATCAACTACAAAGATTGACCCCAAGCTTAGATCTAGACGTGACAGAAGTTAGATATTCAAGGTCACTGCACAAATCTTTTTCTTTTTTCAGCAATCTTCCTCTTAATCTGATCTTTAACCTTCAAGGATGACACCTTGATCATTTTAATACAAATTATCCTGCAAAATAGGTCGGAGGTTCGTTACATTGTGTGTGATTTTGGAAGGTGACCAACCAAGACGACTGTGTGTGTAATACAGGTGTATAGAATTTAGCCAGGTAAGGAGCTGTGTGATATGTGGCTTAGACCGGCTCATAAAATCTCAAAAAAATAAAAAAAAATAACATAAAATAAAATAAAGCCTCTTTTCATTTGAGGCATGTTTTATCAAAGGCATCGCTTCGCTGAAAGCGAGAATTAGCATGTCGTCCGTGTAAATGTGAACTCAAAGGGGAATGATAAATTAGCATTGTGAATGCTTAAGGCGAGTTTTGTTTTCTCTGCAACCCACAGCACTTTGTGGGTATAAAACAGCATGTGCAGCCAAATGGATTGTTGGTAAAAATTAAAGCAACACTTGGTTAAATTGAGGAATGTGTTTGTGACGTGGGCGATCTGAATACCTGCGGATGAATTCTCAGACAGGTGACAAGAGTTCCGCCATTTCCTCCCTCGTCAAGTCGCCCGGCATTGACTGTTTTGGGTGTCACCGTGCGGAGGTGCGGGGAGGTGTGTCGAGGCTGTCTGGCTGGGGGAGCTGGTGCTGGTGGGGAATCCTGGTCTGCTGGTTCCGGTGGGCCCAAGGACCACGGCCCTGCCCGGAGCTGAGCCCAAAGAGGAAGCGCCGAGGGCGGTCTGACAGGATGTGGAAGCGGGGCAGGCTAAGCTAACCGCTAGCCCCTTGTCGCATTTTTGGCGCGTTTTTAGGTAGCTAACGTTCCGCCCGTTTAAAAAGATCGGGAAACATAGCCTTTGTGGCAAAATAACGTTAATATTGTATTTTTTTTATAGATAATGAAAATATTATTCAAGCTTGATGCAGTCAAGCTGGTTAGTCGGTTTGTTAGTCAGTCTATGTCCTGGCTAGATATATAATACGCAAAATTCTGTACGTAGTGTTCACGGCCAATCAGAGGAAGCAATAACTTAATAACCAACCAATCAATCTCTTGTTGCTGTGGGGAGCCACAAATCACTATGTTCACACTAGGCAGAACATTAGCTACCTAAAAATGCGACAAGGGGGCCTTAGCCGGGAAAATATTTACCCCGAGAAGATCGCGCCATCCTGGCTGGTGTTCGTTCCCTTGGACAGTGATTTTTTGTTTAGTTTGGATATAGCTATTAGTTTGGATATGTGTGTTCTTGTAGTTGTTCGTGGTTTCTAACCTGTAGATGTCAGCAAACTCACTAACATGATTTAGTTACTCTTTAAATACGGTGCTTAATCCCTCACTGCTCCGGAGGAATAAGTGGTAGTCAAACTGGGGAGCATGCCAAAGTGTAAATGTGACGGGAGAGAGTCACTAAAACCGCAACGGGTCAATTTGCTACAGCTCCACACATTATTCATCCATATAGACCAGCTTGACTCAGACTTTTATTGTAAGATATGCATTTGCATGCACGATACAAAGCAATTACAATTGCTTCATATTTACATTACAGGCATATTATCAACCCAAAATATAAAGAGACAAAATGTTAAATGCCGCCAAGTGTTCAAAGCGTTAGAGAATACTCCTGGCATTAGTCTTCAAAAAATAATTTCATATATCACAGAAATAGAACAGAGTGAACAAGAACTGGGTGGGGGTAACCTGCGTCGTTTCAGAGTTGGATTTGCTGGTGAAGTATATTGACAGCTACATGTCCCAGGGCTCCAAGTTGCCTCTAAGGAGCAAATGCTCACTATATAATGAGTAAACTCTCACAGCTTTCCCGGTAATGACCCTCCTCTCTCCATCGAGCCAACGACTGGAACTGCTCATGCCAACAGGAAGTATATCATACACGCACGTACACATCCCCACTGAGAGCCTCTTAGGAGAGAACATGGTTAAAACATTTAACATGTCACAGTGCCCTAATGGCTGTGATTTGCAGTGTATGATGTTACACTGTGCTGTTACATCAGCAGCCCCCCCCCCCAACATTGGTCTGGGATTTTTAGCTGTTGCATACACTGGTTAATTATGTATGCATCGGCTGTATGCACTCAAATGCTTCAAATACCTCAAATACCCAGTATCTCTTCGGTGCTTTGGTATAACGCGTCAAATGTTGGCCCATGACATTTGGATTAAAGGTGCAATATTTTAGGTTTGCCTACTTAAAAGTTTACATAAAAAAAATCAGAATTGCATAAATATGCTAATCACAGAACTGGTTTTCTTGACAAAAGTTATCCATCTAATTTTGTGTTTTAAAAAAATCTGATGGCCCTACAAAATCTTTTGTGTTTTGATCTGAATTAAAACACAACCGCAGGTCCCATGCGGTAATGCACGCCTTAGCAGCCAATTAAATATGGAGCCAACCAAACTAAGAAATCTGATTGGCTGCTGAGGCCACCTGGGACCTGCTATTGTGTTTGAATTCAGATTTTTTTTGGGGGGGCCATCAAATTTTTTTTAAAGATAAGAATAAATCGGTAATGTGATTTGGGGGGGGGGCGCGAGACTTTGATTAGCATATTTACACTATTCCTACGGATGCATTATTTTTGTTTAAGAAGGTACTTACATACTGTGCCTTTAAATAAATGCTTGTGAAAGCATTACAGCTAAGATGAAAGAAAAATGGAGCGAACGTAAGAAAAATTTGCTCAGTTTTCCTAGTTCTCCAGACTTTGGTAACAGTAAAGGTATATTTTCAACAAGGTGATTTGTAAAGAAACAAAACAAAAAACTTTAAACCCAAGTAAATACAATTTGGTGTATGAGGTCCAGACAAGTGTTGCCCAGTGTTTTGCATCAACATGCTTTTTTAAGGGGAACAGATGTGTTTTTGGGGCCAAATGGAAAGACCTTGTGGTCTCAAAAGGGGGATGATCAAAATATATGTTTTACTGAAAGGTATCATTTCAAAATACGAAGAGAAACAATACACATTACTGTCCTTGGTAGACCAGACTATGTGGTTGATCGGTTAGCTTGGTCGCACAGTTCTCAGGGATGGGGTTGTATTTAGCATTGGGCTTGAAGCCAATGCCTTTCATAAACATAAAAGCCATCAGAAAATAAACTGTGTTTATCATTTCCCAATATCTGGATGAGAAAATCAACCAAAAAAAAAAAAAATCAACAAAGCAAGCTCACCCCTCCCCCAAAGGCACTGCGAGTCCAACAAATGGATATAAAGTTTATTGCATCCATCACTTACAAGATTATTTAGAAAACCTGAATACATAGGGGGCGACGGTGGCTCAGGAGGTAGAGCAGGTCGTCTTGTTAACCAGAGGGTTTGCCGGTTTGACCCTCGGCTCCTCCTTGCAAAAATGTCGAGGTGTCCTTGAGCAAGACACCTAACTGCTCCCGATGAGCTGGTTGTTAGCTTGCATGGCTGACACCGCCGCCGGTGTGCAAGTGTGTGCGTGCGTGGGTAAATGTGAGGCATTCATGAAGTGTAAAGCGCTTTGAGTGGTTGTTGTAGCTAGAAAAGCGCTATATATACGCAGTCCATTTACATGTCAAATACAACCCCAGACTGATAAATCCTCCTTTGACAATATTTAGGCAGAAAAACTGTATTAATGAAAGTCAAACAGTATTCGGTGTTTTTCTAGAGTAGTTGCTGTGAGGGAGATTGATGAACTGCAACAGGAAGAGGAACATACACGCATATGTACATACACACGTTTCCGAGACATGTTTTGTTTGTCCAAAGTGGGTGCTAAATGAAAACAACAAACCCTCTTTTCTTTAATGTATAGCCCTAATCATTGGGATTCTGTATTGTATATTACACTACTATATCATACTAAATTTACAATTCAATACCAGACGCTGACCTGGGATCAGCCCGCTGAGATTGCTGTTGATCTCACAACCCACAGGTTGGACTAAAAATATGAGCCTTGACCCAACACGGGGCCTCAACAATAAAACCGACTTTCCCAAAATGGAAAATAAAACCACCATAAAGAAACAAAAGGGGGGGGGGATCACATCATCACAAAGTAACAATGATTATTTTGAAAAGATATTCATGTAAAAATAAAACTTCGTTTAAACTGGTCCCTCTTTTGGGTGTAGACTTCTGTCAGAAGGCTTTTCAATGCTGCTGCCGTTCTGTATACAGTGTTATTACAAAGCCAGAGAGCGAACCAGGTGGCACAGCGGTGGACCACAGTGATGACCATCTCATATAAAACCCCCCAATAAAACTACATTACCATATGTCTGAAAATTAGAACAGGGATAACCAGTAGGATAGCAGTTAAATGTTTACGACACGACAGAAACTGCTGTTTTTATTTCCATCAGTCTTACTGGTTCTGCTTCCCTTGAGAATCAGGAAACACTTGGGAACTGCCTTTGGGTTGACGTGAGATTCAGATGAGGTGTACGGGTTTAAAAACATGCTTTCTTGGGTTTTCTTTGGAGACGGTCTTTTTGTGAAAACTTGATAGGCTAACTTTTCCTTTTTCAATATGACATCATACTAATAATCCTGCCATTACACCTGTCCAAATACATTCAGCTCTACCTACTACTGGCCTTACTGCTCCAGCTGGCGCTTCAGCCAATAGGCTGCGGCCTCGGGTCCGCAGAACACAACTGACCTCATCATTAAAAAGCAGAATCAGCCAAACAGCTTTGACCTTACTGGGTGCTGTTTATCTTATTCACCAATCTACATTCCTCTTTTTCCTTGGCCCTCTCTGTCACTATGCAGACTCTGACATTCACTTAACATTCTTGCCTCCATAGCAGACTAAGGATTGGACTAAAACTTTAAGCCTTAAAGGATAATTCCACCCCCCCCCTTTCTCCCCAATTGCACTTGGCCAATTACCCCACACTTCCGAGCCGTCTAGTTCACTGCTCCATCCCTTCTGTGGATCCGCAGAACAGGTGCCCCGACCAACCAGAGGATGCGCTAGTGCAGCGACCAGGACACATACCCACATCTGGCTTCCCATCCACAGACACAGCCAATCGTGTCTGTAGGGACGCCCGACCAAGCCAGAGGTAACACGGGGATTTGAACCGGCGATCCCCGTGTTGGTAGGCAACGGAATAGACTGCTAAGCCATCCGGATGCCCCGGGTGGCTTTTCGTTTCTTTTTTTTATAACCCAAGTCTTCTTTATGTAGGTTTTGGCATCATGCATATCAGTTACATCATTTTATTCACCGGCTTCATTGTGGACATCTTGGATTCAGGACCACCGCTGGACACAGCTTTACAAAGGCGTTTCACAGGGACATGGACTACAAATGGCTGACATGTTTCACCAAATCCGTTGTAACCCAATTATCTGAACTATGCATTCAGAAGCGAAGGCAAAAGTTTAAGTTAAAAGTTATTCCACAAAATGTCCGGCATTACCAATTTTAATTCACATTGCTGTACTACTTCCTAGTACAATTTGGAGGAATGAACAGCTTATACTTATTGTCGGTAGTAGTAACCATTGGTAAACCACCCTGCCGGCACAATTGAGAAGTAATAGAATTGAAACCACCATTCGACTATGACCTCAGATCAGACGAGACAACCCGTTGAATTTAAGCATATTACTATGGCGACAGGCATGGGCGCAAGTCCATGAATACTGAGATGGCATCCAGCGCTTTACCTGTGCCCCCCATTCATAGTGGTTGTGTGAGGGAGGGCATCCGATGTAACATTTTGGCAAATCATTATGTGGATTGACAAGACCGCCACAGTGCTGTGCCCTCTCAAGGTACCGATGGAAACTATCGAATCCGCGGTGGCGACCCCTGGGAAACAGGGAACAAGCCGAAAGAAGAAGAAGAGAATTGGGGAATTATGTACACAGTCTAACCGGTTTGTTTTTTTTTTTTACACTCAAGAGGACAGGTTTAAGGATTGGTCCCCCCCCCCTCAGAAGACGTTGATGTTAAGCTGAGTCCAATGATGGTCCCATGGTCCAAGATCTCCACAATGAAGCTGGAGAGTAAAATGATATAATTGGTATACACAATTAAGACAAAAAATGGAATTGTCCTTTAACCTTCAATGTGAGTGAGGTTAGCAACATAAGCTAAGGCCAAACTGAGCTAGCATCATGAAAAGTGCTAGCACTAGCAGGGCCAAAGTAGAGGTTGTTCTTAGATATCAGTCTGTATACAGCTCCTCTTACTTGGGCTTACAGATTGTGTGGCAGTGGTGTGGGTCTCTTTCTGGTTATTCTGCTCCGGCTCAGCAGAAACTGAGTCTTGCTGTATGTCTCTGACCTCCCCTCTGCTCTCTTCAGTGATGTAGAGGAATGTCCCACTGCTGCTCCCCTCTGGCGAGGTGGGGGGGGATGATGACGTTGACATTTGGCGGGTAAGGGCAGCATGGCCAATCTGAGACGGGTGATGCTCCAGCCGGTCGTGCTCCACCTCAGGCATTGGGGCAACAGTGATCCTAGTGTGGGTGGTAGAGGGGTGAACAATAGGGTCCACTGGGCCGCTGCAGGGGGGAGGAGGTGGTCTTGAAGTTTCAGGGTCGGAACAGCTGAATTCGGATGAGAAGTGGCTGCAGTGCGAGTCAGCCACAGAAGGCAGGCTTCCGCTCAGCGAAGGGGAATCGAACTCTGAGGAGTTGGTGCTGTGCTGCTCCAGGAGCTGAGCGTCCATGTCCTCCCGGGCCTGGTTGATCTTCGTCTCACCTTGGCTGCTGCTGCTGCCGGCCCTTTTCCAGAGCTTTCCTTTGCCTTTCTTAGCTCCTGAGGAAGAGGAAGAAGTAGAGGACTCCTTGGACCAGCGAGATGAGGAGCAGCAGTGGCCATCGGTGTGATGTGGGCAGCAACAGATGGATGGACACGGGCCATCGCCATGGCCCTGGAGGCCAGCAACCCTACCGCTACAGCTGGGTTCATCCAGGCTGCTGCTGGCACTGCAGTGCCTTACTTTCTCCTGTTTGGACTCCACATCTGCCTGCACCTCCAGACTGCTGTCCCTGAAGGACAAAACAAATAAATGAATTCAGAGTGGTAATATTTCACTCAAATTTCTCTTGTTTTTGAAAAGCATATACCCAACACTGACTGCCCCCTTTACCTGTTAGAATGTCAATCAGTTTCCTCTTGTTATGCTGCTTTTTATCTTCTCATTTACACTACACCCTTTAGGTGATAAATAATTTACACTTTTGTTATTTTTCACACCTATCTATGGTACTCAATTTTTATGTGGCTGGTTTCAGTAGGTCCTGTTTCAAAAGGCTAATCTTGCATGGTATCCTTTGACTGATCCTGTCTAAAATGTAACCATAATTTGCAAATGTACTCGAGCGTAACTTAGTCTTATCCTGGAACAAACTGTTTGACCGTTTGTGATTTTGCGCACACACATATGCACACACACATTTGCTAATGCTAGCCATGATTATAGGATCATTCTTAAGACTCAACTACTTGCTTGCCAACATAATAGGCAATTTTGTTACGTGTTCTTGTATTGTTCCAGCCCAACAGTTATGCCTTAACTACACTATACAGCTTATCAAGGATAGACATACTCTACACTCATAGTCATACTTGTACTCATATTCAAAAACTACCATCTAAAAAGGCTTGGAAAGCACCACCACTGCTCAGCTTCTGAGGGTTGGGGTATTACATCAAAAGCCACTGTTAAAAAAGAGATTTTCCACCTTGATAATTCTGATGTGTTTACGCTATCTCATCTCTGCTTCTAAAAATGGGTCAAAAACTTAATGTCATCCTTTTTCTAGGGTGCGGACGACTGATAGTTCACCTGTCCAGAGGCATGTAGGCATTAAGAATGGATCCAGCCATGGCTTTGGTGCTAGCATTGTCGCTGATTGTCCCCAGGCTGACGGTGGCCGACTCGCCACTCAAACTACACTGCTCCTTCTGGACATCAGCCTGCACCTCCAACCTAGACACATGAACCCAGGGAAGTTAAGTTAATCAGAAACCACTGAATCAGTCATCGTTTCAGTATCTCCCAAGGCTACGAGGTGAGATCGAAATTACAGAAGACCTATCACGTATCACCTCATATCATGTCGTGTATCATGTCATTAAGCCATGTATCAATTGACTTTCTTATAAATCTACATCAGGTGATAATCAACCAGCGACTCACTTAAAGTGAGGGCAAGCGTTCTTGGGCGGATGTTAGCAAGAGCTAGCTATATTTTGAACGCATACTGCAAAAGAATCCGCCCCTTTACTTCTGCCTAAGAGCCCCATGAATGCACAAACTGATTGACCAAAGGAGACGCCGGCTTGCAAAGAACTCTCCTGATTGGCTGATAAGGAGTGGGCACAGAGAAAATGTTCTGTCTCCATTAACAGCGCCTAAGACGGCCACAGAGACCAGGGGTTTTTTTTGTTGGTTTTTTTTGTGGTCAGTGCATTGTACTTACTCAATAGCTGTCGGAATGTAGAAAGAGTTTCACCAAATATATTACAAAAAGTGTTATGAATTAAAATCGCTGATAAGCACTTTCCCTGTCTTCCATTCTGATGCCAATGGATCGCTGCAACTTTTCTTCAGCCTAAGTCTGTCTGGTATTTGTGACAGATATCACATTCCGATTTATTTTGTTTTGCACACAAATGTGTGATGTGTACCTTGAGCAAAATTTTAGAGAAAAGTTATTTCTGGTTCATTAATTGCAAAGTGTAGCTGCCTCGACCAGCCCCAATTACGGACATGTTTTTTTGGCTCACTCTTGAAAGAAGAAATCTTTGGTTGAGGCTATGGGTAACGTCAGCCAATTCCCAAACTGCTGTTAGATACACCAGAACCTTTGACACAACAAGCATTTAATATGGACAAACAGGCATGGGCTTAAGTTAAGAAGAACACCACCTAAAGCGTGGTCTGTTACCTGTTGTAGCAACTGCCAGACAGGCTGCCGGTAATGCTGGCCCCGGCCAGCGCTGTGGTGCTGGCGTCATCGCTCAGGTTGTCCCGCTGCATGGAGCCCATGCCACAACGTTCCATGTGGCAACCACTGGCACTGAGGCTCAGGCCCGTCAGGCCGCCCACACTGGCCCCGTCCCCCAGGCTGGGGTTGTTGAGGCGCGTGTCTGCCACTGAGGTAGTATCTGGATTTACAAGAGAACTTGAATAAGCGGGGCATCCTGGTGGTTTAGCCAGACAGCACGAACACCAACAAGGTGTTGGATCAACACACACACGCACGCACACACACACACACACATACCTTAACCCACTTTCCTGTCACTTTCTTCTGTCCTGACCAAATAAAGAAGATGCCAAACTATGCATTCAGGTTTATTTCTTAATAAACTTGTACAACATGACTGAAAACATTTGTAAAGGATAAATAATCTTGTAAAGGATAGGTAAAAGGATAAGAACAGAAACAGCTATAGGGTATGACCTAGAGAACTGCAAATAAAAACAGGTAGAGATGAAAAATTATAACAATGAAAAACAAATAAGAAATTGCAAAACTGTCCCCTAATTCAGCTTTCTGGTTCATCTAAGGTCTGCAAGATTTTCAACACTAATGGCTTTAAAGGGGCTTTATGTAATACTTCTGCTCTCCTGAAGCAGAATGTGAAAAGTAAATATCAGCAGGGGTTGCTGGGGGGTTCTGATGGTAACAAAGGACCTCATTCGTTTCTCCTCTGTTTTGGTTTGGAGTCGTTATTCAGCTCACTTAATGGCAGCAGTCATCTTTAAGGTAGATATTACTCTTGGCCCCTTTTTAACAAGAAAGCGATAGAGAGATACAGGCGTTTGCATTCACATCAGAGTGACGAAACCAGTGAGTACAGACGTGCAACTATCTGTCATCATGTCTCACGCCTTTGCATTCTGGGAAAGGCTCAAGTCCTCTGTATGCCTTTGGATACATCATTATCTGCTGGTGTTGACAGGAGCTGTGATAAAGCTCAAAACCTTCCATGAGGGGGTGGAAGATCTGGGTGCTCAAGTAGCAAAGCACCCAAACTTAAGTTGACAGGAAAGACTTCTGAGACTGCAGCAGTCATTTCACACCGCTTCCTATGTCCCACACTTGTCTTGGTTCGAGATAAAAGACCTTGGCATTCTGCATGCAAAACGTCGCAAGTTTACGTACACACACTGGCACAGACGGATGAAAATGTACATGGACGTGCAAGCATGAACATGAATGTACATGTGCACACATGCACAGCAGCTGCCTGTCATTATAGCCTACATCTAGCTGAGTGGTGCTATCCTACAGGTACAAATTGTGCTTCATTGTGGATAAGGGTGGAAATGAGTACTTCTGAATTACTGTATAGTCCATGGACATGTAAGGTTGTTTATTCTTATCAATCAATCAATCAATCAATCAATTAATCAGTCGATCGAAGCAGCTCACCAGTGCCAGCTGTCCCACTGCCCACGTTCTCGTTTTCATCATCAAACTCAATTCGGACCCCTTTGCCATTACCGGCAGACACACCACAGCCACCACTCCGGCACAGTGAGATTGGGACAACCCCATAGACATATGCCAACATGATGGGCACACCAATACCTATGAACACAGCAGTGACAGTGAAAACACGCACACACACACGCGCACACACATATATATATATATATATATAAGGTGTATCCAAGCAAAAAAATGAAGATAAATGATTTTTTTCCCCAAGTTTTTTTTTAACCCCCCCCCCTTTTTTTTTCTCTCCACCCTTCCAGCTGTCCTCTGCCTATCCAGGGAGGGCTGCAGACTAGCACATGCCTCCTCCGATACATGCATAGTCGCCAGCCGCTTATTTTCACCTGACAGTGAGGAGTTTCGCCAGTTCCCCCTCCCCCCTGAACAGGCGTCCCGACCGACCAGAGGAGGTGCTTGTACAGCGACCAGGACACATCCACATCCAGCTTCCCACCCGCAGACACGGCCAATTGTGTCTGTAGGGATGTCCGACCAAGCCGGAGGTAACACGGGGAATCAAACTGGCGATCCCTGTGTTGGTAGGCAACAGAATAGACCGCCACGCCACCCGGGCACCCCTGATTTTTTTCATAAGTTGAGGGGAATGGAAACCAAGGGTGTCCAATGAGCACTAGGAGAAACAGTGCAGGCTTGTCAGGAGTAGAGAAGAGAGGACAGGTCTGGTTTCTTACCAACAGTGACGGCAGCCACCACTGGCGACACGATCACAGACAGCGTCACGCCGCCAGCTATCACCAGGTTCCTCTTGTGTCTGGAAATGTCCTTGCCTTCGTAGCGATTATGTATCTGGGGGAGAAAAAAATAAAAATGAACTGAGACGATGTTACTGGGGCTTCAGTACAGACTGAAAACCCACAAATTTTGGAAGATGTATTTGAAGATGTTTGAGACGGACACCAGCGCTGCACAGAAAAACCAAGCTACATGTCAGAGAAACTCATTTGCTTTTTTTCTTCCCCCAAACTGAACTCTTTCACGCAAGGATGAAAAACGAGTCTGTACTTTTCTCACACAGAGAATAATCATCAACTGTCCTTTCAACTCTCGATATCGATGACAGTTTGGATAAATATGGATATAAAAAACTGAAGGTTTTGGCGAGGGTTTCGCTTATTCACACGAGACACAAACAAAGCTGAGCAATTTGGGTTCGCCACAACAGTACATTTCAATTTCAAGAATCTACAGAGTCATGCTTTATTTAGACCAACTTAGACAACCGGGAGACATAAACCAATAAAAGAATAAAATAAAAAAACTGTAAGAAGAAAAATAAAATGTGTTCTGATTCTGGTCCAGCTTGGGAATGGCTGAATGAGCTATTCACAGAACCGAACTGCATCCAATGGTTTTGTTTTTAAAAACACAAGATTATAATAAGGTATTTCAACTATAAACTTCGGCTTATCCTACACAAGCCGTCAAGCAAGACATGCTTTAAATGAAAATAAATCGATTTTTAAAATGCCAGGACGACACTGCAGTCTGGATGACGCAACGTCGGGTGACAACGACAGGTTTTCATCTTGATACCTGATCTCAGCTTCGTCAGTTTCATCTGAAAGAAAAAAAAATGTACTAAAGTATTTTCAACTGGTCAGTCAGTTTGTCTGTCTGTCTGTCTGTCTGTCAGATAGGCCGGCTGACGGCAGCAGGGCATGTGACCTACGCAACAGCCTCGGGAGATAAGAAGGTTGTCTCGCTGGCGGTTGGACCACATTAAAAACAAGTCTGTGTGGTTGTTTATCTGCATGATATGGAGGGTTGTGCCAGCAGCTCACGGAATGAGACTCTCTTAATGTACGACTCCTCAGTAAACATCTGCACGTACGTAAACAAATTGGCCGCCGGGGGAAAAAAGGAAATTAAAATCACAACTGACAAAAAAAAAAAAAAAGACACCATGTATAAATGATAACTCTTTATAGAGAAAACACCGTATTTATGTCCGTATATACACCGATGTAACCACTATATTTTAATGTTATACATATATGCCCATCAAAGGACTGTACAAAGATTTAAGTAGCGGAAGAAGGGGAGAGGGGCAGGACAGTGGGAGGGCTTTTTTTTTCTTCTTTCCTATTTTAAATTCTGCTCAGCTTCGCCATTGTGCAAGCTTTCCTGTATAGTTTATGTGAACCTTCCCTACAAGTTTTTGGTGCTTCCTTATTCCCTCTCTCTCCCCTCAATTGCCCCTCCGCAACCAGAAAGAACATAATCCAGTGAGCTCTTTGTGTTAATGTGGACTCCTTCAGGACACAAGCTGCTGCCGTTTCATATTCCTCAGTCATACTGTCGGAATTGGACTTGCAAAATCCCACTCGGGTCCTTCACCCACATAACATGCAGGCTGGTGGAGAACTGAAGCTAATTCATATTTTGAAACCGTCTTCAGAGCAGAAAAGAAGTAGACAGGGACATGTATGTGTATGTATGTGCATGTGTACTGGTGCATACAAGTATGCGTGTGTGTGTGTCGGCCCTGTGATGGCCTGGCGGCCTGTCCAAGGTATCTCCCCACCTGCCACCCAATGACTGCTGGGATAGGCTTCAGCATCCCGTGATCCTGAGAGCAGGATAAGCGGTTCGGATAATGGATGGATGGACGGTATTGCATTTTCTTTTACTGAATTCAAGGGGAGGGTCCACTGAAAATATTAAAATTGGGGAGGACCTAGCTTTAAAAAAAAAAAAAGAAGAAACCTCAAGTTCACCCTTTCCCCCCCATACATACAGTCCCCAGGTAAGGTGAAAACTTCCTCTATAAAACAGCAAACAAAACAGATTCTGACTGTGACTCTGACGTGACAGATGACGGGCACAGCAGATCGCCAACTTGAACATTCAACACGATTACTTGAAATAAATCAAAAGAGGTGTGGGTTTGATGTTGCCTCTACATCATCCTTCAGTTGTAGCTCTCACCTTCCTGCCCACATAGACGGGGATGCCAATGATCATGGCGGGTATAGCAATGCCAGCAATGAGGGCGATGCCCACAGGGGCGCCCACCAGCGTGCCCAGCTGCCAAAGGATCTTCTTTTTTCTGCTCCATGGCTTCTTCCCCCAGAACGTGCAGCCCGATGGACTGAAATGCAGAGGATGGGGGGGGGGGCAGAAATGGGTCAATGGTGTGTATTTGTGTGTGTCAGTTATTCAAGCCATCAAAAACGGAAAATAAATATAGGTAGTTTGGTGACAAAAAAAAAAACAAAGAACAAAAAACGTCACATCAAAATATTAGCACTGTGTCAAAAAATTAAAACTGAACCAAATCGACAACAAGTGACTCCAAAGCTACCTGACAGGAAAATTTAAAATATACATCAAATTCCTTCCCAGTTACATATGCCCATCAGCCAAAACAATAAAACCACCTGAGCCCACTGCCATTAGGGAATACCGTTGCCATGAAGGGGTGTACCTGGTCTGCAATGGTGTTTAGGTAGGTGGTATGTGTCAAAGTAACATCCACATGAATGCTAGGACCCAAAGTGTCCCAGCAGAACATTGCCCAGAGCATCAGACTGCCTCTGCTGGCTTGCCTTCTTCCCATAGTGCATCCTGGTGCCATCTCTTCTCCAGGTAAACGATGCACACGCACCCGGCCATCCACATGATGTAAAGGAAAACATGATTCATCAGACCAGGCCACTTCTTCCATTGCTCCATGGTCCAGTTCTGACACTCACGTGCCCATTGTAGGTGCCTTTGACGGTAGACAGGGGTCATCATGGGCGCTCTGACCGGTCTGCAGCTACACAGCCCCATACGCGGCAAGCTGTGAGATGTACTGTGTGTTCTGACACCTGTCTATCATAGCCAGCATTACTTTTTCAGCAATCTGAGCTACAGTAGCTCTTATGTGGGATCGGACAGACAGGCTAACCTTCGCTCCCCACGCTCATCAATGAGCCTTGGGCGCCCATGACCCTGTAGCCGGTTCACCGGTTGTCCTTCCTTGGACCAC
The DNA here is from genome assembly GCF_029633865.1 of Lampris incognitus. Lineage (NCBI taxonomy): Eukaryota > Metazoa > Chordata > Actinopteri > Lampriformes > Lampridae > Lampris > Lampris incognitus. Next base: position 32,471,017 of record NC_079228.1, on the reverse strand, counting down.
TTTTGGTAGGTACTGACCACTGCATACTGGGAACACCCCACAAGACCTATCGTTTTAGAGATGCTCTGACCCAGTTGTCTAGCCATCACGGTTCCTAGCCATCACAGTTCAGATCCTTATGCCTGCCCCATTTCCTGCTTCCAACACATCAACTTCAAGAACTGACTGTTCACTTGCTGCCCAATATATCCCATCACTTGACAGGTGCCGTTAAGGAGTTAATCCATGTTATTCACTTCACCTTTCAGTGGTTTTAATGTTTTGGCTGATCGGTGTATGGATCACAAATCAGTGACGTTCATTTTAAAAACTAGCTCTCCGTGTGATAAGGATTTTACCAAAACACTCCTCACTGAAATACTGCATTTCTAACTGAAGACGAGAAACAAACCAAAAAATTAATTTCAGAACACTGTGAAAAACAAACTAAAACTAAACTAAAACCTTGACAATAATGACATTTTGGGCTGGAAAAGCATCAAAACAATATAATAACCCATTATATAACAATAAATGTTAAAATAAAAACAGATAAAACCACAAAAAGCACAATTACGTTTCTGTGTTTTGTTGGACTCACCTCAGATAGTGCAGGTCGGAGATCTCCTTCATGCACAGCCAGCAGAACTCACAGCCGCACACGGCACAGGTCATGTGGTTACAGCTGCCATCATTCATCTTGATGATGTATGCGGCGCAGCGCGGGCAAGGCTTGATGTCATCAGCTAGCGGAGAGGGAACAGGAAGGTGAGAAAGGCTTAAAATGAAGCACACATTGATGATACATGTACATACCAATCAATACATCAATAGCCATGTTTCCATCTTCTTCTTCCTTTGGCTTGTTGCCTGTTTTTCAGGGGTTGCCACAGCGGTTTTGTAGTTTTGATTGGTAACCTGTGAGGGCACAGCACCAATGGCGGCCGTTGTTAACCCGGCCCTCGACCAAGCCGGTGTGGTCTTGTCAATCCGCATACTGATTTGGCAAAATTTTACGTTGGATGCCCTTCCTGACAACCACTAACCCTATCAACAGGGGCATAGGTGAAGCGCTGGATGCCATCCCAGTTTTCAAGGACTTACGCCCATGCCTTGCGCCAATGCTGTGTTTCAATCTCAACAGTGGCAAATATGTAAAAAGTCAAAAAGAGAGAGACATGTTTTTATGTCAACTTTTCCACCTCTAGCAAACGTAAAACCGTTTTTTCTACATTTTAGGCGTATTAATATATCAATATTTTGGTGGTGCCACTTAGTCTGGTTTATGAGCAAAGTTCAAAAGTCAATCAAAAAAAAAAAAACAGCTTGTCGGAAATGCAGAAAAACATGCAGGTTTCAGTGCATCTGTCCTCCTCGTGTGCACATGAAGCATACACGTTTTTCAAGTTTCTGCCATGTGCAGATCAGTGTGTGTGTTTGTAGTCCTGCATATGCAGGACTACAAAATGTCAAACGAGAGTGTTTGTGTTAAGCTACCTGCGGCTCCGCTCTCCTGACTGTAGCTGAGGGACGACGACCTAAAACTCCTCAGCCGGAGCGACTGGGCCCGCTGCTGCCGGGCAGTGTCACACGTCTGGTTGGGGTGCCAAAGCTGCTTGCAGTGATAACAGAACTCCGTCCCGCATCCCTCGCGCCCGCACGTGATCTTTGGACAGCTGGCACAGCCGAAGGCGATGACCGCATATCTGGGAGGAGGAACGGAGGACATGAAGTCAGTATGGTGGTCAGTAGTCACATTTTACTGGTAGGACAGCAAGGACATTGGACCAGAGGATGAGACCAAAGTCATCCTTGTTATGTTGCTTTATCATGAGAGGGGAAAAAATCAATCCATCTCTCTCTTCTTTTTTTTTAGTAACCCCCCCCCCCCTTTTCTCCCCAGTTGTACTTGGCCAATTATCCTAGTTTCCGAGCTACCCCAGTCACTGCTCCACCCCCTCTGCTGATCTGGGGAGGGCTGCAGACTACCACATGCCTCCTCCGATACATGTGGAGTCGCCAGCCGCTTCTTTTCACCTGACAGTGAAGAGTTTCACCAGGGGGACATAGCACAAGGGAGGATCACGCTATTCCCCCCAGTTCCCCAGAACAAGCGCCCCTACAGGCCAGAGGAGGCGCTAGTGCCGCGACCAGGACACATACCCACATCCAGCTCCCCACCCGCAGACACGGCCAACTGTGTCTGTAGGGATGCCCAGCCAAGCCGGAGGTAACACGGGCATTCGAAAACAGCGATCCCCGTATTGGTAGGCAACGGAATAGACCGCCATGACACCTGGATGCCCCAATCCATGTATTTTGACATGAATGCACATACACAGATGTAGATATCTTGTTGAACAAACAGAATGCCAGTCAACATCTTCACCAACATTCCAGGAAATCCAGACATCCTGTTACGTCAAAGCCAGAGATAACTATGTTCGTCCTGACGGTTAAAGCAATGAGTTGCGACAGATCAACTCTCAATAAAAACATCAGTTCACTCGTGGGACCGTCAACGCCGCCTGACTAAATGTCTCCACAGTTTCCCACATCAGTCATTACCCACAAATCAGTATGACTCATTATGAAAATTATACAGATGGGCATTGCTCTCATCCACTGTCTGTCTCCAGATAACATGCAAATCTAATATACCAGGGCCATTAGTGAAATCACAAAACCAAGACAATATTAAAAACACACACACACAGCTCATTTACATCTTAACAAGATTACTGCCTCTAACAAGATCATCAGCACAACAGTCTTATCAGAACATGGAAAACTGGCTTCATGGTTGTGTTTCTGCTTGTGCTTCTCTTGCGTGGAGGATACACAAATATTCATAGAAAGATAACATTTAGCTAAAGATACAAAGAGGAGATTCTGGGTAAACTAATCTAACCTGACTTGAACTCCGGCTCGTGCTTTCGTTTACCCCGTTTGTCAGGGAAACTTTCCAAGTGGCCATGGAGAAAAACACATCCTTTGGCCGACGTATGTCCGAGACAATAGGCAAATGCTGATTAATGAGACGTGAACGTACACAAACCCACATCAGCCTCGAATTAATTATTAACAGTCTGCAGCCTGTTATTCCTACGTTAATCTGTAGCACGGCATCCAGAGATGTGGTGACTAATGCACCGTGTCCGCATCCGTAGCGTATCTTCTCCCATTCTGGGAACATAAAAATTAACATCGGCTGATTGAAATTTAGTGTGCTTGCCAATGCAGCATCATCCTGCTACAGTGGGAGCTATGAGGAAATAAAGTGATCAGATGCTTTTGGCTGAAGAGGAGGTTATTTTCTGGCAGTCAGCTTGGTCAAAACTCTGTCATTGTGGGTTCATTTTCCTGCTAACCACTGTGCTTCATACAACAAAAAGCAAAGGCCTGCAGTGTCTGGGTGGCGTGGCGGTCTATTCCATTGCCTACCAACACGGGGATCTCCGGTTCGAATCCCCACATGACCTCCAGCTTGGTTGGGCATCCCTACAGACACAATTGGCCGTATCTGTGCGGGGGGGCAGATGTGGGTATGTGTCCTGGTTGCTGCATTAGTGCCTCCTCTGGTCGGTCGGGGCGCCTGTTCAGGGGGGAGGGGGAACTGGGGGGAATAACGTGATCCTCCCACGCGCTATGTCCTCCTGGCAAAACTCAGCAGTGTCAGGTGAAACGAAGCAGCTGGCGACTCCACATGTATCGGAGGAGGCATGTGGTAGTCTGCAGCCCTCCCCGGTTCGGCGGAGGGGGTGGAGCAGAGATTGGGACGGCTCAGAAGAGTGGGGTAATTGGCTGAATACAATTTGGGAGAAAAAGGGGGGGGGCAATGGCCTTATATAAAATATATAAACTGCTAAACTACTACAACTGGAGAAACTGAGGAAACAGCTAATATTATCCTAATACCGTGAAAGTACTTGCAGTATGTAACTGTGGCTTAATCTGTACTGGTTAAAACTAGTGTATTAGCATACTTGAAGGTGTTTGCTACAAATGACCTAAATTGAGAGCTGGTTTCCAGCTTCAGAATTTTCCACCAGAATCTGAAATTCAGCAATAGTAACAATCGATTTAAAAAAAAAAAAAGATATCGTGCTCTGCTGTTCTTGGCTTTTTGACAATGCGAAAGTGGGACAAGATAGTCACAGGAGCTGTGCAACAAATCCAATAGCTTAGGAGGTGAGGAGGGCAATTACGCAACACCAAAGCCACAGAACATTAACCATGGGAGCGTGTGGCATCTAGCCACTGCTTAAATCATTGAGGATTGAGAACCAATAGAAATAAAATAAACAATGAAAGAGCCTTTCTTTCTGTCGAACAAGGATTCCAGTACAGTGTTGATGCACTGTCCGGCAACAAGATGGAGACCATGAAGGATAGACCAATTGGGAAGAGTCCATTTCAGCTTTCATGAAAACCCAATCAGTTGGTCATATATGTCTAAATGTAGACTGGACTTACCACTATACAACAACAACCAGTTTGACAGAAATTTTAAATGCTAGTTTTACTTGTGTTGTCAGAATTGACAAGGATCATTTCAGTCCACAAGAGTTAATTTCATTTCAACTGAGTAAATGTGTGATGAAATCTTACTGCTGTTATGACCCAATAGTGAACTCAACAGCAGGCAAAGGAGATGTCTCAACAGTTTATCACTGAAACAAAGATCAAGTTGAGCAAAGTGTTCAGGATTTGAAGAAGCCTAACAAGATCTATGACGAATTAATCCCCCTGCTAAATGGTTCGATTTTCTGCAACAAATATCTCAAAAAGACCTCAAAAAAATACACACACACACACACACACACACACACACACACACACACACACACACACACACACACACACACACACACACACACACACACACACACACACACACACACACACACACACACACACACACACACAAATCACGCCCAGTTTATGATATTTCAGGGAGACTCAACAATTCATTGACTGAATGAGATTCTAATGTAGGCCATCTGAATCCATAATCCAGTGAAAATGGGAATTAATTACTTAAAGTAATTAAATTACATTAAATTAATTACTTAAATGGGAATTAATTACTTAAGTAAGACAAGTGTCCTGATTGTTAAGGAAATGCCAATTGTGTGCTGCTTAGACAAGCAAACAGGTAGAACAGATGGTGATAGATCCAGCTGCTGTTCAAACTTGTGCTGTTTCTCTTGCAGGACGGCCCCCGACCAATGGGACGGGAGTGGCTCAGAAGGTAGAGAGATTGTCCAATCAGCAGGTTGCTGGTTCGATCGTCACCTTTTGCAGAGGTGTCCTTGAGCAAGACAGCAAACCCATAACTACCCCTGACGAGCAGGTTGGCGCCTTGCATGGAAGCCTCTGCTGTCGGTATATGTGAATGTGTTGTGGGAGTGTGAGGCATCAACGATAAAGTACTTCAAGTGCACTGTTGAGTAGAAAAGCGCTACACAAATGCCGTAAGTATACTTGTCACAGTACTTTGCCGCACAAGTTCCTTTTGGGCTGTGAGATAAGTTAGATAACGTAGCACTTTGCATCACAAGTTCCTCCTGGGCTGCAAGATAACCACAGAGTTATTGTACAATTTACAAACGTGGCCTCAGGAAATGTAGCTTTATTCGCCCCAGACACTAGTTTCCTTTTCCTTTCGACAAATTTTGTACTACAGAATCACAGACTGTTACCATTATTAATGTTTTCTAAACGCTAGGTGGGAAAAGTATATATATACATACATATACACATATATATAAATATAATTTGATTGTATTGTTTTCGCAATAAGCCACAGTGTGTTAGCACACACTCTTTCCTCATGCCTTTCCTATAAATGGCAGGCTAATCACACTAACAGAATCAACACATTTGTCACTGTGAACGCATTACATTTATAACCCAGGCATCATGAAGAATACATAAAAACTGCTGTGCTCTATGTACCTTCATGTGAAAGCCCTGCCTGAGGTGAAGAGAACTTCAAATGCTGGATTACTGCCTTTAAAGTGCGTTGGATTTAAGTGCTTACAGTGTTATTTCAGGGACTGGTGTATTAATTTGATCAGAGGTGTGCTAAATTCAGGTTCACTTGAAATAACCAAAAACAGATCGAATCTTAATGGAGTCTTACATTACAATAGGAGGATGTCGGGACAAATGACTTTCTTTGCACACACACCAAGCATCACAGCCAAATGTCAGTCAGGTCTTACCCTGATCGGTTTCTTACCCGCAGTCGGGGGCAGGGCACCAGCGACAGTCGGGGTCAGCCACCAGCCACCTCCTCAACATGAACTCCTCGTACTTTTCCATGAGGGCCCGGTCGCCTAGGATGACCCGGATGTCGTGGGGGTTGAAGCGCTCCGAGCACTCGGGGCAGCTGATGTTCACACGTGACTCTGAGATCTCGATGCGCAGGTACTGGCGCAAGCAGTCGGCGCACGAGCGGTGGTGGCACGTCATGATTTCAGGGAAGCAGTCACGTGTGTGGCGTAGCAGGCAAAGCGGGCACTCCAGCAGGTCTGACAACGTAGACCCCGATGCGGATAAGGAGGACGTCGAGGCCATGGCTGCCGCCACACCGGGAGCAGTGGAGGCAGAGCTTTTATCCTGGCATGCCTCTAGCTGAACGCTCTCGGCGCTGGCAATGCCGTCCACTCCGGCCGTGGCCTGGAGGGCCCGTGACCTGCGTTTGGATTCGCGGTCGGGCCGCCAGCGCCGCCCAAAGAGTGAGTGGAGGGAGAGACGGCGTTTCTTGGGGGTCTTCCTTACTGAGGGTAGGCTGACAGAGGAGGCGGCTGAGTGGAGGTCTCGCTCCGAGCCTGAACCACCGCCGCTGTGATGCTGCTGCTGGTGGGAGTGGTGATGCCATAGGCTGCTCATCATGCCAGAGGGGGCACCACCGCCACTGCTGCTGCCGGGACCGGTGAAAACAGCACTTACAGCATCAGTGGGGTAGGCAGAGGACAGGGAGGGGGGCCGGGGTTGAGGGGACAGGTTGAATGGAGGGATGGGGGGCAGGGGGAAGATCGTCTGTTGGCTAGGACATGGTGGCTGGGGTCTAGTGAAGGAGGCCCGGGGGTGTGTCGTGTGCGTCAGGTCTTGGTCCAAATCACAGATAGAACTGGGTTCTGTTGGTAAGTTTGCCTTGAAGTTACATCCACCTAAGAGAGAGAGGAAGAGAAAGAGAGACGTCAGGAAGTGAACCCAGGTTAAGATCAAGGTACGAATCTCCTGTTAAACTGCATGAGCAAAGCCAGTTATGCAAAGTTTGTGTGTTTAAGCAGCCATGCGATGTACAACACAAATCTAAGATAAAAGAAGGGAGGCTGTGCTCAGATTGGTTTGAATATCACCTTGAGCGATATCCATCGTCTGTGTCTAAGCTTTAGCATTTGTGCTTCCATCAGTCTTCAATATTTCCCTAACGCCATGTCAAATTCAATTTTCTAACACGTGATCAAGAAAGTTGTCAACGGGGGATCAGTGAGGGTCTTCATATTACAGCAAGGTGTTTTCCTTTGATAGTTAAGGGTTTACTTCAGCCCTTTTTACTGAGCTATGTTCAATAGTCTCCATCAATCCATCCATCTATTATCCAAGCCGCTTATCCGAAGCCGAGTCGCGGGATGCCGGAGCCTATCCCAGCAGACATTAATAGTCTCCCCGATGTGATAAATGACTGCACACTTTCCCCGATGTGTGCATTAATCAAGTGAAGGAGGACATAGCAATATACTCTGACTTTGAGCACATGCAACTGCACCCACAACTTCCACAGCAGCCATGCATAGGCTCAACTGCACTAACAGGCTAATTTTACAAAATGAAATAAGAGCAGCATGAAGCCCACTAAAAGAACATCCATCACCGGCAGAAATAACGTGAAATCAACTTAAAAAGTACTGAAGTGGATGAGTATGACAAATGATAGTTTACGACAAGGCTTCGCAAAGTCCGGACCTCGGTCCACATCCGGACCGAACAGCAAGTCAATCCGGACCCAGCCCATACCTCGTGTTATGTTATGAAGTGCAAATGTTTTCTATTTTGTGTGTTGTTGCTGATGAGTTCACGCATTAACGTTACACTGGAGAATTTGCTTTGGGGGCGGTGTGAAGTTTTTATTGCATTTACAGTAACATAATAAGGGTTGATGTCGTCAACTCAAGTAACGCTATCCTCAATTCACCTGGAGGGGCTGAGCCTGCCCTCGCTGAAACACAGAGAGCAGAGGAGAGGAGAGAAACTAGCACAACCATAAATGACAGTAATCAGTAGCCTACCGATACGCGAGTTTTTGTTTCGTTAGCTTGACCAATTAACATTTGGATCATTGTCTGCAGCTTGCAATAACACCTTTTGTGCCTAGGTTCACGCAACCGATTGCAGGCAAATGATGCCATTTCTCCCACTAGGCTCGAATGTAATTCCCCCCCCCCTTTTCTCCCCAGCTATACCCAGCCAATTACCCCACTCTTCCGAGCCGTCCCGGTTGTTGCTCCACCCCTTCTGCTGGTCTCCGGGGAGGGCTGCAGACTACCACATGCCTCCTCCGATACATGTGGAATCGCCAGTCGCTTCTTTTCACCCGACAGTGAGGAGTTTCACCAGGGGGGACGTAGCACGTGGGAGGATCACGCTATTCCCCCCAGTTCCCCCTCCCCTCTCGAACAGGTGCCCCGACTGACCGGAGGAGGCGCTAGTGCAGCAACCAGGACACATACCCACATCCGGCTTCCCACCCGCATACACGGCCAATTGTGTCTGTTGGGACGCCCGACCAAGCCGAAGGTAACACGGAGATTTGAACTGGCGATCCCCATGTTGGTAGGCAACGGACTAGACCGCAACGCTACCCAGATGTCTGACTTTAATATATTTTGACTATCTTGACTGTCTTGAACTTGAATGTATGTTGCTTAAAAGTTATAAGTGAGTTGATTAAATGTTGTTATCGCCAATCGTTCCGGACCTCCGACCTTGAATAAAAATTAGATGCAGAACTTTTGAGTAATAAGCTGAAGGACCCCTGGTCTATGACAACACCCAAACTGAAAGCTTTTTAGCAGATGCTGGGCAGAATCTAAAAACCAGCACGTAAAGTAAACCTTAGGCCACCTTTTCTATTTTGGTATACTATTTCCATAATGCCAACAAGGTTTGTCTGTTTGCTCTGGTTGACAGTTGGCACTGTTCTGAAGTCCATTTTTGCTACAGCAGACACCACTGGAATTCAAACATTATGCTCAGAGGACGCAGGTAATAGGCCTCATCTTCACTGCTCTGATGACCAACAGTCACTAATATCTCAATGGGGGCGGGAGATCAGGGGCGGCATGTCTCAGGAGGTAGAGCGGGTCGTCTAGTAATCGGAAGGTCACTGGTTCGATCCCCAGCTCCTGCAGAGAGCGCGTCGAAGTGTCCTTGAGCAAGACACTGACCCTTTAACTGCTCCTGACGAGCAGGTTGGCACCTTGCATGGCAGCCTCCACCATTAGTGTATGAATGTGTGTGTGAATGGGTGAATGTGAGGCATTCACTGTAAAGAGCTTTGAGTGGTTGGTAGACTAGAGAGGCGGGATATAAATGCAGTCCATTTACCATTCATCTCTTCTATCACTGTTCCCAAACTTAAAAGTAGAGGATGAAACAGAGTCAAACAGAGGAGAGGCTTTCCCATCTTAAACATTTCACTACTTTGTAATTGACCAAGTAACTGTTTTGACTCTACTGTTTCTATAGGGACCAAACTCAGGAAAACTCACTTGGGAGCCAAAAGGAAGCCAATTAACAGGGTCGATGCACATTACTACTGGCACATGGAAGCTGTGACACACACACACGCACGCACGCACGCACGCACGCACACACACACACACACACACACACACACACACACACACACACACACACACACACACACACACACACACACACACACACACACACACACACACACACACACACACACACACACACACACACACACACACACACACACACACACGCACAGCCTGGAAACCTGAGTCTGACGAGTTACAGTTTTCCAGGACCAGATGCAGGCAGCAGTTAAATTTTACTGGGGTTAGTTTAGTTTGAGTGGAAAGTTTAAAAAGAAGAAAATAAAGAAAAATGGAGGGTTGACTTTTGCTTTTGCTACAAAGCCAGAGGCCACATTCAGTATGGCCTCCACATTCAGACGATGACCCGGTTGGCCTCAACACATCAGCCAATTCAATCCAAGGCAACACTACCACATTGGAGCTCTGATTTTTTTTTGTTTTTTTTGCTTGGCTTGGAAAATCAACACACATCCATTCGGGTGAATGACAAACTCTTGGATCAAGAAAAAATATATTTCAAGGGAAACTCTCCAAGAAAATACGGGTCATTTTAACACCTTGGCTAAAACTCCCTCTCAAGACATTCAGAGAACGGACATTGACTCTAATCACTACCATGCAATAACAGTATGACAAGGCGAGAGACAGTTTATCATAGTATTCGGAGCAGTTTGTAATTTTTGAACAAAATGAGCACTGCCAATTCATATATCCATACTTGAGTCACACACCAGAAAGATGCAATAGAAAAAAAGAAAAGCAGCATGGGTGGGTAGTTAAATGGGAGGGATATGCTCACGGAAGGTGGTGTTGCACATAAGAAGTTAACTCAACAGCCTACACTGCACTGAAGGTGTGGAATGGAACTGGGCAGAAAGAGCACCTGGGTCGAAGCATTTTACACAGAGAGATAACCCTGAGTGGGCTATTCCCGGTAACTAGGTTGTCAGGACAGAGGGTCTTTGTTTCGTCATACTTTTATTTCCACCTCTTTATTGATTCCCGACAAGAACCAGGTGGTTCTCATTGTGTGTCACACTGATGAGAACAGAAATGAATACAAGGCAAGCAAATACTCACAGCTCTGCTCGGGAATCAGACTGAACCTGACATGATTGATACGAGGGAACAACACTTGAAACAGAGATTGACGTACTTTCATTTAAACAAAGGATCAGCAAAGTAGGACTGCTGAGATAACGCAACAATCCTTATGCCACACTGCAGAGTGTGCATTCACACAGAAGCCCATTTGGACAAACTAATGGTCGAGTCCATGTCATGACCAATCCGCCATTACCATAGAGGACATGATGCTATACCGGCGTCAAAATTGGACCGTCTCACAGATAGCATTTCTCACCAAAGTACTTAAACCAGAAGTTTCAAGGTTGATTGTGTGTTTAAAATATAAACGGCACTCATTAAGTGAGGGAAAGATGTGTAATTGCATGTTATCAAGCGATTAGCATGGCAGCCAAGCTGTATAACGTAATATGCTTTAATTGTTGGCTTGACGGTTTGAGAGTCAAATTTGAAAACCAAGCCCTGCATAAAACATCTGACAGCTAAGTGGCACAAAACCCAAATGGGTGTGTCTTTAAAATGGAAAATCCCCCTGAAGTACCACATACCTTTTTTATGACCTTGAATAGTCTTGATTTGCACATGTGAGCAAGTTTCTCTGTGACCTAAATAAGAAGAAAGCTCTGACTGTCGAAATGATGTCATCAAGCAACATTATCTGGAACTGCTCAGTTCACAGTGAATGGGAGGCTGACTGTGCTGGCAGAGTGAGTAGGCCTTGGGTGATTATGCTGCGATTTGTTAAAAAGGTTCCATGTGTAATGGTTCAATTTTCTTGAAGCACAATACGACATGATAATATAGGAAAGTAAATACCGCCAGAAACTACTGAGTGGGAATGGTTGAAACAAAGCAAATTAACCCACCCACCCCCTCCCCCAACCCTAGATTTCTGCATTTGATTACCCCAGGAGTGTTTTGTTTATGTTGTCGTTTGATGCCCCACCCTCCAAAAAGATTTGGCTTGCACTCCCCGCAAAGTATGCAGTGGTGTTAGCCAAAGACATCTACTGAGGATGTGGGAAAATGGCAGATGTAAGCAGACGTGCCGTTTATCATCTACCATCCAAGTTAATTTGTTTTTCTCGCCAGGACTGATTTGTCGTTGTAAACCATGTCACTAAACTGTAGAGATCAGGATTCATACAGTTTCACATAGCACCTATAATCTTGCACCAATTTTACTTGAACTCTACAAGCTCATTGGAATATCATGTGCCTTATTCTGTTTTAGTCTCAACAGGATTTTCATTTTCTAAAATGACATCTTATGGGGCACCCCAGTGACTCACCTGGTAGAGCACGTACCAAATAAGACCTTACCACAGTGGCCTGGGGTTCGAATCTGGCCCGGGCCCTTTGCTGCATGTCATCCCCTCTCTCTCCCCTGCCTTTCCTGTCTCTCTCTTGACCAGGGGTGGTTAACCATATGCCATGGAGAGCCATGTGTATGCAGGTTTTCATTCCAGCCGGCTCCACACCAGGTGATCTCACTGATTAGCAACCCTTCAACCAAAGAGGAAGAATGTATCAGTGAAATCACCTGTTGTGGAGTCAGGTTGGAATGAAAACCTGCATACACATGGCTCTCCATAGCACATGGTTAGCCACCGCTGCTCTTGACTATCGTTATCAAATAAAGGCAGAAAATGGCAAAAAAATAATCTTTAAAATGAAATCATTGTAATCTACACAATGAATTAAACAATTTGTGGGAGGGGAATCACAAGGGGATGCAAAGTGATGAGGCCAAAAAGAGTAGAGTGACACAAAGAACAGACAATGATTGGTCTTATCATAGAAGGACCACAATAACTTGGCCCCAAGTAAAATCCATAACCTGAGCATTCTTTCAAAAATAATGACTGTTTAACCCTAAATTCATAATGCCGCCCTGTACCAACTTTCACAATCTGAAGACCTTCACCTGAAGGTTGACACTTTATGGGCTGAGCTATGGCACAGCTGTCCTCTCTTAACCTCAAACACCATTGTGGCTAGGGCGTGTGGCACTAAGCTTTACTTTTCCATAACAAATCCAGAACCAAGCCCTGTACTATGACTCAGAATAGCATGTCACCACTGAATCAACTGGGGGCAATAGCAGCTCAATGATGCAATTGAGTTGGTTAAAGCTACTGTTTGCGAGCTAAATTTGGGCTTTGCATTGTCATCATGGGACAATTAACCGCTCCACCCATCCACAGCTACTGTTGCTGTCTGGGTCATTTTACTATCCTCCAATGTGGCAATGCCCATACCACTTAACCAGCGACTGTGAGTTATAACTGATAGTTTATGGAGGTCAAGAACCCGTTCTTCAAGAAGCCGACAGCAAGGCCTTCAGAATACCACTGAAGGATAACTAACAAGATGTAAAAATATATGAAAGTATCACTAAGAATGGAAAAACCAAGAGAAAATTTTAGGTCGAGTGATTCTACTGCGAATGTAAAAGGGGGTAAAGTCCCATCAGTTGTCAGTTGAAGCTAAAAATGATGGCATCACCAGCTGACATTGCTCAATCTGCCGATTTCTGTTTTAGAGCAGCAAAAGTCTCCACATCTGGTTCTGGGACTAGTCTAACCCTGTTGCAGCCTGTGCTGGAACAAAATCTAGGATAAGAATGCAACAGCACTAAGGGCTATTAGTCTCAGCAAGAGACACAGAGAGTAGGCTATTTAGACTATTTCTTGCCAAAAATTAAACATGAAGTTATTCACTTTTTTTTTTCTAACAAACTAACTCTTCCACTGATCAGGACCCCATTAATCACCTTTTTACGTTTCCAAGGGGCACTTTCTTTTTTTTAAACCATCTTGGATCTACCGTGCCCTTATTAACAAGTGCAGGTAGGCCGAACTGTGCTCAGGAAAGTTTGAACGTAGTTATGATGGCTAGCAGCAGTTGTCCAACTGTGATTGAAGCATTGGTAAAACTTGATAAAGCAGTGTTCTAGGGCAGCAGCCCTTTTTTTTTTAACAGAGGTGTTCATTCATCTGGTGGGCATTATTTATGGCCATATGCAAATGCTTTGTGTTACAATGAGGTTGAAAAAAGGGGCGAACATCCTCTCAGTTGTCTTTAGCCCTAACAAGGAGCAGACAGAAACTGCGTGCTTGGCCCTTATCAATAACTTGCACATACATGATCACATGAGCCACACCATTCCTGCCCTACAGTCAACCATATTTTTTTCTCTGACACTTGTAAAAACATGCTTGAGAATACTGCACATTGTCTCGGCTCATTACGGATTGCTGTGAGAGCTGAGATCAGATGAGATACACTGGATAACTACAGCTTATAACCTTATAGTGATTCATAGTTTGAATTCTTTATCAGCTCAGGTATGTGTTCTCACAAGTTGCCCGATGCTTCAGCCCAACACAAGCTGGAAAATTCGGCAAAAGCAGTGTATCACACAGTTAAAGCAATAACATACTCTCTATCCTGTTTGCTCCTGACACATAACTTAGATTGGGACCTCTGTTCCAAAGAAACACATACGCTCCAATACGTCACCAATCAAAACAACGCTGGAGGCAGGAAGGTAAACTCGGCTTGCTGAGCTGAAGATCAAAACAGAAAAAAGTATGAATAAATACAACTTTTTTGACTAAATGTTGACTTTTTGTGCTTTGTGTCACGTCACACAATTCCATTTTCACTTTTGCCTTGACATACTGTAAACTTGGCTCTGGCTTGGCTACACACTGTCTCCGGTCTTGAAATGAATTGCCGATCCCCTCAAACTAAAAAGACTTGCTCCAGGGCCATGCAGATCTCTGACTGTAAATATCAGCCCAGCCTCAACCAAAGCCGAGTCCATCGATTCACACCGATTCGCTACACACGACCAGATAATTTTGACACAGTGTCTTTATCTGATCAGATATTGCCTGAGATTTGTCAGTGTGGGATTTTCGGAGGCAAGTAAAGTTACCCTCTAACGTGTATCCAACATACCAAAAGAAAAACAGTGTACTTCACTTGTTTCAATGTAAGCTTTCTTAAAAAACTAAAAACTAAAAACAGGATTGTGAAACTTTGCCCATGCCCCTACTTCAAAGCACGGCAAGTTACAGTTTAAGAGGTCAGCTCAATTAAGCTAAGCGATCAGAGAGCTTACACACCAAAGGAGCTAATATCATTGTTAACATGCATCAATTCAGTACAAGCCACAAAACAACGGCAAAGAATAACGATGCCTATTCAATACCTTATGGACGACCAAGTCACAAGTTTGTTTTTTTAATGCAATTGGTTGTTCTCAGCACTGCACAAGAGCAGAAAACCTCAAACACAATCAACAAAGCATGTTGTATTACCTGTAATCCATCTATATTTATATCTTACAGGCTGCACCTTTAAAGCAAGCTAGACCAAGAAGAATGACCTTAGCATTAACAGCAGTGACTCTTAACTTCAACCAACAGTTGCTCCGATGTGCTCTTTCAGGTGGCGAGACGTAGCCCAATTTCTGTCACACATCTCAGGTTTATTATGATTGATCCCTGGCCTGTCCCATTACAAACAGGGGATGCAGCTCTAATTGGTTGGGCTATAGCCACCATTGAAGAAAATCACAGTTCAACGGTAAGATTCTCCGACCAGCGAGCTGTCACTTCTTACCTGACAATTTTCGCACAGGGAAAGTCCTCAGGAGTCCCACAGTCCCAGCTTGGTGACCATAGCAAGGCTCGGTGATATATGAGGCTCAGATGACCGAGTCATGTGATTAAAGGAAACTTTTAACAGGACCAAGGAGCAATTTTCCAGCAACCACGAGGCAATGTGAAATAACAATCCTGGGCTGTAACTGAACAAGAAGAGTCTGCCTCTACATTGTAGCCTGGCACAGTAGTGAGAGTGAGTGGGACTTTCCGTGTGACTGCGGTCTGTGTGTGAGAGAGAGTGAGTGTGTGTATATGTGTGTGTGTGTGCGCACAGATCTTGCGGTCCAGGATCATTCACACGCAACCGCAGCTCACACGTTGGGATGGCGTCCTAGTTCCCGAGAGGACAGCTGGGCAGGAAGCCCAATGCGGCAGAATAAAGGACTGCTTGGACGTTCTCAAAATATAATTTTTCCTTTAAAATAGAATTATCCCTTGAAAGAAATCACTCATCTTGCATCAGCCCTTGTTTACACTGGGCGTTGATTGCCATTAAAAATGCTTTTCACCCTCCCACTATTCGGATGAATAAAAGCCTAATCAATCCAAGAACACTGGGTGATCAGAATGGCACAATGAGCACAATGGAATCAAGTGTGCTATAGACAAAATGCCTACAAATCCATCTCTCTCCCATGAAATAACCTGCCTCTGCTTTGAGCTAACCATCTATAAAGTCTGGCTGACTCCATGTACATCTTTTTATGGTGCATAACCTATTGCTGAAAGAAATAATTACCCAAGGCAGTTTGTTGTTAACCGATTTTAGAAGCAAGCCATATGTGCACACGTTCTCATTCAAAGTGATCTCATTCCCCTCAGACACTGAAAACACACCTGACTGAATGATTTCCTGCTTGCACTGAAACGTTTAAAAATCTGCAGTAATTTTAGGCTGTGATGCTTTGAATTGTAGCTTGTATGTGTCATCTGAACTGCACCCACAGTTTATCAAGAACTTCACTACACACTCAAAAACCAGTGGGTTTTTACTAGGATGTCAAGAGTTCAACTGAAGGGAAAAGTACATGGACAAAAACTTCAGCCGTTTTAAAATGGACGTTCCTTCATCAGAAACAGGGGGTATTCTTTCATGGCTTCAATAATGACGGAATACCACAGCATTGTTTGCTAGGGAGAAGCAATAAATCAAAGTTTCAAAGACTCGCCTGAAATTTGCTTCTGATAACACTCATCCTTGACAGCTGCCTTTTAAAGATTAAACTATGAGAATGACCATACTATTAAATATATAGGCAGCACGGTGGCCCAGTGGTTAGCACTGTTGCCTTACAGCAAGAAGGTCCTGAGTTGGAACCTCAGGCTGTCCCAGGTCCTTTCTGTGTGGAGTTTGCACATTCTCCCTGTGTCTGCAAGGGTTTCCTCCAGGTACTCTGGTTTCCGCCCACCATCAAAAAGACATGTTAGGGTTAATACTCCCGCCTGCGCCCCTGACCAAGGCAATGGAAAGAACTGGAGTTGGTCCCTGGGCCCTGTAGCTGCCCACTGCTCCTATACAATAGGATGGGTTAAATGTAGAAAACAAATGTCATTGTAACCTACAATTTAATTGTAACCTACAATGACACAATAAAGTGGCTTTCTTTCATATAGAAACCATTAACAAGCACAGTTACATCAGTGCAACGGTAAGTCAACTTTACAAGTTTATTCCATTTGCCATGTTGATGTGACACTGATGCTATAATAGTGCTTCTAGAGAGTCTATTGGACATAGCAACAGTAACCAAGGAAGGGTGGGGGGGCTTAGGGAAATTTTGCAAACAGTCAATTAACATGTTGGCTCTGGTGATGGTCAGTGTTAACTGTATTTGGGATTTCCACTGCAATTTAAAAGGAGGCCAACCAGGTGCTGCACAGTTAAGTTCCAGTAGGTCACTCTCTGTGCCACAGTATCCTTGGCGTGGTCCAGGCCCAACTCTGCTAAATGATGACTATATAAGTTTGTTTGGAGTACTAACAGGCATCCCATTTCTTCCAAGCAACCCTTTTCCTAAACACTTTGAATGAACAAAGTTTTACTACAAACAGATCCCATTTGAAAGTAGTTGTATTTACTGTTTACATTGATTAGAGAGAATACAGGCCTTTCAGAGTATTTTTCACTTTTAATGAAAACGTGGTAAAACTTGACCCCAAACCTGAGACACGTGTATTCTGTGAACCACTGCGCGCTAGGTGCGGGCACATCTTATATGATGGAGGCCCTACGTTGGGCAAGAACAACTTTTCCTTCTTTCTAACAGTGGGCTATGCAGTTATTCTAGAGGCCGGTTCTCAAGTAATGTGTATTTCTGACAGGCTCTCTGTCATTTATGGCTAAACCCTGAGCTTAAACCTCGGGAAATAATCTAATTCAAATACCATTTGTCTAATGCCAACATAAGGAACACCTTGTAGCACAGGCATTTCTTTGCAAAGAAATTTCCGTTGAGAAATTCCAGGCAGAGAACAGACTTCCTTTTCCTGACAATGCACTAAATTACAAGTGTGAAGGACACTGGGAGAGCCCAAAGACTGGCCGCAAGGTTCTCTAGATAAGCAAACGTGTTTTCTGGACATTTTCTATACCTTTTAACTGCTTTACAGTAAGTATATAAGGTCCTTGGTAACCGTCAGTGCCGTCTACAACATTATAAAGTCCTCAAAAACAAAACAACAAATGCAAGCCTGATAATAAAAAAACCTGCTCGACTGTGGTTGCTCTGAATCTATTTAGACTGTCATCAGCCAGACAAGGGAGGTTTAGGAATGTCACACAGGGAGCAGAGACAATGGGCATCAGAGTCAACACCTCTGATGGGGTCACAGTATTTCATTGCTATTTACTAAACATTATGATCTACCGGCCAACAGGGTAGGGTACTTTTCCACAGGATCTCTGTATAGCACACCGGGTTGCAATGTTTGTTCCTTTTGAATGTCTGCTGTGACAAACTGCGAGTGAGAAAACACTTCAGCGATATAAATGGCTTCGGTTGACGTGACGGCTTGTCAAGCCCTGAATAGCCCATTCACCCCCCTCCACATGGGCTAAAATGTCTTGCAAGAATGAAATATATGTCCACCCCTCAAACATCCTTGAAAGGCATCCATCCCAGGGGCTCAGTCAATTAACCATCCCCATTTTGGCTCAGGCTTAACTGCAACACTGCAAATCCAGCACAGCACCTTTGCCATGCATTACCCCCCCATCCCCCACCCGTCCAACACATCCTGTCTGTCTCTTTCTGTTCCCCATCTAATAAAGACAAAACTGCCAAAAAAGTAAATATTTAGATTTTAACAAAAAGAAAAACATCCCCAAATGCAGGACGACGTGATATGAGGACAGAGTGGGAGACGACAGTTATCGGCGGCTCTGAGAACGATTGGGCGACTATCCACAACCACCCGGGATCTCACCACAGTCCCCTCACTGTCCGCCTTTTTCTGCCGACGCCGAGGCTTTTCACCCGGCCCGGTGGGGAAGCAGGAAGCAGATGGGTGGTGGGTCAGGGAAACGTCCCTGTTCCGTTCGGCGCTATAAAGGGGTAGGAAAAAAGACACCGGCGACTATTCACAGTCCACCGGCAGTGCTGGGGCTCGCCACTCTAATGAAAGCCACTGACGCACTGACTGAATGCACTGTAGCTGTGGAGATGCTAAAGAGATTTGTTTCATTTGTGCAGCGCCTTCTTAACATCCGCCAAGCTGCAGTAGCATCCCTGCAGACAGAAAATGTGCCTCTACCACAGAACAAATCACGATGTTCCCAAACAGAAATAGAAATCATCATTCTTGTAACTAGAACACCAATTAAGACTGATTATGGAATCTGGCCAAAGAGTGACGCTGGGTCAAGGAACCAAAATAATCCCGATCAACTCTGATATCTACAAAAATAGTCAACTGGAGACACTGCTTATGAGACAATCTTTTAAGTAATCTCCCGAGGACCACGTAAGGTTATGAAACTCTCCATGTGCTGGGAAAGGAGGAGGTTTCCGTGAGTCCTTGAAAGTGATGTTTAATGTGTCATACTAAAGTTAGTCCTTAATCTTCTACCTTAAGGCTTTGTTATCATCTGCATGCAAAGTGGTTGTAGGCTTACACGCACCACTGGTATTCAGAAACTACAGTTCTTTAGAGAAGATTGGACAGGAAGACTGGGCCTAAATCTTATCGAATTAAACTAAGACCGAGAGTATTCATCAATTTCTTGCAGGGTACAGATTAGCATGAGTGTGTGTCACGTTGACTTAGACACCTGCCAGCTCATTCACATTTCCCACGTCATTCTTCAGATTTAAACCCAGCAGAAAAGGTGCAGTAAATTTGCATTTCCCAAAATGGTAATGCTTCTTCATACAGTTTCCATTATGCAAAGAATTCCCATTTCAATCTCTGCTTTTTAAAGACTGGAATAACAGGTAGAGGTAGTCAATCACAAAATGTTACTGTCTACTTAACTGAGGCAACTGCAAATCTTCCCGAGATGCTGTGTAACTGTACTATGAGAATAATTAAACTAAGGTCAGTTAGCCCAAATATGGAGATTCATTTAAGATTCGCCAACAATTTCTAAAAATCAAGGTGAAAATCATTAAGTCAGATGTACAACCAGGATATGGGGTTGGTATCACACTTTTCATGATGTGAACACCTGAAACACTCTGATCTGAGTATCCTTTAACCTCAAGTCACTGCTCGTCTTTCTTTCTGTGAGAACACACAGGCAACACCATTCATCTCCAAAGCCTGAGAGGCAAGGTTTATCGCACTTGACTTCCTTCCAGATAGGCCGTGAACCTCAACTCAGCAGGTTTCCTGAGCTTTGAGCTTAGCTGGCAGCCCCTCTAATTGACACACGTGTTCAGAAAACGGATGGCTCATTTGTTGAGATGTACGGAAGCAAACATGAGCAGACCCCATGTGCAACGTCTTCTACTTCACACACTCTGAGTAAAATTACAGCTTATATAATACTGTGAATTACACAAAGCGGGGGAAAAGGCTGTCTACATAAATTACTGGGTTTGTGGCGTTTGAATCAAGGTGATCGACTGAATATGTCATAGCCATGCTAAAAAAAAAAAAGTGTTAAAATGAGTAGTCAACAACGGATTTGCTCCAGCAAAAGAAAACTAAATGATTAGTTTGAGACTGCACATCGTTTTCAAAAAGTGACAAGAGTGCAATAACAAACTACATACTCAACTAACATAGAAATCCTTGTTGAAGTAGGAAAAAAAACCCTCAAAAACACAGAAAAGACACAACCCCAACCAGGCTTCAAGTCTGAGAAATTCTTCCCAGAGCCAAACCCCAGCAACATATTTGGTCAAAGTCAGTGTGAATTTTCTCAAAGGATATTCAACGCTAATCACAAGTCACTGGGAAAAGAAATCTGTTGAGGTGAGACCCCTGGTCATTTAGAATGAACCCATGGTGACAATAGTCAATAGGTGCCAGAATTTAATCTGCATTTAACAACATTTTAGAGGTTTCAATCTTCTTTCCAGCACTTCTGTCAATGTTGCTTGTTTTTTAAAGGCAAGTTATAACTACTCTGTTGACTCCTTAAACAGTCTGCTAGTTGTTTGGCAGAGAGATTGGATTCAGCAGGCCTGAGATTGTTCTGGTTAAACATTAACAGCAGTAGATAAGAGACTGCACCACTTATCATTGTCAACAAGCTCCAATGAGAGTGATTCAGCTGCATTTGACAAATGTTCCGTAAAACTTCACATGGTGGATAAGAATTCTGTCCAGACATAGGTGGGATCTATTCAGCAAAACAGTACTGTTGACTACACTATAAAAAATTGCAGACAGTACCTTTGTATGAGTCAATTTGCTTTCATCACAGAGACTCACTAGCAGAACTCTTACCTGTAGATGGCAAGAAAACAACTGCTTAAAACATATTCAAAGCAAATGACCTGGCTTTTATACAAAGCACCCCAACGGTTCAAATGTCTGACACTGAAATGTCTGACACTGAAAGAAAGCCACAAAGTCAAAAGGTGCATGAACTATGCTGAACAGGAAGAGAACTAACTTTTCATGTGTAGGGCACGCTTAACTTAAAGGAAATAAAAGCATATATAGACTCCGTTAAACAAGACTCACTGGAATAGTCATCAAAACCTCAAACATAGCAACAAAACAAAAAAATTAGTTCTCTTTGTAAGAAAAGGTGATGGTGGGCTTGGTCGGTTTCATGACCCCTGTATCCCCAACATGACCCCCATATCCCCAACATGACCCCCATATCCCCAACATGACCCCCATATCCCCAACATTTTAGGTGTTCAGATATTAAACAGGATAATTTATGACGGCTGGGCAGAAAAGAGTACGGGTACGGTTAACTTTAGTGCTACTGAGAGTTGCAAGGGGCTTTTTCAGCTGTCTGACGGCACTATTAAATATTGATTGACTGACTAACACCAGATGATTAAATTTCGCTAGCAAAAAAAGGTAAGTCTAAATCAAACACACACACACACACACACACACACACACACGCACCGTACAGTTCCTCAACGCCCATGAGCGGAAAGTGTTTACATCTCCAGTCAAGCGGCTGGCCCTCGGTCGGGGTTAGCTGACCGGTGTTCTCGGCATCTGTGCCGCCTTGTCGAAAAACGCTACCGTAACGCGAGTCGACAGCGGCCAGTAGGACACACCCTTGACAGGTAGCGCATATCGACAGAACACCGGCCGAGGTTGCGGCGTAGCGCTCGGTCCCCTGCCACTACACAGTTACAGCAGTTTTGATTTCGGTTTAACTACCAGGCACAAATACAGCAAAAGGCGCCGGATGAGACAGACTGCAAACCCAAAGTGTTTCCACTCGGGACTACGTGAAAGTCGAGCCGAGAAAGCTGAGACAATCTGCCCCGCCACAGCCCCGAGAACGAGGAAGTTGTGTGGTGGTTAGTTTAATAGACGTTAGCTAGTTTTTGGACGTCGAGGACGTTGTCGTCGTTCAACTTACCGTATGGGTGCCCCTGGCGACGGGCTCGCTGCTTTAATGCCGACTGACGGTGCTCTGTCAGTTCGCACGTCCGATAGGGGGGAATAATGTGGTGTTAAATGCAGCAGATAACTTGGGCTGCCAGTCAGGGCATGAGACTTGCGCCCCTGACTATCACGAGCAAGTACACACACAAACACACGCGCACGCGCGCACGTCTTCTTCTTCGTCCTCTCTCTTAGGGTTATCTGCACTTGGCAAACAGCGATTTGGCGCTTTACCGCCACCAGCTGGAACGGATGGCGCACCAGACTATATTGACTTGGGGGGGGGGGGGGCCTCTAATATGCAGTGTGGTTTCTGAATGTTTTGTCACGGCAGTGAGGGGACAGGACTCTCACTCACTCACCCAAGTTGCATTTTGTATAGCGCTTTTCTAGCTGCAACAGCCACCCAAAACGCTTTAACATGACCTTAACCGGAAGTTAAACGAGGGTGTGATTTATTTAGCAATGGGCATACACTGCATTTGATCAATTGCCATAACAATGGGGTAAACCAAGTGTTCTTAAGCAAACTGAATTAGTCTGAGCCTGTCCCAGCAAGACAAATCTCTCACAAACTCCACACGACTCATCTGGTGTCCAAGGCTAGTCTAGCTCTGCAAATACCTATTAATTGTTTGTGTATTTGTGTGAATAGGATTGCCTTATTCCCACTGCTGAGTGTAATTAACTCTCCACTGAAGACTGTATATTAGAACATGCAGTTGCCTATGTCCACACAAACGAAACAAAACGTAAATGTTGATAGTTGCATCTACAGTTTTCTTGTAGATGTGTAGTGTTAATTATAATAGTAGTGATAAGATAATAATGATAATAGTGTTAATGAAATACAACGCATTTTGTTTTTCCCCCCACATGGCCTAGACTCAGTGATTGGATTGGGAACTGTTCCAACCCAATCATGCAGTCAGTTGTGGGATATACCTAGGCCTATTTAAAAAGTAAATAATAAAATAAATAGGAATAGCCTTGTTAGGAACTGTCATGTCATGAGATGTAGAGGAGCACACACACACACACACACACACACATATATATATATATATATATATATATATATATATACTTAGCACAAAAAGTAAGGACATTTGTGTTTGGTAGATTATTTCTTTGTTGTAACAATGCTTCTTGGCGATAAATCTTATACCATTGGAAAGCCTGTTTATTTCCCTTTTAAATTGTGCCACATTTGTAAGGAACATGCATTTGTGGGATTAGCAGCAGAGCTGAGTATGTGGGTTGTGCCCATGAAAATTTTGCCAAATCTTCTCTGCCAATTCCAAACAGCTTATTTTGCTGTTGCTATTGACTCTTGTTTCGAGCTTCTGGTACCCCAGGTGCTGACAATCAGGTGCCTGATATAAGATTTATTGCCAAGAAGCATTGTTACAACAAAGACATAATCTACCAAACACAAATGTCCTTACTTTTTGTGCTAAGTTTATATATATATCCATCCATCCATCCATTACCCAAACCGCTTATCCTGCTGTCAGGGTCGCGGGGATGCTGGAGCCTATCCCAGCAGTCATTGGGCGGCAGGCAGGGAGATACCCTGGACAGGCCATCACAGGGCTATATATATATATATATATATATATATATATATATATACACTACCGTTCAAAAGTTTGGGATCACCCAAACAATTTCGTGTTTTCCATGAAAAGTCACACTTATTCACCACCATATGTTGTGAAATGAATAGAAAATAGAGTCAAGACATTGACAAGGTTAGAAATAATGATTTGTATTTGAAATAAGATTTTTTTTACATCAAACTTTGCTTTCGTCAAAGAATCCTCCATTTGCAGCAATTACAGCATTGCAGACCTTTGGCATTCTAGCTGTTAATTTGTTGAGGTAATCTGGAGAAATTGCACCCCACGCTTCCAGAAGCAGCTCCCACAAGTTGGATTGGTTGGATGGGCACTTCTTTGAGCAGATTGAGTTTCTGGAGCATCACATTTGTGGGGTCAATTAAACGCTCAAAATGGCCAGAAAAAGAGAACTTTCATCTGAAACTCGACAGTCTATTCTTGTTCTTAGAAATGAAGGCTATTCCATGCGAGAAATTGCTAAGAAATTGAAGATTTCCTACACCGGTGTGTACTACTCC
Organism: Lampris incognitus; assembly: GCF_029633865.1. Lineage (NCBI taxonomy): Eukaryota > Metazoa > Chordata > Actinopteri > Lampriformes > Lampridae > Lampris > Lampris incognitus. The sequence continues at coordinate 32,446,238 of NC_079228.1, read as the reverse complement.
CTTCAGAGGACAGCACAAACAGGCTCTAACAGGTACTATTTAATGAAGATGCCAGTTGGGGACCTGTGAGGCGTCTGTTTCTCAAACTAGAGACTCTAATGTACTTATCTTCTTGCTCAGTTGTGCAACGCGGCCTCCCACTTCTTTTTCTACTCTGGTTAGAGCCTGTTTGTGCTGTCCTCTGAAGGGAGTAGTACACACCGGTGTAGGAAATCTTCAATTTCTTAGCAATTTCTCGCATGGAGTAGCCTTCATTTCTAAGAACAAGAATAGACTGTCGAGTTTCAGATGAAAGTTCTCTTTTTCTGGCCATTTTGAGCGTTTAATTGACCCCACAAATGTGATGCTCCAGAAACTCAATCTGCTCAAAGAAGTGCCCATCCAACCAATCCAACTTGTGGGAGCTGCTTCTGGAAGCGTGGGGTGCAATTTCTCCAGATTACCTCAACAAATTAACAGCTAGAATGCCAAAGGTCTGCAATGCTGTAATTGCTGCAAATGGAGGATTCTCTGACGAAAGCAAAGTTTGATGTAAAAAAAATCTTATTTCAAATACAAATCATTATTTCTAACCTTGTCAATGTCTTGACTCTATTTTCTATTCATTTCACAACATATGGTGGTGAATAAGTGTGACTTTTCATGGAAAACACAAAATTGTTTGGGTGATCCCAAACTTTTGAACGGTAGTGTATATACACACACACACACACACACACACACACACACACATTATTGTATATCATTATATTTTAATAAATAATATATTAATATATACAATTTGTGTGTGTGCACAAAAGTAAATAAACGTCCTTGGAAAGTCCCATTAATGTCCCCTTTATAATGTCCCCTTTATAAGCTATACCTTGTTGCTTCCACAGGTCTTTGTTTCCTCTCTTCATGCATGTGCCCCTTTCTTAGGCATCCAAAGCACAGCCGATTTTCATGGATGAATGCTTTCTTATCCTCAACAGTCTTGGCTGCAAAGGTGGGGCACTTAGCAATGCCATGTGCTTCATTTCTACAGACAGAGCAGGGTGATTTTACTTTACTGCTGGACATTTCTTGATTCTCCAGGGTGGAATTATTTGTTTGTGTACTTGTGTTGAAAGCTTTAGCTCTCTTTGGTAACCTCTCACCCATAGATTTGAAGTTCATCAAGAGTAGAGAGGCAATAAGATTACAGGCTATCCATGCTTCTTTGTTCGAGAGCTCTGTGAAGCATGCAGGATTTGGATAGCTTCCAGCTGTGTCAAGTTCATCTACAACCATTCGACTCCACTTGCGCACAATCCATTCAGATAATGTTTCAAGCAACTTGTGGGTTTCTTCAAAATCGTTCATAATGGTTAGTCCTTTGATGTGTGGGATCACCTCAGTGCAGCCTCGTAGGAAGTCTGCAAACCCTCGAAGTGCTAGAGCCGGAAGACTTCCACTTCGAAGAAAGTGAAGCAAGTTTTGATCGTTATCGTGAGAGACTAGATCAGTACTTTGCAGCTAATGGCCTGGACACAGAAGATGAGAAAACTAAGTCGGTGTTTCCTACAGTGGTAGGCAAGAGGTCACGTAGCTTGCCAATGGACATGTGTGGGCGCCACTAAGCCCCCTGAAAAAACCTACGAGCACTTGGTGCAACTTCTGCAAAAGCACCGTGCTCCGAAAACCAACTTTATAGCCGAAAGATGCAAGTTTCACGAAAGGAATCGACTGGAAAGTGAGTCGATAAGTGAGTACATTGCAAGTTTGGGACGTTTTTAGATGAGGCACAGCGTGGTAGGTTTGTCTGTGGAGTTAAGAGCTTTGAGTTGAGGGATCGGGTTGCTCGACGCAGTCTCACACTAAAGGCTTAGCATTGCCACTTGCAGTCGAAATGGGGCTGGCATTTGAAGTAACAGAGGGCAGTGCGAAACAGTTTTCACAGAAAACGTAGAAGGCTAACGTGGTCAACAAAAAAATCCAATGCAAAGCATAGAGGGGTTGTAGGGAAGCCTGGAGCTAACGGAAAGCCGTGCTATCGTTGCAATGCAAAGGGCCACAGACCAGATGAGTGCAGATTCAAGGACGTGGATTGCCACACGTGTAAGAAAAAAAGGGACACATCGCAAAAGCATGCTGTTCACGCAAGGAAGGAGTCGGTGACAAGCCAACCAAAGGGGCGATGCATTTGGAAGCTGCACAGAGTAGATGTTGCAACGCTCTCGAGCGTGAGGCAAGCCATGATTTCAATGCTCCCCAGCACAACGAGTATTGCAACGCTCGCCAGCTTCGGCCTGCTGGAGTTGGCATCGATCCCCAGCTCGAGAGAGGAGACGGTTGGGTGCCGTCGAGGCGCATGGCTGATGCTGTGCAGGACATTGACGCTGGTCAGACTGTGGACCGTGGCGGGGCTGAAGTTTTTGCAATGGATGCGGGTACAAGGTGATGTTGTGAAACCGTACTATGTCTATGTCAGGGTAGATGGTACCAGGGTAAAAATGGAGTTAGACACTGGCGCAGCTGTCTCTGTCATATCTGAAAGTCTGTACAAACGCAGGGTTGAGTCAGTGAAACTTAGCCAGGCCAATTGTGTGCTGAAAACGGACAGCCAAGAGGCATTGCAGTTAAAAGGCAAATTCACAGCAAGCGTGAAATGCAAGGAAGTCACTAAAAAGCTAGATCTGCTGGTAGTGAAAGGAAGGGGTCCTGCATTGATGGGTATGGATCAGCCAGTTAAACCTAAATTGGTCAAGAGTCAATAGAGTGGCCCTAGAAACAGTGGATGGTGTGTGTGCTAGACATGCATCAGTTTTCAGATCAGAGGCTTAAGGGCATTGAAGCTAAACTACATGTAGCTGCAGACGCTGTGCCCAAGTTCTGCAAGCCAAGAAACGCGCCTTATGCACTTAGAGAAGCTGTTGAGGAAGAACCGGCGAAATTGGAAACGTAGAGAGTGATTTCACCTAGTAACTACAGTGAATGGGCTGCTCCCATAGTATGCGTACCAAAAAAAGATGACAGTTTACGAATATGTGGCGACGACAAAGTCACTATAAATCCGTGGTTGAATGTGGAACAATATCCATTACCCAGAACTCAAGATTTGTTTGCCAAGTTGTCAAGGGGTCAGAAGTTTACTAAACTAGACTTGTCACAGGCATATCAGCAAGTGCAGTTAGAGGAAAGCTCCAAACGCCATCTATTAATATGCACAGAGGGTTGTATTATTACAATAGGTTGCCATATGGTATCGCCAGCACACCTGCAATTTTTCAAAAGATCATGGATCAAGTCCTTCAGGGTATGGATGGTGTCATCTGTTACTTAGATGACATTTTGATAACTGGGAGGGATACAGAGAGTCACCTGTGTAACTTGGAAGTTCTTAGGAGGCTAGAAACCCCAGAATCTCGGGGTAAAACGGGATAAGTGTGAATTCATGCAGAGTAGTGTGTAATACTTAGGGCATGTCATAGATGCCATGGGCATCCACCCAATGAAAGAAAAGACAGACGCTATTCAAAAGGCTGCAGCGATACAATTCTGAGGTTCCCCAAATGGACACATTCCTCACCTTAGCTGAGCCTTGAGATTCTATCCATGATTATCACAAACAGAATCGGGGACAAGGGACAGCCTCGGTGGAGTCCGACATCCACCGAAAACGTGTTTGACCTTGTGCCAAGAATGTGGACACAGCTCTCACTTTGGTAATACAGGGATCGGATGGCTTGTAGCATATCCCCTACAGAGTGCCCGGGGTGGGGGTACACGGTCATAAGCCTTCTTCAAGTCCACAAAACACATTTAGACTGGCTGGTCAAACTCCCATGCCTCCCTCAGCACTTCCGCAAGGGTAAAGACTTGGTCCGTTGTTCCACGGCCTGGACGAAATCCACATTGTTCCTCCTGGATCTGAGGTTCGACAATCGCCTCCTTTCCAGCACCCTAGAGTAGACTTTCCCAGGGAGGCTGAGCAGTGTGATGCCCCGATAATTGGAGCACACCCCCCGGTACTACTTCCTTGTAGAAAATATTGAACATGCATAAAGACATTGTCGAAAATACAATATCAAAATAAATCACCTTATTCGGTTACTAAGTAAGGCAAAGCACCATGACTTTTCATTGTCAGGTCTCTTGGGGAAAACAGTTGGCAAGATATATTGTGACATTATTACGTTTTTAAAGAAACTGATTCAGTTCAAAAATTAATCAGCTAAATCTGCATTAAAGAATTCTGCATAATCGTTTGTTCCACCCTCCAGTCCAGTTGGTGGCGGTAATCCACCTCTAAATTGATTTGCCAACTGCCAATAAACACTGAAGAAGCCACAACGGTCAAACGCCCCCGTTCCAGGAGCAGGGCGATTGGCTGGAGTTTTGTAGGAGGCCGTGACGGAAGCTTGGGAAGTGACGTTTGAGTCGGAGACGGAGAGCGAAATTAGAAATGAGAACGAGAACACGAGAAGGTTTGAAAATAAGAAAAGGGATGGTAGCCGTGACAAGAGAGAAACAGGGTTTTCAAGGACCCAGATGAGGTTGAAAGTTTGTAGGGTGAAAACTTTGTAGGTACGATCGATCAGGATAACTAGGAGTGGGATGGTTATCATTGAATGTATAACAAAGCGTCAGAGAGCCTAGCTCTTAAGATCGGGGTGTTGAGAAGACTGTGATTTGCTTCCCACTCGGATTAAAAGCAAAGAAGAAGAGTGGTAAATGGCGTGCCACTGTCAGTCAAGGCTAAGTCATTTTGGGACGTTGCAGGTGTGTGTGAAGCAAGAAGAACGACTAGACTCCTAGAAGGAGGACTCTTATGTTTGACGTTTGCAGGGGAATTGCCGGAAAGAGTGTACCTTGATTATGTGAGTTACAGGGCGAAGCCATGTGAGTGAGCGCCTCACAGATTTTTTTTTTTTTTTGCTGTCAAGAATGTGGACATGTTGCCACAGTATGTTGTGGAGTCAGAAGATATGGAAGCTGTAGGAAGGAACACTGCAATGTGGAAGATTGTAAAGTCGAGAAAGCGCAAGCAAAGTGCCTGGGCTGCAAGGGAAATCATGACACGGGGTCAGCACAGTGTCCTACCAGAATTAACGAAGAGAAAGTGAATAAGGTCATATGCTGAAACTGCTAAAAGGAGGGAGAGAAGCAACGAGAATTATGTCGGATAACAACCTACCTGAGGACAAGTCAGTCAGGAAGCATGCGGAGTTTTGCTTTTGCAAAGACCAGGTGAAGTTTTTTGTCATTTTTGCCAATGGTAATTAAATGTACTGCTGGAGTAGAAAGAAAATTGGGAGTGAATTGGCGTAATTGTAGGTGCAGCAAGGACATTTCTGAGCGGTGCAGGAGTTTCCGGAGAAGCTGTGCAGCAGCTGCTGAGAAGGGCTTTTAGTTCCTCCCAGAAACCTGAGAAATAATTGAGGAGGCGCGAGTTTTTGTTCGTTTTGTTTTGTTTTTCTTTTTGTTTTGTTTTGTTTTTGTGTTTGTTTTTATTTATTTTTTGGTAAATAGACGTTCTGGTCTGCTCGCCATTCCAGTTGGTGGCGCTAGTGCCCCGAAATCGCTGTTTGCCAACCGCCAATAAACCTAAAAAAAAAAAAAGAGGAGGAAGAAGAAGAAGGACAAACACCCAGCGAGCTCAGGCAGACGGGTTCTTCGCTGAGAGGGTGTTTATAGATAAAGTAATGAAGTAGACACCTGGACAAAGAACTTCAGTCACCGTAACTGAGATAGACTGGCGTTGTCACATTTAAAATGGAACAGGAATTTGAAGACATGGATTCAGAGGGCCGGTGGCAAAACCTATACATTGTAAGTATGTTAGCTTAGCACGACTGCTCTGTTTAGCTTAGCTTGGTTAGCTAGCAAGCAAGCAAGCTTGGCTGTGTTTTATCAAGCTGTCAGCCAGCTGTCTGTCTCTGCGAATGATACGAGGTGTTCAGATTTGTGTCCCCAGCAAGCTAAAAAGTTGTTCCCATTTTGTCAATTAAGAACAGCACGTGAGCCCAATAGATAACAGTTATCTTATGCGTGACGCTTTTTATTCAAGAAATGCCGTTCAAAGGCTTTTCCAATTGAAAGAGACGAGGGAAAATCGCAAGCAGAAAAAAAGAAAGCTACACTAAAGAGTTCAAAAGTGAAAACAATTTAAATGCATGTAAAAAGCAAAATATCTCAACAAAGGGATAGATGTAGAAAATACAAAATGAATGAGATAACGGTTAAGTTAAAAGTCTTAGCGAATTCTATTACAGAATAGACGTCAGTTTTAATAAAGTTAGGTTAGAAATGTGTTTTAAGACGATAAATGTATAGGTAGCATCATGTGTCTCATGAGCATACATGTCTAAAACCCTGATTTAAGTATGATTGATGATGACGACCACCAAGCTTTTCCTTATTTTACTCTCCACGTCTTCACAGATTCATCAGACCTTGTGGGATCTTGTTTGTTTGCTTTTTTGCTTTTTTTATGTCTCCAGAAGCAGCAATGCCATTTAAATGGCACTTCTGTCTTGGGTTTTTCAAAGTCATTAGGCAGACATACTGTCCTTTATTTAAATGACTGATTTTCTGCTGGTTTCCAGCGTTTTGGGTTCTTAATCCTGCCGCTGATGTAAGATTATATCAAGAGTGCTAGTGCTGATGGAGCCAGACAATTGTACAAAATAAACCTGCACCACAGGCTTGATTACACTTTGGGACTGTTTGTGTTTGTGTTTTTTTCATTAGGCTTTAACAACTTCTATCCTTGTCACTAAATATTCTTTGAACTGTCCTTTAGGAAATCAGGAATCAGTCCCATGAATGCGCCTACAAAGTGGCAAAGTATCCAGAGAACCGCAACCGCAACAGATATAGGGACGTCAGCCCATGTAAGTGTGAATTTGAAGTTGCAAAGTACAAAATGGTAAAGTTTTTTTCTTCAAACCTCTTTGTACATATGTTTACCAAAAACTAATTTTTATATTTCCTTCCAGTTGACCACAGTCGGGTGAAGCTTGAGAACACAGATAATGACTACATCAACGCCAGTTTGGTGGTGATGGAGGAAGCCCAGAGAAGTTACATACTGACTCAGGTAAGACCAGGCAGACTCAAATCTGCTTCTAGATTTTGGCAGCTGTTGTGCTGTTATTGGATACTCTTGCAGTTATTTATCATTGTTTGGACCTTCTCTGCCATTCTGCAAATGAGTTTTGTGAGTACCAAAATCATCAAATTTTCCCTGAAGCCACCACCAGCAAGTTTGGCTTTTGGATGGAAAGATTCCTTTATACACAAGTCTTCCATCCTCCTGGAGTGCTCTGTAATACTTGCATTGTTCACTCCTTATCGCTATCTATGTTAAGAGGGAACGACCATCCCTGAAACGGGGGGTGGGGGGGGGGGGTGGGGGGCTAAGAGCACATCTGTCACCATCTTACGATGCTGTGGTTGCAAACATTCCAAAATCCTCTGTGAATATGAAACTGGTCCTTGGTTTCGGTCGTTATGCAACTGTATTGTTTATAGGGGTGGGGATACCTGCAGTCACTTTAGACTGAAGAGGTCACTTAGATGAGTGATGAAATGTATCCGTCAATAAACGGTGTATCCAGATGAACGGATTCAACCTTCTTTGATTTTCTTACCTGGATTGTTGAGCATGCATAAAGAGACTTGTCACTGTTTCAAAGAAGTCAAGACACATCCCAACTATTGATAGAAAGTGTTATTTATAGAAACCATTCAAAACTGATTCCACAGGGACATCCGGGTAGTGTAGCGGTCTATTCCATTGCATAACAGCACTCGGACCCCTGGCTTGGTTGGGTGTCCCAACAGACTCAATTGGCAGTATCTGTGGGTGGGAAGCCGGATGTGGGTATGTGTTCTGGTCGCTGCACTAGTGTGTCCTGTGGTCGGTTGGGGCGCCTGTTCAAGGGGGAGGGGGAACTGGGGGGAATAGTGTGATCCTCCCACGCGCTACGTCCCCCTGGCGAAACTCCTCACTGTCAGTTGAAAAGAAGCGGCTGGCGACTCCACATGTATCGGAGGAAGCATGTGGTAGTCTGCAGCCCTCCCCGGATCGGCAGAGGAGGTGGAGAAGCGACCAGGACAGCTCGGAAGAGTGGGGGTAATTGGCCAAGTACAACTGGGGAGAAAAGGGGGGGGGGATCCAAAAGAAACAAAAAAATGATTCCAAGTCAAGTCAATTTTATTGAGATTATCTCAATTTTGACATGGGGAGAGGGGATGCTAAGATAGTGCTGACTGTTGTTAGGTTGTCTACAAAATTACACTCCCTGACATTTTACGTGACGTGTTACTACTGCAGTGTAGCCTGGTTAGAAATGGTCATGGTGGCAAGACAAGCTGTTAATTTAATATTAAGCTTGGTGGCACGTCTACTAAATTGTCTTTTACTATAAATTTTTAAAGCTGTTATGCATGACTACAAAAATTCATATTGGGTTGAGATTCTGAACATTCTTTATTTAATGACATGGTGAGTCAAGTCACCTTTATTTGTATAGCTCAATATCACAAATTACAAATTTGCCTCAGTGGCAGAACAGTGCTTGGTAAATTCATTGAGACAGAAACCGACCCGCCATGCAGTACAGGTTGTGAAGCACTCCACTGAAAGGCAACTACTTGTACGCTAATGCAAAAAGATGAGTTTTAAGTTTGGATTTAAAGAACTCAATAGACTCTGATTGTCTGATGGCAGCAGGCAGGTTATTCCACAAGAACGGGGCCTGATAGGAAAAGGCCCTGCCACCAGCAGACTTTATATTAACTTTGGGTACACACAGGAGCCCTGTATTTTGAGAGCGAAGAGCTCGAGATGGAATGTATTGTTTAAGGAGATCAGACGGGTATGATGGGGCAAGCCCATTTAGGATTTTATAAGTCAGCAGAAGCACCTTGTATTCTGATCTAACATGGATAGGAAGCAAATGAAGGGAGGCACGAATTGGTGTAATATGGTCAAATTTCCTAGCTTTAGTTAGGATTCTAGCAGAAGCATTCTGAACCATCTGAAGACTTTTAGTACTAGAATGTGGCAGACCTGAAAACAGAACATTACAGTAATCAAATCGGGATGAAACAAATGCATGTATTAGGGTCTCTGCTTCAGACAGACAGGAAAGGCTCTGCATCAGCCATGGACAGAATTTTTTTTTTTTAAGTTATGTTACGTACGTGAAAAGAGGCACTCTTGGTGATTTCTTTAATGTGCTTATCAAAGGAACGGCTGAGCTCAAACGTAACACCAAGATTTTTGGCCTCCACACTTTGTGAAACCACAGAGTTGTCGATTGTTATCGTTACTTGATCAAACTGGTGTCTGTGTCTAGCAGGGCCAATGACCAGCATCTCAGTTTAATCCGAATTTCAAAGCAGAAAGTTAAGTGACATTCAATTTTTCACAGTAGCCAAGAAGGCCTCTAAATTAGACATTTTGAATATAAATACAGCTGAGTGTCATTAGCATAGCAATGGAAATTTATTCCATAACGGCGTATAATTTGGCCAAGAGCTGAAATATAAAGAGAGAAAAGTAGAGGGCCAAGAACTGAGCCCTGAGGTACACCATATTTAACATCAGAGAATTTTGATGTAATATTACTATAGCAGACACAATGTGTTCTTCCAGATAAACAGGACTTAAGCCAAGAGAGAGCTAAACCAGAGACACCAAAATTAAAATGTAATCTGTCTAATAGTATACAGTGATCAATGGTGTCAAAGGCTGCACTAAGGTCCAGTAGTAGAAGTACAGTGGAATCAGAGTCCATAGCTAGTAAAAGATCATTCACCACTCTGGTCAGAGCCGTTTCAGTGGGGTGACTGGGCCCGAAAGCTGATTGAAAAGATTCATATAGATGGTTTTCTATATGGGTCGAAAGTTGTTGATACGCAACTCTCTCTAGTATTTTAGAAAAGAATAGAAGATTAGAGACTGGTCGATAGTTATTAAGAGACCCTGGATCGAGATGCAGTTTTTTAAGTAAAGGTTTAACCACAGCTGTCTTAAAACTGCTGGGAACAGTGCCAGTAGTAAGTGATAAATTAACAATGTCTTGCATTGTAGGTCCCAGAAAAGGCCAGAGGTCTTTAGCAAGTTTTGCCGGTAAGGGATCAAGTAGGCAAGCAGTTGGTTTAGAAGCTGATACGAACTTAGTCAAAGTATCAAGAGAGATAGTCTCAAAAGCGGTAATAACAGGGACTATCAGTGACTCATTGTGTAGATAGAAATTTGGTAAGACAGGATCTGCAGGAGTAGCTGGAGTTGAAGAACTAATTTTATTTAAGAGCTCATCAACCATTTTGCAGAAAAAAATCTAGAAATTCATGGGCCATGAATGGTGAGCAGCTAATAGATGGCTGCTTTTTAGTAAGTTTAGATACAGTGTCAAAGAGAAATGGGGTTATGTTTATTGATATTGATTAAGTGAGAGAGATGCTGTTTTTGCAGCAGATAAAGCACATTTGTATTTCAATAAACACCCATGCTACGATAGGTAAAAAACTTCCAGTTTTGATTTTCACCATTTACGTTCCAGTCCCCTGCAGGCCCACTTAAGAGCACGTGTTTCATCATTAAACCAGGGTGTAGGCCTCTTTAGTTTCCTAGTTCTGGTGAGAGGTGCAACTGAATCGAGGAGACTAGACAGGGCCACATTTAAGTCACTAGTGAAATTTTCAACAGAGTCAGTTACCACAGTGAAAGGAGCCAAGACTTCAGGCAGCTGCTGGCCAAATGCCGCTACAGTGGAGGGACCAATGTGGCGAGTGGCAGTTACATTTGTGTCGACATTAACTGGACAGGCCAATAATGCTTCAAATTTGATGAGAAAGTGATCTGACACAGCAGATGTGGTTGGCAAGACATTCAGATCAGAAACGGCTATCCCTTTAGATAAAACCAAATCAAGGGTGTTACCACTGCAATAAGTCGACTCTTGAACAAACTGAGTGAACGCAAAAGCATCCGCTAGCACCAGAAAGGCTTTTCTTGGAGGATCAGAAGCCTTATTCAGATGAATATTGAAATCACCAAGAATTAGAATCTCATCAGAGTGAGTAACAAGGTGTGAGACAAATTCTCCAAGAAATAATGAGTAACAGCCAGGAGGCCGATAAGAGTATCACAATTTGGACTGAGCCGAGTCTATTCATGGCTGAGGGAGATGGACCAAGAACAAGAGCCTCAAAAGACTGGAATTTAGATTCAAGTTGAGAAGTCAGATTGAAAATAGATTTTTATATTAAGGCAACACCCCCACCATGTTTATTTGCCCAAGCTACATGGGCATAAGTATAGTCAGGTGGGAAAGCATTATTTAAGGGAAGGAAAACATTTAGTTTCCGCCATGTTTCACATAACTCAATCATATCGAAATTATGTTCAAGAATCAGATCATTTATTAGTAAGGCTTTGGTAGATAATGATCTGATATTTATGAAACCAAATTTAAGCATTTTGTGGAAGTGATCAGTAGTAGGCAGAACTTTAGAGTTACCAATAGATGAAATATTAATTGGAATTAGACACCTTGTTGACAATTTTGACAACCAACGCTTTGGACGATATATGGTCACATTTTTGATAACATTAGATGTTTGGTTCTGTAGATTATTAAGTACTTTGTTGCACATTTCACCACCACCAGTGGTAGGAATGATTATTGGATTATTATGATTCACATATTTAGGAGAGGAGCGCTTGGGAGCAGTGTGCTTAAACGTTGTAATATCCTGCAGAAAATGGCAATTGCAATTCTTTGATGGTGAGATGAACCAGTTATTGGTTTTGTGGACATAAAGTAAAATTCTTAACATAATTTTAAAGGCTTTTTTACAATCTGAAATGGGGAACTGTAAACAAAATGGTCTGTAAGTCTTGAAGTGTTCAAACAATATGGCTTGAAGTTAACTCAAAATAAATTCATAGTCTGTACTAGCAAGCAAGCAAGCAAAATTTTATTTATATAGCACTTTTAAAAACATAGTTAGAAAGTGCTTTACACTCCATACACCAAAAATGAATAAATACATAAAATAAATTGAATAGTTATAAAAACATGGCATTGGGAGTAACAGACCAAGCTAAAAAATGAAACAAAACAGAAGTCAGGTGTGGGAATCTATAAAAAGGCTTGCCTGAAAAGATAGGTTTTTAGAAGCCGCTTAAAATAGACCAAAGACTCAGCAGATCTAATGGATTGGGGGAGATTATTCCAGAGGCTTGGGGCCAAGACTGCAAAGGAGCAGTCACCTTTTGTTTTGCAGTTGGCGTGAGGAATGGATAAAAAACCCAAGGTTTGAGGATCGGGAGTTGGTTGGGAAGTGGAATGAGGAATCTCAAATCTAGAATCTCAGAACTTCGTAGTCTGTACTAGAATCTCAAATTCATGAATTTACATTCAAAGTAGTAATTACAAGAGTTATCAAAGCTGTTTATTTTTACAGGTTGATTCTCAATTTTCATAATGATACCAGTCTGTAGTACCACACATTCGATACCAGCCTTCCACTGGCTGCCAGGCTGGATCAGCTACACAGTTTGTATGCAAGTGCAGCAGAACTTAAGTTTGTTGGACAGTTAATTTTGGAGTTTACTGTGCACAGTAGCCCAATACATATATTATCATTTTGTATTTCCTCAGAATGAGATGAGATTTTAAAGATATATTTCATTTTACTTTATCGCATGGCGAGAGCGCAAACTTTAAAAAGTTGTATGTAACTTGAATTTGTCTTAATCCCAGTAACTCAACATTTCCCATGCCCTTGTTAAGGCCTTTAAGCCCTCTGAGTTTTGTTAAGGGACATTTCTGGCGTTTGAAGCTCCGGGGCATTAGCGTGAAACCTTTTGCCTTACTTACATTACCCCTTACATCAGCTGAAGTTTCAGTTTTGTTTTCTCCTGCACAGTTAAGATCTCAATTCTACAGATCTGATTTATTCTTGGTGCCTGAAGGACACCACTCATTTCCATTGTAAACAACATTTTATCCCACTGCACTCGGTTTCTCCTGCTGTGCTGTTCATATAAATGAGGTGTGTGTGTGTGTGTGTGTGTTTGTGTGTGTGTGTGTGTGTGTGTGTGTGTGTGCACGTGCACGTGGATTTGCATGCGCCTGTTGTCAACAGGGTCCCCTCAAGAACACCTGTGGCCACTTTTGGCTGATGATCTGGGAGCAGAAGACCAAGGCTATCATCATGCTCAACAGAATCATAGAGAAAGGCTCGGTAAGGCAAAAGATCGCCAACATTTGGGTTAGATGCAGTTACACTTCATAGATCAGAGATGCTGAAGAGTTTATACAACATTCTGACTGATTTATATCAGTGTAAACCGTTTACATTTAAGTGTGATAATTTTCATAAAAGTTCATTTTATAAGCCTCAATGTTTGTTTTTTTTTGTTTTTTTTTTAAACATCAGAGTAAGCCAGTTCAGAGGACACTGACTTTTGTGGGCAGGCGTGACTGTTGGAATTCAGTGTTTTGATTGACCAGTCAGTGAAGCGTGCGAGTGAGGAACTGCGATAGCAAGAAGCCTCTCAATTCTCGCTCATCCTGAATAAACTCTCGCACGCAAACACACACACTGGCTCTGATAATAGATTCTCTCTGTCGAGCAGCTGGGGTGGATCATGTTGAGTCATAGATTCTCCCCCGCCTCTTTTCTCAGAAAAAAGATCTAAGAGCACTAAATCTGTAAATATTTCCCTTTCAAGGAATGGTTGTTTTTTTTAAGATAACGTTCCCATACCAATTAATAATGGTTATGTAATAATTGCATGATATTTTGCAGGCTGGCCATTGTATGTTGATTTGATATCACAGGAAAGATCTATTGGAGACTAATTTTTTGACATGATGCCATATTGATTGATGCCATCTTCGACAGAAGTGTGGCATCGGTAACACAACACCAGCTTATCATTTCTTTGGCATTAATAATTTTTCCTTTTGTCTCTCTCTCTCTTTTTTTGTTTCTCTTTTTGTTTTTTCTTCCTTCCACTTTTTTCCTTCATTCGTTCTTTCTCAGGAAAAGTGTGCCCAGTACTGGCCTACGGCCGAGGAGAGGGAGATGGCCTTCCGCGACACACGTTTCCTGGTCACGCTGCTGTCAGAGGACATCAAGTCCTATTATACCACCCGGGTACTGGAGCTGCAGAATGCTAATGTGAGCCATAGTGTTTGGTGTGGTGGATCGATGAAAGAATGTAATAGGCAACTGTAGTTATTTTGTGTTTTTCTTGAAGTATTTAATTTAGGCTGTGTTTACACCTAAAGTTGGTTTACTATGGTCTGGACCAAACCACAAAAAGAGACATTGTTGGCTTTTTGCTGTAGTTGGTTGACTTCACACTGCTTTTTTATAAAGAAACCGGAAGACATTAAAAAAAAGAGAAAAAAAGGGTGAACTTGGGGTTGCATATTGACAGGGCTGTCTCGATCACATCATTATGCTGCATTTAAAAAAAGGTTGCCACGAATAAAGACGGTGACTAGATTGGATTGGTCTTGAAATTTTGTTAACAGGTTTCATTTAGCTTTTCTGGTGCTTTTACCAGATAAAGATAGATGAGAACTTGACTTGACTTAACTTTTTTCAACTTGAGCCTGAGTCAAAATGATGACTCAAATATGATGTTATATGTTTGGTCTGTGGAGGATGAGCGAAAAGAGACCAGTCCACTTCTCCTTTTGACCACACAGCCGTGGGGGTGTTTAATTCCTCCACCAAAATTAAAGTGCACGGTCAACAATCATGAACTCGGGCTGTTCGACATGCTAGCTCACAAACACCTCAACCTCGCGTCTACCTACAATCCCATTCTGCTAATCCCTGAACCCAGTGTCTTAAAGGGACAGTCTCTGGTTGACATGGTGAATAAGGAACACTTTGTAATTTCACCTCATGTACTTGCGCACATGAAATGAAGCGAAATGCCATAATGGTGAATGTCTAACCTGCCTAAAGTAGGTCACTACCCCCCCCCCCCAAGAATTCACCATGACAAAAAAAAAATATCAATGCGACGGGGATGAATAATGCGGTCAAAACGGCTCCTCTTGAAGGGTGTAAAAACGGGGGCGTCCACGCTGAGGGGGCTGGGCCAGTTGAATTGGCCTGTCCATATCCAGGTGAGCTGGCTTGAGGCGGTCCACCTGCTTCGGCTTACCGCCCACATCCACCACAAAGTTCTTAGCTCCCGCCGCAAGGACACGGAAGGGGCTGTCGCAGGGGGTATGGTGGGCGTTGTGCCAGATGAAGATGTACCCAGCCGACTGCAGGTCCTTGGGGCGTAAGACCGAGGGAGGCCGCGAAGTTGGGACTGGAGTGAAAACACTGGCACTGTCCCAGAACACAGCCCATTGGCGGGCAGCAGACCAGAGTGCTGCGCCGTCTGGGAGAAATTCCCCCAGGACCCACAGTGGCTGGCCGTAAATCAGCTCGGCTGATGAGGACTGGAGGTCTTCCTTAGGGACAGACCGCCGGCCAAGCATGACCCACGGGAGCCGGTCGACCCAGCTGTGAGGCTGGCCCGAATAGCGGCCTTCGTAGAATGATGAAACCACTCGCACAAGCCGTTGCCCTGCGGATTGTAGACCGTGGTGCCACCGTGGAGCTTCACCCCTAGCCCTTAAGCAACTGCCACTGTACTGGTAGCTTCGTTTTCCGTGGCTAACGTCGGGGTCACCAATGTGGAGGATGACAGCGGGGTTGTTTATTTCCTCCACCAAACTTAAAGTGCACAGTTAACAATTATGAACTCGGGCTGCTCGACATGCTAGCTCACAAACACCAAACACCTCAACCTCGTGTCTACCCACAATCCAGTTCTGCTGAACCCTGAACCCACCGTCTGAAATGGACTGTCTCTGGTCGACATAGTGAATGTCTAAACTGCCTAAAGTTGGTCACTACAGGGCTGTAATTGGTGCATTTGTGTTCATACTACTGGTTAACTGCACTTGAGTTAGTTTGGTAGCGGCCTGAGACCCGTCTTTTCAAGCGGTTTTGATTGAGTTGTTTGGTCCACACTCTGGGTGTAAGAAAATATCAGTACACTTGAGCATTGTGATATTGTGTTTTGCGATAGTGTATCAATTCTCAAAAAATGATAAATTTTTAATCAATAGTTTACATGCAAAGATTCGTGGCAGACATTTTCTGTTATGTGTAAACTCCCAAATCTTGGATAGCAATGTTGTAATCTATCTTCAGCCATATGAGACTTCCACTCCAATATAACAATGTAAACTGAGACAGGAAGTAGTGTAAACAAAAAAAAAACCCAAAACAAAACACAGGCCTATGAAATCGCAATATATCTCCTTGCTTAACGTATCACAATATATCACAATATATTGAATTGTAACCCCTGTGTTGTGATGCCTAGTGTATTGCCAGATTCTTGCCAATACACAGCCCTAGTCTGCACCCAAGTTTGACTAGCAGTGTTCACACCTGTCCAAACAAACTGCACTAAGAGGACCAAAAGGCAGCCAAACAAAACAGTGTAGGTTTTGAACACAGCCTGAAACAGTTCGGCAAAGTCTTTAAAAGTTATCTCATGTGAGAGTCTATTGTCAAAGCACCATAAACCTGAAAGTATCTTTGCTCATTGACCTACGTAGAGCAGGGGGACATTGACAAATAAACCTTCAGCTAAGTAGAGCAGGGGGATATTGACAAACACTTGGGTTTGAGTTTCCTTTTAGTTCCCACTTTGTCTTGACCTGGTTTACTTTCATATACCAGTAAGTGAGCGTTACCTCTCTTTATACTTTATAGCTATGCAAAATAAGAAATAGAGCTGGCTTTCAATCGAAGGGGAAGATGGATTGTATTTAAGTGTAGCTGGGGTTGTCTAGTTTTTTGTAAAATAACAAGTTTGCCGTTTTTTAAAAAAAATTATTTGGTTTGGTTTTGCAGTTGGTTTGGCCATAGCGTTCATCCTGTTTTAGCGATTCAGTTTTAGTGTTGAATGTTAAGTTTGTTTGTATACCAATGATGTAATAAGCAGTGAGTTGTCGATAAACTCCATGTTAGTTGGTTTTTATTTTTGAAACTCAATTTGTTTACTTGTATGGCAGCAAGGTTTTGGATCCTTGTGTGTTGCGAAAGAAAATTAACATGAAACATTAAGATTTATCATTCATCAAACATTAAGATCATCATTTATTTGTTTCTTTATGCCTACGTTGTTATGTGGACCAAAGACACCTTAAAGAAGGTTATGTGGTGTCAAAAGATAGAGATGTGCTGCCATGAGACGTATCATATGTGGAGATCTCGGAGAGGCCCTGAGTTTCGTGTTTCCCTTTGCCTGCGTTTCTGAAGGAAGCAATGCTTTTCAAGTTCAAGAACTTCATTGTCATTGTGGAAGCACAACTAATTTGCAGTTGTGTCGACCTCAAACGGTGCATACAAAGAATAAATAAGACGGGAACGTTGAATACAAAATATCCGCAATAAAAAATTCCAGTCTAAACGATAAGTACAAAATATAAGCAATATAAAGTATAAAATAGATACAATCGGTGATAAAATACATCTAACGTGGTGCAAAAAGATCGGCAGCAAAAATACAGTAAAGATGCGGTGTGACAGATATGAAGTGGCATAAAGTGACGTGTAAGTAAATACCACAAATATTGCACATGTATTAAACTGTTGACTCTTGATAGAATTAGTTTCCCCCGCTGTATGCAAGAGTGTTGATATTTATATAGGTTGATATAGGAGATGTATATAGGTTGATAGTCTTTGAACACCAAGGGGCTAAACATGTTAGACTTTTTTGTTTCACTGAACTGTAAAGACACTGAGCTCCTCTCTTCGGAGAGAGACGGCTCCTTTTGACTTCTGTGTTGGGGTGTTTCTCTCCAATATGTTGTATACAATATATTTCAGTCCTCAACCCGTCAGTGTTTTGTGTAAATATTTCTGAGTCTTGAGTGTTCACAAGTACATTTCCATGACAGTATTATATGTTATGAAACAGTATCAGAGGATTAAAGTGTGTGTTGAGTTCAAGCATGCAACCTATTTCTAAAGAGAATATCTTTGTCCTGTGTCTTCGAATTGAGAATCTTAGCTCTAAGATGCTTTTCAGAAATGGGGCTTAGTTTGTATGAATGTATTTAGACCTTTACATTGCCCAAGAGTGACTATCTACAAAACTATCAATATTCTAAATTCTTGATTTCAACAAACTGTTTTAATTTATTAATTTTTTTGGTGGAAAAGAAATACTTGACTTCACTGCTCTTATCTCTGCTCTTGCAGACGGGGGAGAAACGAGAGATTCACCACTTTCATTACACCACGTGGCCTGACTTTGGTGTCCCAGAGTCGCCGGCGTCTTTCCTTAACTTCCTACTTAAGGTCCGGGAGTCTGGTGCACTTGGGGCAGACAATGGACCAGCTGTAGTGCACTGCAGTGCTGGAATTGGACGATCAGGGACGTTCTCACTAGTGGACACATGCCTGGTCCTGGTAAGCCCTGCCTGCCAACTCAACATGGCATCCAATTTCAGCATCAGTGTTTTCCTACTTACTGGCATCCTTAATGCCAGCAAATACTTTAAACTGACACCAGATAAGATTTTTGCTTTAAATTGTCTTTAATAAATTCATTTTGGTTGCATAGTGTGCTGTCTATGGGAGAATGACTCAATCGCCGTTCAGATCAGTTCCCTGGGAGCCTTGTTTTCACTCGCATTTTGTTTGCCTTTGGGCACAAAACCTCCCTGGAAATACAGGGATTACATTATGACACATATCAGTGAAAAAAGCCTTTTGGTTGTCTTTACAACAGTTGACATAAAAGACGCTGCCAAATTTAAAAAAAAAGTTACCTGGTACCAATTTAATGCCATTAAGTACTATAATACCTTGTTTTTATTACATGTTGTTCTTCAAGATTTAATTTTAAAGTAAATGGCCTTACATTTTTCTTAATCATGCATGGCACTTGTCTTCTACTTCTTAAATTTTGAATGTCACTTGTCGCTAAGTCTAAGTGATATATGTTGAACTGTTCAGATGGACAAGAGGAAAGACTCGTTGTCGGTAGACATCAAACGTATCCTCTTGGACATGAGGAGGTACCGTATGGGTCTGATCCAGACCCCTGACCAGCTGCGCTTCTCCTACATGGCAGTCCTGGAAGGAGCCAAATACATCATGGGAGACTCCTCTGTTCTGGTACCAGCACTATACACTTATACAGATTTACTCAAGCTGTCACTCTCTTTTTCCCCCCTGTCGCTCTCTTTCTCTATTATATACATTCTATCTATGCATTGTTTTGGCTGTCTTCTTATATGTCATGAAACAGTCGTGTGTGGCTGCCGCTTCTCCCTCTCATAGCCCCCCTTCCCATCCACCCCTGTATGTCTGTGTTATGTTTAGCTGTCGTCTTGTTTCACCCCGTTTATTGTAAAGCGACTTTGAGTATTAGAAAAGCGCTATATAAGTTTAATTTATTATTATTATTATTATATCCTGTTCACTCTAAATTCCCCTCACTGATTCACTCTCTTTCGTTAGGTCTGACCTATCGTTTTTCTTTGCCATCCCCCCTCTGTTTCCCTTCTGCTCGCTCTCCTCATTCCACTCACTATCTTGCAGTGACTTGCATCTGCACACTGTCCCTGTCACGTACCTGCTCTTTCTTTTCTCTCTCTCACTTCTGGCCACATTCCTGGATTTAGCCAAGGCCTTAACTGTTTCCTCTATAATGCTGCCTTATCCTGCCAAAAAAAGATCGCTGATATCCAGGAAACCTCTCCTTACACATAAATCCTGTCTGTCATTGGATTTCACACATTTCTTTGAGTAGGAGAACGTGACACACAAAAGGGATGATTGTGTCCAACTTTGGTGCCTTTAGATGTAAATACCTGTGTATTCAGACATTCTGTTGTACTAGATGATGATAAAGGAGCCAGCTGAGGTGGTTCGGGCATCTGATTAGGATACCTCCTGGGCGCCTTCCTTTGGAGGTTTTCTGGGCACATCCAACTGGGAGGAGACCCCGGGGTAGACCCAGAGCTCACTGGAGGGACTACATGTCCTATCTGGCCTGGGAACACCTTGGGATCCCCCAGGAGGAGGTGAAAGGCATTGCTGGGGAGAGGGACGTCTTGAGTGCCCTACTTAGCTTGCTGCCACCACGACCCGATGATGAGCTAGATGATGATATCACAGGATTTATGTGATAAGAAACATCCTTCCAGGTGCTCTAACTTGAGAGTACAGATTGGGCCATACCAGAGTTTATCGGTTTGTCCCCACAAATAACTTGTATAGTTGTTTCATAGACTGGAACCACCAATAGTTTGATTCATTAGATTTGACTGAATGTCAGTGATCCTCTGTTGGAGAAAGTGGCAGGTTGCAGCGTCAGAGAAATGATGAGAGGGGAATGGAGTTAAAAGTACAGAAGATTATGCGACCATTAATTACAGTACAACCCCCCCTCCCCAGATGTTAGGCATATACAATAAAAACACAAATAGGATACACTTTTGGCAGCACATTTACTGATGTAGCTGGAAGATTGAGGTTTATTTAATGCCTTATAAAGAGCAAAAGTTGACCTCTTTATGGTTTTTTGAAGAGGAGCTACACTCTACACATCAGCTGTTTACCACCCATCAACTGACATGGTTTCTTGGTAAAAGTGCCACCATTCAGTAAATGGCTGTATATGTTTTGATACGGTTTTAGAGAATTCAAACTCTTCTGCCTGTAATGGTGACAGCTGAAGAACATAAACTTAGAAGCTCCTCCTCCACCTCTTCTCCTCTCCTTGCAGAAGCAGTGGCGAGAGGAGTCCAAGGAGGACCAGGAGCCGGTGTCTGACTCTCCACCCCCAGCTCAGCCTCAGCCCAAGTGTGCGACAGACAGGCACAATGGCAGCCAGTGGGGAGGCCCCCAGCTGGAGGAGGGAGGAGACTGCAGGCAGGACAACAAAGTTCCCATCCAGCCCCCATGCAAGGAACAAGAGCTGGACAGCAACACAACACAGTCAGTACACTGTGTTTTATTGTGCTTAAAAAATTACACCCTCAGAACCACAGAATCATATCTAATTAATGGATCATAAGAAAGGTTTGCATAAAGCTTCATGTTCCACTGATAATTGGGATAATCAATATTAATCATGATAATAGCTAATTTTCAGAATAGGCAATGGTCTTATTTAAAAGTGGATCATGTAGCCATCTGAAACCATGTACTAACAGTTAGTACATGGTTTCACATAGTAATCAAGCGTACTATTATGAGAGGACAATGAAGACCGCAGTGTACTTATACGTGACATCAACCCTCTGAATGACCGTTTTATCACACTTGCAAAATTCCTCCCACATTTCTTCGTCTTTGATGTAATCAACAGAGTTGTATGACTGGTAATTCAAGAGTCAAAGGTTTATTTGTCATATAGTTCATGTACAAGTACGATAAGCAGTGAGATGATTTTTGGCAACTCAAAAACTGTGCAACAAGTGGAATGAACACTAATAATGAAATGAGAATAAAATAAAAATACAATAAAAAAAAAGCTAAAAAAATATCTAGGGAGGGGGCGTCCGGGTGGCGTGGTGGTCTATTCTGTTGCCTACCAACACGGGGATTGCCGGTTCAAATCCCCGTGTTACCTCCAGCTTGGTTGGGCGTCCCTACAGACACAATTGGCTGTGTCTGCGGGTGGGAAGCTGGATGTGGGTATGTGTCCTGGTCGCTGCACTAGCCGCCTCTATCTAGTCGGTCGGGGCACCTGGGGGGAATAGCGTGATCCTCCCACGCGCTACGTCCCCCTGGCGAAAACGCCTCCCTGTCAGGTGAAAAAGAAAAATGGGGTAATTGGCCAAGAACAATTGGAGAGAAAAGGGGGGGGTCAAAAACAAAAGAAGCGGCTGGCGACGCTACATGTATCAGAGGAGGCATGTGGTAGACTGCAGCCCTCCCCTGATCAGCAGAGGGGATGGACCAGCGACTGGGACAGCTAGGAAGAGTGGGGTAATTGGCCGGATACAATTGGGGAGAAAAGGGGGGGTATTTTAAAATAAATAAATATCTATATATAGCGGTTTTTTCCGAAACCGTCAATGGTGTTGAGTGCTCAACTAATGAGGAGCGGAATATCAACACGGATACGGTTTTCACTCATCAGCTGCCGATGAGTGCGAGACACATGAAACAGGCCTGTACTGCTATGTATTGAAATCTTTTTTCCTGTATCCGTGTTGATATATATATAATATATATTCATATATATATCTGGGGAGTATACACAAGTTATATCCTGATAAATACATACATGCAATGTGCAGTTGCTATACAAGTGTGCAAATGGAAAGTGTCTGAGGCAGAGTGGTAAAGTGGTAAAAGTAGCAGTAGTGTTACAAATGTCATTATTATGTCATGTTTCATGTCTTTATGGCCTTGGGGAGGAAACTCCCTCTGAGTCTCTGTCAGCCTTGTGGCTGCAGAGGCGTCTGGCTGCTGGCTGCGGCTGAAACAGTCCGTTATTGGAGTGATGGCGATCCATAATAATCCTTTTAGCACTGGTCCTGCACTGCCTGGTGTATAAGTCCTGGAGAGGGGTGGTGGCGTTGGGGGATTGTGGACCCGGTGGTATGCTCAGCTGACTGTACCACTCTCTGCAGGGCTTTTTTTGGTCTGTAGAGGTAGTGATTGCTAACACTCAAACGCAACTGCATAAAATTCTCCCTTTTCTCCCCTGTCTCACAAATATATAAAACTGGTTTTGTGAATTGTTTAATAATTATATTCCTTGCAGATTTAGAAAAGACAACTTCATAAAAACGATTCTTTGACTCTAATGATAGTATAAATACATACACTAGGAGACTAATTGTTTAAATTTTGCACAGTTAATGAAATTTATGTAACTGTTGTAACTATAAAATCATGGCAATGTAGTCGTGTGCCAGGACACACTGTGTGTACTTAAACTCAATTGATAATTTAAGTTTATGAATTCAATTTAATTTGCAGTTGTCTGCCTGTTCCTGTTTTTAACTGTCACAGTACATCAGATATTGCTGGCACACGATAATTATATCAGGTGAATGTAAATAAGTATATGCCAGAATAGAAAAGCCAGCTGCACTGTGTCTCCAAGGACCTGATAACCACTGCCTTGGACACAAGTCACTTTCAGGGAAATCTAAAAATATGGCGTGTGTGGTTAACAAAACCTTGGGGGAACGCAACTTTGAAAGCTATTGCCTTGTGGTCACGAAAGGCTCAAAAGAACAAAATGTTCAAACACACCAGAAATCGGACAGTGTATTGTGTTTAAATGGGATACGTTTTATTGTGTTTACATGGTTTTGGACATGTGAAAATACAGCTCGATCAGTTTATTCAAAAAATTATTCGGAATGTTGAAATGTTCACCCTGTCAGTCATCTTAACCAAGATGTTTTTATACTCATGAATACTGACTGACACTGCTAAATGATGGATGTCTGTTGGGAAATTTTACCCTTTTGAACTGTTTTTACACAGCAAGAGACACAGAGAAGACAGCATCTCTAAGACGCCCACAACCAAGACACCACAGCAAAACAAGACCAGGATAAATGACTCGGAGAAGAAGAGGAAAAGGTGATTATCCTCTTAAAAAGCCCGTTTCTGATCGTCATATACAAGGCAGTTAATCATTCAGTATGTTGTTGGTATGCAGTGTGTCATGACTTAGCCCACCGAATCCCTATATTGATCGCCTTAATTTTATTACATGTAGCACTGAATGCAGGGATTCACTGATGACATCTTTTTAAGCGCAGGTACAAAACTCATAAATAGATACTCAGCACTAGTTTATCTATTATTTCATTGTAAAGAATAACCTTAAAATCCAACTAGTTCAATGTTACTGGTCAAAAATGCCAGAGATACACATTTATTTTCCCAACATCCTGCTGTCTGAAAAACACAAAAGTCCATGTTACTTTTCTTCTATTTATTTCATAATACAACACATGGTTGTTAATTTCAGATTTTAGCACTGGGGTTATCTGTTTCATTTATTCTGGGTTTACCCTGGCACGAGGAGTCTCATTGTTGCATTTCTCATCCAGTGTTGTTTGATCACTGAGGTGACAGGAAAACTGTAGTTGTCTTCCCAATGACTTCATTTTGTGTTCAACCATTTTGTGTCCTAAAAATTCCTCAGACCAAATGAAAAGAGAACAGTCATGTTTTGCTCTGCATGAGTCCTAATATAACACCGTTTAATCTGTTATCAGCATAAAAAAGTAGACATCACCTCAGAGGGACACCAGGCTTTGACAGTGCATGACTCAACCACCTCCTAACTAAAAACCCACATCTGAGGCTTCATAGTCCCCACCCCCCCTCCTCCGCCTGCTTCTCTCTGTATGTTGTGACAGTCTTACGATGTGAAACAGCCAGACCAGCTCACCCAGGTCTGCTGTGGTTAGACCTGACAAAGCACTAGGTTTTGATGTCAATGTGTCTTAAGAAAACAACTCAGTTGGGCTTCTCTAGGAAGGTCTGCCTTTACCGTGTCACACGTAAGTCTTTGTTCCAGTAACATGGCCAAACCACTCCATAACTGCCAAGGTCCTAATCTGATGTTGTGGTTCTTCTCGGACAGTTTGGGCTGCATTTGCTGTACATGACAAGAGCTGGCCTGTCCTTTGGGGGGGACAGTAACTTTACCCCCCTCTGTGGCAGCAACAAACCTGGAGAACACTTTTAGAGGAGGAAGTTTACCTGCAGCTTGTAAAGAGAAACCCCAAACTTGTACGTGAAGGAGGGTGTGTGCGTGCGTGTGTATGTTCTTTGTCTGCAGTGTTTTCTATTTGTTATGCTGAGGTTTTGTTCTTTGTGATTTGCTTGGCTCTGGTGATGTCCAGTTGTGCTCATATTGGGCTGCACTGTGGCATGTTGTGTGTATGTGTGCATTTTCAGGTGATGGTTAGCTAGTTGAAGCCTCAGGTTTGAGATGCAATTTATTAGAGGAATCTGGAGCGCGACCATTTGTGTGCATACGCCAATTAGATTTAAATCGTACAACCTGGACACCACTGATATGACTGGCAGTAACTGGCTCGGAGTGACTTAAGTGTAAGCATTAAGTGCTTTTTATGCAACGGCTTCAACTACAACAGTGACTGTAGAATATGCTTCAGTGACATGACTGCCAAATTTGTAATCTGATCCAGCCCAAGCCTGAATCTGAAAGGGGGCCCAGACTTAACCTGTTGAATAAGGTGGGCCTTATTCAATAACACAATCATTACATACAATACAGCTACTTGTTTTAGTTAGTAAGGTTAATAACCAAGAGTGCAATAAGTCTGTGCAGTCAAGGAGTTATTTCTAAGAAGCAGGCTACTTGGAAATAGGGATGGAAGTATGAGGTATGGAAATGATCTCGTTCACTGGTCAGGCTGGTGCACACTTGCCATCCAAGAATTAATAATACTGCTGTGCAGTAATCCGAATATGTAAGTTCTTAACCCGATGAAAGATGGCATTAATCATAAACGCTGGTACTCCTTGAGGTTTGTTGCATGCACTAGTGCTCCTAACTTTCAAAGGTTTGGGTTGTTTTAACAAGTCTTTATTTCCCATTTCATAGGGTTGTTATTTTCCTTTAGATTCCAAGCATGAGTGTTCATAAACGCTTGAGGGTTTTTAACGGTACCAGGTGTTGTGTTATGACCATTTTAAGATTTAAGTGAAATTATGGCATATTTGCATTTGGATTTTAAGAGACAGATGGCAAAACATGGCTCTAAATATTGAGCCTGTGAAAATTGTTCTCTATGGACCAGGAAAAACAACTCCAGGGACTTTCTTGGAATATCGTTTGCAGAAAGTTTTAGTATAGTTCGCCATTTGCAAAGTTGCTGCAAGGCCTGCCTGCCTTATTAACTATTAACGTGTTTGGCAAACTTCCAAGATAAACTCCTCTATTACTTGCCCCTGGCTTTAGCTATGTCCATCAACTAATCTACCATTATCATACATTGCATAAAAGATGCTCTCCGTTTCTCAACAGGGTTTCTGGTCAGTGTCAGAGCTTAATGTCGGAGGAATTGGTGTAGTCCCCAAGCACTGATTGGTAGATGACTTTGTCAGTCATTTGCAATATTTAAACAGTGAATTATTCTGGCTATGAATTTTTACAAAAGGTATAGCCTATTAAAAAAATCCATTGCTAAAGTTAAGCACTCACAAAAGATAAGGCGTGAGTGCCATACCTAAGCGTCATTGATATCATCGTTCTGATCACTATGGCTCCATTTCTGCGGTCTTACTCTGAGCTCGGCATCGGACCTGAGCTTCTGACAGCTGCAGGATAAGCTGCACTTATCCTGTAGCTTATGCTTGTGTAGCAGTTTTAAAAACCTGCCTTAACATCCAATGAAATGCAGTCGGAACTTGTGTTACCTACTGGTTAGGAAATTTCACAAGTTTCAGGTGTAAAAACCTGCTGCTTTATTCGAATACTCTGGGGAATAGAATGGACGATTATCTTTAAAGACAGGTGAAAGCACAAATGAACAACAGCAAAATCTGGGTGTGCAAAAGTCAGTTTTATTTTTATAGCCCAATATCACAAATTTGCCTCAAGAGGCTTTACAGCAACACAACATCCTGTCCTTAGACCCTCACATCAGATAAGGAACAACTCCCTAAAAAAAAACCCTTGAACAGGAAAAATAAATAAGAAGAAACCTCAGGGAGAGCAACAGAGGAGGGATCTCTCTCCCAAGACGGACAACGTGCAATGGATGTTGTGTTTACACAGAATACAACATTGAAAGAGGATAACAGAGTTATAATGGAATTATAAACTATATGAAGACTATGAAAAGCATCTGAATATCTGAAGTGTGACATGTTGACGCTTATTCAAATATGAATGCTGCTTTTGCTGCATTGACAGTTGATGCACTGTAACATTGAGACTCAAAGTGATTCAAAGATGCTGCTGTGCCACTGTGTGTCCTCAAAACTGAAAGGACAAGGCTATTTTAGGAATTCTTCCACTGGCTGTGATGTGTGCTTTCAAAAACTTCAAAATGCCAAACACATTTATTAGAACTGGTGGCAGATTAGTTCTTTTGATCACTTTTGAAGCTATACTTATAATCTGAGTGTGCTCCTATATATATATTTGTTTACAATTCCAAGTTCTTGACCCTGTCAACATATTTTTTAACAGGGCAAAGATCAGTGACGCTTAACAATCTCCAACGACGGCCACCTGAAAACAGTTATGGCAGCAACGCCAACCTCGGCAGGGATCTCCAGCTCTATCTGAACCCCCGCGCCCTCCTCCTTACCCAGTCCAAAACCACTGTTCACCTCCCTCACCCAGAGTCACACAGCTTTCCCCTTTCCTAGCCCGCTTTTCCCCCCCAGCCTGACCCTGTGGTACTACTCCCCCCCCCCCCCATCTACCCACTATGCACCTCAATGCCCCCACCTCCACCGCAAAACAAACCAAAAAAACTGCACTGCCCCAGGTCTTTCCAAGTGTTCCTCTTCTCAGAACTGTTAAACGGCCATCGCTTCACTCTCCTGCTCCAAAACACCGTCATCTAGAAGTCACTCCGGCACTTAACCCCCGGTACTCCCCACCGCCATTCTCCATGGCCTCCTTCCTGCTCTGTCTCTCTTAACTGTTTACACCAAACACTTCTACATTCTTCTCAAGGGACGTTTGAAAGAGACCGAACACACCAGCTCTTCAACCCCGCCCCGACACCCGGCGCTGCTTGTGGACTGGAGTCACAGAATATGCGCTGTCAGTTTGTTTTTTGCTTTATTATTAATTTTAATTTTGTTTTTTGCTTATTTCTTTAAGTCAGACTATTTTTGCATCTACCAAATTAAGACCCAAAGTGAACTGAAAATGGGGGTTATGCATTGCCAATTTGTAATGCTGTTCATATGTGTATTTTTAGAGACACTTTTTTCAGAGGAAAAATAAAAGTTTTATTTTTATAAGAGATTACTTGAAGTTTTCCACCACGTTGGGAGGGTTAAATGAAAGCAGCCCCCCACATGAGATTCTGTGGCATGTGATGTTTCCATAATGTACATAGTGTTCTTTTTAAAGGATGTGTAAAAAGACATTTTTGCTTGTATTAAAAAAAAAAAAAAAATTTGGTTTGAAAACAGACGCAAACTATAATTTCTGAATCAGTTCTCTACAAATGGATTTGTTTTGCATTGCCCTTTCTCCTACAGTGTAATCTACAAATAAAACTGGTACCATCTAGTTTACACAATGATGGCATGTCTGTTTTCTGGCTACCTCTGTTTTTACATTTGCACATTTCCAGCCCAAGGAGCAGCTCCTGACCATCTCACCTCATGATTTCACTACGTCTAAAAGGATGGATAGCGTTTCAAAAACGTTACGTGGCCATCTTAAATTGGAAATTTAAATGGCGGCACGGTGGCGCAGTGGTTAGCGCTGTCGCCTCACAGCAAGAAGGTCCTGGGTTCGAACCCCGAGGGTGTCCAACCTTGGAAGTCATCCCAGGTCTTCCTCTGTGTGGAGTTTGCATGTTCTCCCCCGTGTCTGCGGTGGGTTTTTTCCGGGTGCTCCGGTTTCCCCCACCGTCAAAAAGACATGCATGTTAGGGTTAACACTCCTGTCTGTGCCCCTGACTGAGGCAATAGGAAGAAATAACTTGGAGTTGGTCCCCGGGTGCAGCACGGCAGCTGCCCACTGCCCCTAGCTACACAGCTAGGATGGGTTAAATGCAGAGTGTAATTTCCCCACGGGGATTAATAAAGTATCTCAAAATAAAAAATTTGCAAGTGTTCAACACTTATCAGTTTCTTGGCACAGACGATTAGAAAAGGTCTTCATTTGGTTAACTGGGTGGCTGCTTACCTTTTTAACAAAGTCTTGACGTCATGTTCACCCAACCACAATTTTTTCATAAGACTACCTCATGAATATGTTTGAAACAGCTGGTCTGTTTGGTAACCAAACCTTGTGGTTTTCTCAAAGCCTCTCTTCAACCACACCGCATGATATTGTGAAAGTGTGCAGGTTTTCTCCTTGTTATAACAGCTTTATAACTGACTCAAAGACGTTTCGGGGTGGAATCAAATTACACCATCGCGGAGGTGGGCCTTCCAGTAACCCAGTGTGGCAGCTGGCCAGCAATGTTCAGTTAACGAGTAGGAAGCTTGATCACTCTAGTGGAAACACAAAGTCTTTTATTTTCTTTGACCCAGGACACATTTGCATTGAGTTCTAGTAATTCAACTGTATTTCGTTTATAACAATTTGAGCGCTATTAACATTTCAGCAATTTTTGGAAATAGATAAATTTAGATTTTCAGAGGGGAACATGAGGACAATTTTGCATTACATTACATTGTACTATATGCATGATATTCAGAAATAGTGTGGGTTTTTAACGATGACTGACTACATTTATATAGCACTTTATCTCAATATCCAAATCGCTTCACAGTGAAGGGGGTAACTCACCTCCACCACCAATGTGTAGCATCCACCTGGGTGATGCATGGCAGCCATTTTAAGCCAGAATGCTCACCACACATAAGCTTGAAGTGGGGAATAGTTGAGCCAGTTACACGCGGGGGGATGATTAGGTGGCCGGATGGAGAGCCAGGTTGGGGAATTTTTAATTTATTAATTGGAGACAGTCTTTGAGCATTAGAAGGTTATCCACAGGGCAGCAGATGAGGATGTGATCCAAATGGAGAGTTAGTGAGAAGTCCCAAACACACACGCACACACCCACCTGAGATGTGGGCTATTTTTCCACTGCCATCAGCTCAAGGATGTTGCTGACTGGTAAAAATCAAAGTTTTTTAGGCAAAGGGTGGGGTGGGAGGGGGGTGGAGTCGAGGGATCTTCTGTCCAAAGTCACCTTTCATGTTTCCCGAGCATGGACTATAAATCTTTGGTCAAAACATCCTGTGTGTGTGTGGGTGTGTGTGTATGTGTGTGTGTGCGTGTGAATTAGAAGATTGCAGGTGGAATGCCGCCGCCAAAGAGAAGCTTCCAGGAAGAGGGAATCTTCCATTTGATGGTCTCTTGGTTCTGGAATTGAAATGACAGATGAGGAAGTTATAAGACATTATTCTTTACATAAAGTCACACATTATGCTATACAGTGATTTTCAAATCTCTTAAAAACCACACTCCAGTTGTTCTCTACATCCTTATCACACCACCATGAATCATATATACCCATAGGTGATGGGCTACTTAAAATCCTTTAGTATCTCCTAAGTTTGGGAAGTGGCTGGTTTTTGGTTAAAAGGTTTAATCTTTTCAAGAAACAAAAAGAAACCATCGTCCCTTCAGGTGACATGTGAAATATCAAAAGACCGACTAACTCACAGGTTTGTCCAACAGATGAAGCCAGTTGTTCAGGTGGTTGACAAGTGTGAAGGCATCAGGAATGTTGTCTCCTTCTGAACAGAATATTAACACCACAGCCAGCAGCAGCTCCTCTGCACAACTACACACCACATACAGTATGTAAGGTCAAACATGTGAAAACGCACACACACACACACACACACACACACACACACACACACACACACACACACACACACACACACACACACACACACACAGTAAAAGTCTTCTCCTAGAACCATGTACTACCTGGAGATGAATAGTTTCTTTAGCATACTGACTCTAGGATGCTTTTCTTCAATATCTGCATTCAGAAGATACAGAGCTTTTTCCAAGCTTGCTTGCATAGACAGAAGAAAGATAGAGAAGTAAAACTTGTAGGTTAAAAAGTAAAATGTCCCATATGACTTGACATGCTGGTAAAATGAACCAGTTATGTGAAGGCAACAATTACTGTACAGCTAGGTACTGTACTGCCAGGGGGAGAGGGCCTTCAGAGGCAACAGTATCATCACCCTGACTGAAACCTGGCTCAATGAGGCCGTCCCAGACACCGAGGTCAGTCTCCATCACTTTTCCACTGTAAAGGCTGACAGCACTAGTCAGTCGGGCAAATAGAAGGGCCGTGGGGGTCTGCATCTTTATCAACAATAGGTGGTTCAATAACATCAAAACCCACAGCATAGTCTGTACACCTGACCTGGAGTTGCTGATCCTGTCATTACCCCTTATGGAGATACTGACCCTGTCATTTTGTCCCTTCTATCTCCCGAGGGAATTCCCCACTGTGGTCATTGGCTGTGTTTACATTCCAACCAACGCTAAAACCAAAGTGGTCGTGGAGCTAGTAGCTGAGAGCACTAGCTCCATGTTGACTAAATATCCTGAAGCCCCGGTGTTCATTGTGGGTGATTTCAACAACAGCAGACTCGATGGTGTGCTGTTCCATCAGTATGTGGACATTCCCACACGGTAAGATAACATTCTGGACTTGTGTTATGGCAACATTACCGATGCGTTCAGCACTCCGGCACATTCTCCACTCAGCTTTTCAGACCAAAATGTTGCCTCCCTGCTTCCACACTACAAATCGGAACTGAAACACATCAAGCCTCAAATCCACTACACCACCCAATGGTCGGAGGATGCCATCACACAATTACAAGGCTCACTGGCATGCACAGACTGGGACATTTTTCAAGGTGATCTGGATAACAGACTATCACTTATCACTGAATATATCAAATTCTGCATCACCACCACCATACCAGCAAAAAAACTTTAAGAAATCCTAACTCCAAGCCCTGGATTACCTCCCATATTAAGTGTAGCCTGAAAGAAAAGTAGGAAGGTATTTCAGTGCAGGGACTGGGCTTCCCTTAAATCAATTAACAGACAGATCAAGAAAGACATTCTTAAAGTCAAACTCAAATATAAGGACAGATTGGAGCAACAAGTTTAGCAACATGAACACAAAACAAGCCTTTCATAAAATAAGAACACTAACTGGTTATCAATCAACTCAAGATCATTCCACAATGACACACCCCACCACCTCTGCCAACACTCTGAACATGTTCTATGCACGGTTTGACATCCACAACCACTCTGCTGCCTGTGAGGAGCTGCTTAGTGCCCTCCCCTCTCACGAACCCACACACCCACCCTTCACAATGGAGGCTGTCTGACAGCAGCTGGGTAGGTGCAAAACCTAGCAAGGCACCAGGGCCAGATGGCACCCCAGGGAGGGTACTCAAGCTCTACGTCATGGAGCTCTCCCACATCCTCTACTCTATCTTCTGTGAATCCTATAAGACAGCATCAATTCCTGTCCTCTGGAAAACATCCACCATTTTACCGGTACCCAAGAAACCCTGACCCTCTGAATACAACCACTACCGACCGCTCGCACTCACCCCAATAGCCATGAAATGCCTGGAAAAACTGGTCCTACGCACCATCCTACCAGCTGTTAGTCCACAGCTGGACCCATATCACTTTCCCTACAGGGCCAAATGGGGGACAAAGGATGCTGTGGGATGTCTCCTCCACTCCCTCCTCCAACATCTGGAATCACCTGGCAACTTGGCTTCCTTCCTCTTCATCAACTTCAGTTGTGCCTTCAATACAATTCAATGCCATCAGATGATCAAGAAACTCCACCACCTTGACATCCCGCCACTCCCCATCCACTGAGTCCACAACTTCCTTAACAGTCCACAGGCACAGTAACATCATCAACCATCATCACCAACACCGGAGTCCCTCAGGGTTGTCCTCAATCTCTTTTTCTACACTCTCTACATAAACGACTGCATCAGCTCTTCACCCATCACCACTTACTACAAATACTCTGATGATACTGCCATACTGGGACTACTTAATGTAAATAACTCCATCAAAGCCTATCAACACTCCATTTCTTATTTTACACAATGGTGCATGGACAACTACCTCCAACTGAATGTGGACAAGACAAAAGAACTGATCATTAACACACCAAACACACCCCTCACTGGACTGAACCCCATCTCAATCCACAGCAACAGTCCACAGGCTTTAAGAATAGGCACAGTAACATCATCAGTCATCATTACCAACACCCAAGTCCCATGGGGCTGTGTCCTCAGTCCCCTTTTCTACACTCTCTACACAAACGACTGCATCAGCCCTTCACCCATCACCACTTACCACAAATACTCTGATGATACTGCCATACAGGGACTATTTAATGACAATAACTCCATCATATCCTATCAACACTCCATTTCTCATTTTATACAATGGTGCACAGACAACTATACCTCCAACTGAATGTGGACAAGACAAAAGAACTGGTCATTAACACACCCCTCACTGGACTGAACCCCATCTCCAGCCAGAGAAAGACAGTATAACAGGTTATTAACTTCAAATATCTTAGACTCACTTCAGACAGTAAACTCAGCTTTGATCAACACATCACTGATATCCACAAACAATCCCAGCA
Organism: Lampris incognitus; assembly: GCF_029633865.1. Classification (NCBI taxonomy): domain Eukaryota; kingdom Metazoa; phylum Chordata; class Actinopteri; order Lampriformes; family Lampridae; genus Lampris; species Lampris incognitus. The sequence continues at coordinate 32,412,801 of NC_079228.1, read as the reverse complement.
GTAACTCCACATCATCCGTAAGGTCAGAGCACTTTCTGTTGCCCCCCCACCTCCTGTTGTTACTTTGGCAGAAGTTTTGTCCCTCCTGCAATAGCAGCACTAAACAACCTGCCTCGCTGACCTAGCATAGAGCCAGATTTATCTGAGTGTATGTTGTGTTTATTAATGTTAAGTGTTTATGTATCTGTATGTATAGCTGTACATTGCGGTGTGGTTATCTGTATGTTTCTGCGCATGTTCTGGTTGTGAACCAATTCCTGCGGGACAATAAAGACGATATCTATCTATCTATAGCTCAATGAATTCAGAGAAATAAATCATTGTATGGCAAAATCTGCTTTTTCACTACTAAAACTCATCACAGTGAATCACATTCACAGTGCTAAATTTATAAAACAACCTACAGATTTCCTTTACTTGTTAAAAAAAAGTCCCCAACTGTTGTCTCTTTCAACCCCACTTTTTGGTATTTTCTACAAACTATATTGAAAGAACACACTAGTAAGCTGCTTGGTGCTATTCTTGATTCATTTCATTGTCAATAATGCAGCACGGCATCATGTATGTTTTTTTTTGTTTTGTTCTCCAATTATCCAGTTTGTATTGACCCCCGCTATTCACTCACTCATCACTAATATTCAAAAAAGTGATGGTTTGAGATGTTTGTGTCATTTCCAGAGATGGTAACACTGCTTTCTGGTACTGGTACCTGTCCATGAAGAGGCCTCTAGTGATGCCCCCACCAGGTATGTAGAGGCGTGGCTCTGTGTTGGTGTCTGTAAGGCCGGGGAAGGCAGACACTCTCTCCATCTCCCTCCAGCCCAGCTCCTTCAGGACGTCCCCGGACACCTTCTGCAAGGCAGGTGTGACCAGGTACCTGAGCGGGGTCCTGAGCATATGAAAACACGGAACTTTAAATGTTATAGCCATGCCAAACAAATACTTCCATCACCCACACCCCAAGAGCACCTCATTTCTCTGTTAAAAAAAAGTTCTTGGTGTATGATTTACATTTCTCTTGTTAATTTTTGTTGTTTGAGTACATAAAGGCGCTTGTGAATCCTGATCCCCTCAACAGAGCTGAAGAAGAACATTTTTCTTGGGGCAAAAATCAGATTGCGTGGTGAATCTGGTGCTTCATGTGATGAAGGTCGCTGGCCTTTTCTTTTTTTTTCCACTTTTGTTTTGTTTTGAAAGTTTTGGTTTGGTTTGATTTAATTAATAATGTATAAAAAAGGTGTAGGACCAGAAAAGTTCTTTACTTCATCCGACACCCTTTTCGAACATGGACTAGTTATTACTTGTGTTGTTACAGAGAGTTTGCAAAATATGTTCACTGTTATTCCCATTTGATTTTGTATTCCTGCCTATATATTTTATTTTGTTATTTTAACATGTTCGAAAATAAAATCAATCAATCAAAAAAAAAAAACAATCATGATATTTGTACCCTTGGAGCTGCTGGTCGTCCCTCTGGTAGGCATAGCTGCTGGACAGAACTATCGTCCTGGAAAACCCGCTGTCTTTGATCCAAGACACAATCAAATTACGGAACTTTTTGGATTTGGTCTGCGATGAAAAGAGATGAAAAAACGTCAAAATAAGTTTATAGATCTCACTTTATTTAAGGGAAGGAAAAGAATTCATACAAATAAACCACGCATATTTCATTTCAAAAACATTTCATATCATGGGGCTGAAAATTTCAAAAACTACCAATTCAATTTCTAACTTGTAGCACAAGGCCCAAGAAGCCCCATCTTTCAGAAGCAAAGGGGTAACCACCTAGCAGACAAGGTTTAGCCTATCTGAAATCTCCAAGACTGCAAAAAATCTTTCTATACTTGGGCATTCATGTTTTCATGTAAAGCATATTAAATTGTATTTCTATGTGTGAAATATGCTTCATAAATGAAGCTTGATTGACTGGTTGATACAGAATGGCCTGAACCCCAAGCAGTACCAGCTCAAATTTTTAAACGCTACAGAGAAAACTAGCAAATAGAATTGAAACTTAAAATTTATTGTCATCTATTCCAGTTCATCCAACTTTCTAAAAGAAAACAAAACTGCACTTGCATGATCATACAACCTTAACATATTCACACAGACATGGCACGTTTCGTAAAAACATTCACATTTTAACTTCACCTTGAAATGTAGAGACACCGTAAAATATTCTTTTCATATCTACATTTGAGTCAGGACGATGAGCTACAATAAGATTTTAAATGTCAAACAGTAATGGGATAACAAATCCCTATGTACCTACCGTATTTCCCAGACTACAAGTCGCACCTGAGTATAAGTCTCATTCAGCAAAAAGCACGTTGTTGCGAGGAAAAAAAGCATACTATATAAGTCGCTTCAGTGTATAAGTCACATTTATATGGTGGTACAGTATAGAGCCCTGTGCAGGACTGTTTTCTTAATCCCACTCCTGCTGGATTTCTGACCATTCCCACCCGCTCCTTCAATGAGTGTGTCCACTCCCGCCCTCACCCGCAAACATTCTGACCATTCACGCCCACACAATAGAGTTCCATTGATTTTGTGTCTTCTCCCATCCTGCAGGGAGAACATGTTATTTTATCCTGTAGTATTAATAAGGAGGTGTGTACCTGTCAGTAATAACATAGCAAACTTACATTCTACTGCATAATTCATATTAGTGCAATAACAACAGTTATCCTAGTGCAATAAATACACCTATTCTAGGGCAAAATTACATCCATCCATCCATCCATCCATTAGCCAAGCTGCTTCTCCGAATTCGGGTCACGGGATACTTGAGCCTATCCCAGCAGTTATTGGGCGGCACGCGAGGAGACACCCTGTACAGGCCGCCAGTCCATCAAGGGGCCAAAATTACATCATATTTATTTATTTTACTTATTACTTTAGAACATGTGTTGTTAGCTGTGATTGTTTGTTTTGCTCAGGTTGTTTTATTGTTTCGTTTCCATCCATCCATTATCGGAACCGCTTATCCTGCTCTCAGGGTCGCGGGGATGCTGGAGCCTATCCCAGCAGTCATTGGGCGGCAGGCGGGAAGACACCCTGGACAGGCCGACAGGCCATCACAGGGCCAACACACATACACATTCACACCTAGGGAAAATTTAGTATGGCTGATTCACCTGACCTACATGTCTTTGGACAGTGGGAGGAAACCGGAGCACCCAGAGGAAACCCACACAGACACGGGGAAAACATGCAAACTCCACATAGAAGACGACCTGGGACAATCCCCAAGGCTGGACTAGTCCGGGGCTCGAACCCAGGACCTTCTTCCTGTGAGTCGACCACGCTAACCACTGTGCCACCGTGCCGCCGAAATGCAGTGTATTTGTGTGACAAAATTACAATGTATATGTCACTTTGGAATATAAGTTGCAGGACCAGCCAGATGAGTAAAAAAACAGTGACTCAAAGTCCGGGAAATACGGTATATACTGAATCAAACCTGCCGGTAGAGCTGGCTGTACCTGAATGATCAGCGTCCTGATCTGAAGAACTGCCAGCTTCATTTCTGGTTCTGTGTACACTGTTGAGCAGAAGTGATACATATGAGGTTCAAAGTGATTGTTTGGGATTTAAGACAGATATTTTTATTAATATATCACTTTCATGATCCAAGGTGATTTTGAATTCTATCAGTAAAGAAAGCAGATTTCAACATTTCATGTTTCCACTAAATTCAAAGGGCCCCACCACTGCAAAACTAGCAAAAAGAATCATCATCACTCATCGTCATCTCTGCTAACCCAAATAAGAAAAGGGACATTAAACTATTACTGTGCATAAAGTTAACTCAGAGTCAGGATCAATTGGTCAAGTGTGCTTTACACATACAAGGAATTTGTTTTCAGTTGCCAGTTACGCTAACTTTATATACATGCATACAAACATACAGCGATAGACCATAGTGTTGTGACATATCAATGATTATGTACAAACACATGAAAAACTAATGCACAACAAGCACCTTCAAAACAACAAATGTATACTGCAGCGCAAGATGGAGTTCAATATAAATGAATATGCACAGACGGAAATGTACAACTAAACACAACAAAACACATCAGCTTGAATACATTCAAATAAAAGCCAATTTAACCTATAATGGGTGGTTAGACTCATTCTGGGATGGGAACCAGAGCACAGAAATAAAATAATTATGACTTTTCGGCTGAACTCATTCTCTGCAGTGTTTATTTAGTACCTTCAGCAGCAACGTGAAGCTCACTGCTGTTCTCTTCAGAGGTGGCGTAGGGGTTGTTCCCCGCCATGGGAATCAGACAGTCTGTGTGGATGTAGCCTACTCGATGCATGTTGAGGGTGGACACAATGAGATCCACTGCCAGTTGGCCAACATTACCCACAGCCACAGCCGGCTAAAAACACAAATTACGGTGGAAGACAGTTAATGATAAACTGCAAGACAGCAATAACCATGTCCCAGAAAGCTGAATCAGTTCATTTGGACACATATGAGTCAAATGAATAGACGAGTGATGAAACGTTTCTCCCATGAACTTTTGTGTCCCGATGAACTGATTCAACTTTCTGGGATTTCTACACCTGGATTATCGAGCTTGCATCAAGACATTTTGAAGCAACAACCATAATCACAGACTTCTACATTTACAGAGGGGGAAAAGGCATACCCTAAAGACAAATCAACAAATAAACCGGAGAGCGTCAAACACAAAACCTCAGTATATTAGTTTGATATGAAGAGCTAAATATGATAACCTGATATTTGAGTTGGATTGCAAACCTGCAAATATTATTTTGCAACATCACAAGGAATCATAATGGTTTTTCTTCAACAAGAAAGAATATTCCTGTTTATTACATTCTACCACAACGCAAAAAGCACCTGTTGACCAGAACAATATTGTTTTGAATGTTAGTGTTTTTAGGATTAGCTGGGAATTGTCACACTTACAATACAATTTACCATACCTTGCTATATGTTTTGTGCGCTTGCTGTTACTATGTGTTGTCAGGGATCAATAAGTGATCCTATCTATCAATCGTTATGGGCCCTGCATGTGAAACCAGTCAATAACGGACATCGCAGATGCTGTTATATAGCTCACAATAGCTGCTTACACGTACAAAAACACTACGTTTGAGAATCCAAATGACGTTCATCTTATTGAACTGTTTGGTAATGCAAAGTATAACATCCAACTAAAACTAGTTTTCAAATAACACTTCCTCCAATATTTCAGAACTCGTTTTACAAAATCTTGAAGGTAATAAATTCTAGTGAGCAGTAATTAGACCCCACGATATGACCATATCAGAATTCCGTCCGGATACATTGGCACAGACGATACTGAATTGCCCAGTCCTAACTCAGAGCCAGTGCCTACTCGCCAGTGTCACAGCGTTACTCACCATGATCAGGGTGAAGTCTTTGAAGGAGGGCGGCGTACTCTCCACGGGGATGAACATGTTCTTTGGTGTTGACGGGGTCGACTGACTACCGAATAACTGCTTATAACCTCACAGGAAGACGTGTTTCTTTACTTTCACTTGTTTTTTCATGGCAAATGCCTATGGGGGGGGGGGGGTCCTCGGCGAATTCACACTGCGTCGATTGTTGATGATCGAATCTTTTCGGTGCCTAACGTAAATGCCTGAATAAAATTGTTCAGGTCTTTTAAAACAAATTGACGCATTGGCAGAGAATCGCCAGCAAAATTGAGTAATATTAATCAATTTAGTATGTAGCCCAAATAATATTATTTAAAAGCATTTTTAGGGAAATTATTAATGAAATATTTAATAGAGGGCCGGGATAAGAACGGTCAACTTGCAGTTTCACACGTGCCGAGTTCTCAGCACCTTATCACGGTTGACTTACTACTGCGCTTGCAGCGAATGACTTCGGTTTGCCTTATATTCTAATGTATAAAGTTCGTTTGTCATCTTGTTGGGCAATTTTCCTTTACAGCGCCGAGTGAAGAAACGCGCCTCTTCAAGTCACATGCAAAACGTATCTTTTCAAAGTAGCCGAGTATAAATGGATTAAGCACGGATGGAAATATTTTATATTAAACGAAATTACATTAAATTCGCCCAACGAATAGTGAACGCCTCTATTTTCCGCCGGCATCGGACGGCCTGCTGGCTACGCTCGCGCTGTCTAAATACGACGCACCCTGTGCCAGTCACGCCGCTTCCATCTGCGCTCACTATCGCAGTGCCCATGTCAAAACACAGGGGGGGGGGGGGGGGGACACTGCAGCTAAATTTGCGCAAATTTCTCCAAAACACCTGCTCGGCTTCACCCGTCTGTGCGTGTAAACATCGCTAGCAAGTCTGCCCTGCTGAACAGCCAGTCCGTTTACGAGTTACCCGGTGAATCTATAAGCGACGATAACACTGACCCCATGCGTTTCCCCGAGACACATCGGAGACCAGGGAGTTCTAAGCGCTCAATGCGGCTGCGCCGCCCGGCTGTACTTACAATGGCAAGCCCCGCCTCTTGGTGGCGCCTCTTCGACCTTTTCCACACCTGCAAGTCCGAACCAAGGTTTATGTTTTTTTGTAACATTGTATACATTTGATCCGGTTGATTTTGGTTTCACATCGCAGAATATGTAATTATTTTACACTTTACTTTCAACCTGTCATCAGTTGAGTTTTTTAAATTTCCTTATTACAATCAGGAAACTTCGATATGTACTTAATTCTGAGTATCATTAGTATCAATAGTGTAACGCGCATGGATTAGTAGACACGCTGGCCGTTGGCTGGAGAATCGGACCTTTTAGTCTAGCGGTTAGCGACGTCTCCTGCGGTGCGGGCGATACGGGTTCGCTTCCCGGCCGCGGCAGTTCCTGTGGTTGCGTTGTCCCCCGAATTCGCTACAATAAGATGGAACCAGTACAAGATTATTCGCTCACTTCTTTAACTAATACGGATTGTGGCCTCATCAAAAACAGTTCAATGTTCAGTGTCTAGACTCTAGCTGGACTCTTAAACTAGACTAGCTGAAATAATGACGCTCATATCACAACTTAGTGGACTTCTTATACAAAAGAAGTATGCCTACCACCACAACTAATAATAAAATCCATCATTGTCATTATCATCAAACGACATCCATTCATAGCATCATTACTAGCCCATTAACCTGTCAGTTAACTCAAATGAAAAAGGTCAAAATTAGTTTAGAAAATAATAAACTCGAAGTGGCACTCGAGGTCTTCAGTGCCAAACAAAACACAATTCCTTGTCTTTCTGATATACTGGAAAATACCCTCAAGTTCAAGTTGACAGGAGGTCCTTTAACCTCATAACTATAAGTGTAATTTCCTATCAAAAGTGATTACATGACAGCAGTTTATTAAAATTCTCACACAATTCCCTGTTGCCATTTGAAAAACTAAATGGGTCCAAATTAGCGTTTCTTTTATGTCGAGACATTTTATATTAAAAAAAACAAAACAAAAAAAGACAAAAAACAAAGAGAAACTCGGGTATTTCACCACCAACAAACCAAAACAGACCCACTCTGGGATGCTGCTGCTCCTTTTGCATTCAACACCTCTTGTCATTTAGACTTCACTTCATTTGGTATTGGTAGACCATTCACTGCAGCCACGGCATTTGCAATCACACTCTGTCCCATCCTCCTTGCTGTACGGTGGGTGTCAGTCCCAGTATGAGGGGTTATCTGCACATTTGGAAGACTCAGGAGAGGATGGTCCCTGCAAGTACAAGGCGAACAAGAAGTTGGTTTTGACTGTAATTGATGTCTTGCCCTTTCTCATTTCATTGTGCTATCTTGTCTCAATACATTTAGGTGGGGGTGGGGTGAGGGTGGGGATCCTGAGTTACTTTGCTGTGAAACAGAAAGCGTGCAAGTCCACCTCAGTAAAGGTTCAGGGTGAGTCACGTCTAAAGCTACTGCATGAATCGTTCCACTTTGGAGAGCTTTGACCAAGGCATCCTGGTCAACAACCAAACCAGAGAAGCATAGCAGTTACATATTGTTAAAGTTTCATAACTTGAAAACAAATGTGGCACGGTGGCACAGTGGTTAGTGCCGTCGTCTCACAGTAAGAAGGTCCTGGGTCCGAACCCCGGGGTTGTCCAACCTTGGGGGTCATCCCAGGTCGTCCTCTGTGTGGAGTTTGCATGTTCTCCCTGTGTCTCCGGGTGCTCCGGTTTCCCCCACCGATAAAAAGACATGCATGGTAGGGTTACTACTCCTGTCTGTGCCCCTGACCAAGGCATAGCAAGACGGACTGGAGTTGGCCCCCAGGTGCTGCCCACTGCTCCTACCTACACAGCTAGGATGGGTTAAATGCAGAGAGGAATTTCCCTTTGGGGATTGATATAGTATAAAAAAAAAATTTTTTTTAAGGCACCAATGGCAAACAGTGACCATCTGGGTGTTTTAACTGTGTTTGATTTGTTCCGTTGACTCTTAAGAAACAATAAATTGTACGCTCGCCTCTGCTAATGTTCACCAGTATTGCTGTGGGTTTCATGAGGGCCAGCTCTCTGCACCCGATGAGGCCTTTCGTGTCAGCGGTCAAAGTGACCGCCACCATGACGAAGTCAGACATTTTCAGCAGGTCATCCAAGTTCTTACAGTAAACGGCCCCCACTGCCATCTCATTAGCTGTGGTTCTGAGCCGGGACCAAAAGACAAAAAAAGATGAGTGTACAGAAGGCTTTTATTGGTCCGTTTGCATTGATACCCTGTAGGATGTACTTTGTCTAGCCTCGCCCCCGCAGCCACGGGTGAATAAGGAGTCTAAAACATGACAAAAGCATTATGCAGCTCCATCCATCAACCCAAATCCACCCATTCTTCTTCCAAACAGTGACATGTACACAACTAACACTACCTAGATTTGAGGGAAAAGTAACGCAGCTGTCATTTACGGTCAATGGTAGATGTTTACAGCCAGAACTTGTTCTCTGAGAGTGGAGGTAGAGCAAAACTGAGAGAGGCAAATGTGGCTGTTTCTAGTGTGTGTGTGTGTGTGTGTGTGTGTGTGTGTGTGTGTGTGTGTTGGGGTGGGTTAAATGCAGAGGATGAGTTTCCCCGTGGGGATTAATAAAGTGCATCTCTTACCTCATCATCTCATCTATGTTTGCCCAATGGGACAGAGAACAAGGCAAACAACGGATTATGTACACGATGGAAGTCATGCATCTAATTCAAACATTGTATTTGAACTTAATTAAACCGGGGGGGGGAATGGAATTGCATTACTCTCAACCTGCCATGTAGTTTATTTTTGTACAAGGACACATTTAGTGTGTACTGAGCATTCTGCAAACAACATCTGCCGCTGTAGTTTTACCTCCTGGTTCGGCTGTGATACGGGACTTTCATGTCAAATCCTTTGCTTCTCTCAGCTACTTTGTAGCCAACATGTCCCATTCCAATGATGCCCAGGGTGGACCCTGTAGCTTCAAGTCCCATCAGGCTTTGGGGCGTATGGGTGGTCTTGGGGTCCGAGGCAACTCGATGACCGAAGGACCCAAAGCAAATGTCGTTACGGCTGTATGTCGACAATGTTTTAATGAAAGCCTTAAGTGTGGTTTTTCTACGAGCCAGTCTCTCTGACGCAGATGGAGCCGGAGAATTTCCATTAAAAATGCAGTTTAATCCGGGACTAAAACTAATCCGTGTGCAGGATATCGGCCTTTTAAATCGAGGGGATTGACGTTAATGTACTACCATAGAGCCCAGTTACACACACGCGTCAGTTTGAGTGAGCTGCGTCGCATCTTATGAAAAGATGATCTACTTTTACTGACAAACTGTCACCAGAAAACACAAATATTTCCATTTAGGGCAGGGTTTTGATTCAGGTGCAGTTGGGAGACCCCCCCCCTTTCTCCCCAATTGTACTTGGCCAATTACCCTACGGCAGTGTTTCTCAACCCAGTCCTCAAGGACCCCCTATCCTGCATATTTTCTTTGCAACCCTGAATAGGTACCTGTTTGTAGTTATTCAACCAAGCAGCAATGAATTTTGTGAGACGTTGCACACCCTGCATAATTAAGTGCTGCGAGATGATTGGACGAGTAAGTACAAGCAGGGCTACCTATGCAGGGTTACAATGAAAATCTGCAGGATAGGGGGTCCTTGAGGACTGGGTTGAAAAACACTGCCCTACAGACTACCACTTGCCTCCTCTGATACATGTGGAGTCGCCAGCCGCTTCTTTTCACCTGACAGTGAGGAATTTCACCAGGGGGGTGTAGCGCGTGGGAGGATCATGCTATTCCCCCTAAGTGTAAGTAATAGTCAAGGTGAATACTGCACTGGAGGGTGTAGAAGTGCACATAGGGTGAAAATGAATATGGCATGATGCTGACAAAAGGTGTGAATAGGACAGGAAACCATATGGAGCATAAAGCTGTTAATAACATAAGGCCTCTCTGGTGAGGCCTAAGCCCTCCCCTATGACGAGGACCACGACCACCTCCTCTCAGAAGGGGTGCTTGTCCCCAGCTATTCCTTTGGCCACCATGTCTTCCTCATCCTCCTCCTCCCACTGCTTGACCTCTATTGTGACCTGGTTCACCTGCCGCCTCCATGTTATCGCTCTGGTGCTGTAGGTTGATACCACTAATTTCACTGCATACTCACATCACAATGTGAAATCAATCACCGCTTACAAGGTGGCAGTATTGGAAAAGCAATTACAAGAGCCTGCATACATAACATTCATTATCCGAACTGCTTATCCTGCTCTCAGGGTGGCGGGGGATGCTGGAGCCTATCCCAGCAGCCTCTGGGCGGCAGGCGGGGATGTCAAATCTGAAAATATGGTCTGGAAAAGTGATACATGGGACCATAGAAACCGTGTCTGATAAAGAATGATGATGAAATATCACATGTATAATGTAGTCCAGTTGATTCATGTTCCACAGTAATTGGTGTCAACGTGTCTCGTTATCCTGAAACGTTCGTGATCTGAACATGGAATATTGTTCTTCAGCTTCCATAAAACTATGCATTAAGAGTAATGCAACAGTTACTGATCATTTTGAGCAGTTGTATCAACTGATGGCTAGACCACTGCAATGAAACGAATAGACAGTCATCTCAGATGTAATGGTGTGAATTACATTTTGATATGGTAATACTCGGATGTTACGTTGTGTCACTTTGAACAGGTGGTTTTAGCTCGATGAACAAATTGTCTTAGGTTTATGCGTATTGTATCCAAGCAATTGGAAAAAGTGTTAGAGTTTTGGAAAATGTGCATTTCGATTTTCGGTTGTGAGTTTTGTGTCTAGCGTTTTAAAAAAAAAAGGCATCAAGCTTCTGAAATTAGTGTAAAAGTGATTGCAGAAAAACTGTAAATTGAAAGATAACCACTAGAGGGCAGTCGCTGTGTGTGTTTTTTATCGTCTGTAAAATACATTTTCTGACATCAGCGACTGGCATTTTATCTGATTAGAATTGAATAATAACAAGTTGTGACTCAATTTACATTCTCAAAATGGATTCTTTTGACTAATGAAAACTGAATTTGCAGTATAAAATAAGAGATTAAAAGCTGAAACGTGTATATGTGTACGAGGTGACCGGTTCGCTGACTTTTTCCAGTTACTTTATAGATTTCCTTCACTCAGGTCAACTCAAGTTTATTATATGGCCCAAATTCACAAGGTAGTCCCGAAGGGCTTTACAGTCAGTGCAATATACAACTATATGTATATAACAGTATACAACATATGACACTCTTCATCCTTTATCCATCTATCCATCCTTGGACCCAAATGAGTAAAAACTCCACAAGAGAAACCTTATCAGGAAAAAAAATAAAAATATGGAAGAACCCTCAGGGAAAGCAACAGAGGAGGGATCCTTCTTCCAGGACAGACCGACACGCAATAGGTGTCAAATGCTCAAAATGCACAAAAAAATAACAGAGTTATAATGTCACATCATAGATTACACAGAGCAAGGTGTTGTAGAATACACACAGTTAATGCATCAGATTTAGCTAATTTAATTGTTGATGGGTAATTGTGAGCGCAATTCATATTTGATGTTTGCTCAATTTTAATCTTTCACCGCGTATGACCTATACCACTTTTAACTTTATTTTACATCGCTCAGATAGATGCTTAAAGTCCGTGTGTAACAGAACAAAGGTAGTCTTATAAAGTGTC